>NC_072450.1:10396202-10736202 GCF_027596085.1 Anoplopoma fimbria
GCACAGATTTGAGATATGTCACTCAACATGACTGATTCAAGCCCCCCCGCCCCTCCTTCTGTCTCTCAGTTCCTTACTTAGCATTTCAAAATTCCCTTTCTTTGCAGCGCTCCAGGGAAAAGCGGTAAGAGGACCTCCTTTATGAGGCCTATCAGTCCAGGAGATGGATATGTTTGCTTATTGGACAGTAAAAGGCCAGTCTTCAGGTGACAACTGGCCATGGTTATTCAGGCTTTTATTCATGCATATTTAGAGGATGGTAATGAGCTTTTTTTGCATTGTTGCATGAGAATGGCGGGTCCCTGGTGGCGTTGACGGCAGATCCTGACTGGTGGAGTGTCCTGTGTGTGTCAGTGTGTTTGTGTGTGCCAAGCATCATCCCTGTCCACCCATTCACCAGGCGGGACATACTTTTACCCGACTCTAGCCCTCCACCCTGACACGCACACACGCACACAAGCTCACCCAGTGGAAACTCTGGCACACCACATCTCATCCACCTGCCAGTCGTCTAGTGCCTAACAATCTTTCCCCGTCGCTCAGGGATTGCCTCTGTGTACTTTGGCTGTTTACAGTTAAATGGCCTTGTGTATTATTGATGGCTTCATATGCGGTTATAATATCGCCGCCTTGAAATCGACAAAAACTCATTGTGTTGTGATATTCTAGAATCTTCGGGTGACAGAATTCATTCAGATTACCAATTCCAAGCCCACCTTGAAGTAGTTTCTGAACATTACAGAAATATTCTTTCCTCAAAACAACTTGTCTTTAAGCGTCTTTGGGTATCTAGAAAAGCGCTATATAAAATTAAAGTATTATTATTATTATTATTATTATTATTATTTATGAATGCATGGATAAAACGGTCGAGGTCATTTCCAGCCTAAAACTAATTTAAATTTTCCCCCCATGCGAGAGCCAATACAATGTTTTATTTGCAATCTTTGGGACCACCCTGTGAGATTACATGCATAAAAAGACAGGGAGGGTCAGAGGCCATTGTCAATTAGCATCTACCCAGATGAGCAATTACCAATCAACAGTAGGGACGGAGATTGCACCATTTTTCATCAGCCTTCCTTTCAAACAACACTGTTCTTGTGCTTGTTGGAATCAGCCACGGAATACTGAAGGGGATGTTGTTTCTGATTAAGGCCGTGTTCTTAGCTGGCATATTAAAATCCAACAGCTGAGGACTGCCTCATCACAATAACTCATATTTGGCAACACTTATTTCTGTTCAGGCCCCTATTCCACTCTGATTTTACAGAGCTGTTGTGTAGCTTGTGTGTCATTGTGCGGTTGCGAGTGCCCCTGTGTGTTCCTACAATGGTAGAGGTTAGTGGGGCCAGCCAAGACGGCGAAACCATTCTCCTCTGCCTAACAATGGCCACATGTATCCGAATTGAATGTGGCTTTTGATACCTATTCTGATTTAAAAATCATTGCTATAGGCATATCCAGTGGGACACCTCCAGTCTAGCCTATATGTCACTCTGATTTGTATCTCAGTGCTTACATTAACAAGGTGGCCAACACCAATGCACCATTACCTGGGTTTATGAACAGTATATCACACACCTGTACTCAGGCCAGACATGGTTTTACTGAGGTGTGTGTGTTTCTTTGGCAGGCGTGTCCCCAGCCAGACCCCGGTCTGACAAACATTTGGCCGGTCAGGCTAGACGTCTAGGGTGTCCGTGTGGTGGCCCGGACAGGCCAGAGACAGGAAAGAGGACTTCTAAATCAGCCAGCAATCCAAAGGCCCTCCATAAATCCTCCAAATGGGCTCGGGTGGGGGACGTAAAGCACACCTGCAAGACTTATGTAAGTCTTATTAAACCATAAATTGCTAACACCAGCCCCTCGCTGGAGCAGCTCTCGGCTGGAATAAATCTCAGAGAACGTCCGGTAAGGAGAAAGAGAGAGTGAGAAGGAGAGATAAAGTGGGTGAGGGAGAGAAAGATAAAGTGGAGGTTAGAAGTAGTGAGAGTGTGGTGGAGGTACTAAAGGTCGGACAGTTAAGCATTGCTGTTTGATTATAGAGCAGACAGTACTGGGCTTTGATTGGACACTGACGACGATAGTTACCTTAGGGTGAGGGTGTTTTAGGAACACATCCCAGAATATCAAGCTGAAAAGATACATTAAAAAGTTTTTATTGTTTCGGTCTCAGTCTGGTCATCTTCCCCACACATCCAGGCCCTGTAAGGAGTAACTCCTCAGCAGTCACAGGGACAGAGACAGTGTGAGCAACACCGGGAATATTTGTAGGAAATCAGAGTTCTTGAGCTCCTGAGCCCCGGTGAGTTCCCAACACACCCACGCTCTCCTCCCTGCCTGGTTGTGGGTCCTTGAATTAAACATCAAAGCACACAGGAGCATAGGGCCCAACTGCCATAAATAACTGTGCGCTTGGGGAGGGGAGGGGAGGATGTTCAGATAGGAAGAGAGCAGGTCACCCGATCGCTCATACACATACTGTCAAAGCAAATTCATTTGTTCACAAAATGGGTGATGTTGTGTGAGCTTATTGATTTTCGGATGCCATCTGTCTTCTCTGAGGCTTTGGCAAGCAGGCTCTGGCACTACCAGCCTCAGGTTCCCCTATATTAGTGTCCACAGCTCAGGTGGACAGAAGGGAGATGTGCAGCAGGTATTGGACACTAATGGGGGATGGCTTTTGTGACACCTACATACATAACAGACACAATAATATCTGGCATGGGAGCAAAACTCACAGTTAAATATTAATAATAATAATAATAATAATAATAATAATAATAATAATAATAATAATATTTTTTGTTAAAAATAAATAAATGTCAGACTGACCTAGAATAGACCATCACATCATCATTAAAATATAAATGCTGATGGTGTTGATGGTGTTCTATGTTTTATCTTTATTTTTCTCTCTTCTATTGTTGAATATGAAGCGTAGACGCCTTATATGTCCATTTAATCCAAATCCTTTTTACGTCCATATGAAAAGTGTATTGGAAATTTACAATAAACAGCAACACTCTTAGCATTGGTTTGGGAGAAAATCCATGCTGAAGGTAGTGATTAACATCTCATTTGTCACAAACACCTGCATACACAAGTTCAGGCCCACCCTCGGTCTCCTCCTCTCACTAACTAGTCTAGAAGTCACAGTGTACCTCTATGTTGAGCTATGGTGTGTGGAGGGCAGGCCTTCAAACATGGGGCCCAGCTGCTGCTGTGTATTTTTGTCAGCCAACACACACACATTGGCATCCCTTGGTGTTTGCTCTTGTGGAGGGCACATGTTACTGGGTAAATTATCATAGCGACGGTAAACAGTGTTTTTATGAGGGAATGTAGCTTGGTTGTTATATTTGAAGTCTGTGCTTTGTATACTGCTGTGCTATTAGGACAGATTGAGGATGTTTGCGCCTGGTGTCTGCACTCCGCCCATGTGGGGTACACACACACACTCACACACACAGACAGTCACACACACAGTGACAGGCTTAGTTGTCATTTTGAGTCTTAAATGGCTCTTTTGTTGTTTTCAACATAAGAAAAAATAAGAAAACATCACAGTCGAAGGAGTGTGTGTCAGTGTCACACTCATGTGTCTCAGGGTAAATGCAGATAAACAGCAACAGCAGGGGAGGAAAGACTGAGCTTCGTAGAGTAGAAGAAGATCTTTATTCACTGGGAAATATGTACAAAGTTGTGTGTTTCAATACTACTGCAGTCAATGGAGAGACTAGCTTTTAATGCATACTGATTGGGCATGCAGACGTGAACATGACGTCTGGTAATTGCTTTACATTCTAAGCAGCTGAGTCATGATATAGCTTGATAACAAGGTAATCCGATAATGATATAGTCAAACAGATGAATGGCTACGAGATAAAAGACTGCTGTTTTAAGGTCTTCACTTTTCAATTAAACTCATTTGAATCATGGATAATGGTCTCGTAAATTGTGCTGACACCAAGGTCTCTCTTAAGGCTCAATTGGGCGCAGTATTGGTAACACCTCCATCCAGACAGTGAGTCTGTGACTAACACTCTGACAGTTGAGTCGTCTAGATTTAAAGGCTTTTTTTTTTGTTTTCCAAATGATAACATAGGATTCAAGTCTTGGGTCCAACAACAAAACAATGTCACGTTATTAAAATCTATTTTCATAAAGGCTTTTTTGTTCAGGAACTGTTGCCACAAATGGTGTGATGTGTGGTAAAACAGTAAAGCGGCTGATGCTTTCACTGTCCAGTCACTGCAGTCATCTCAGCCTTTTTTTAATCTGCCCATTCTAAACTGATAGAGTCCTCCATCTCCTCTATGAATGCAGGAAATGGGAGGAAAGGAGCGAATAATGATGATGACATTCTTCCCTCTTCTCTTTTCTCTTTTTTTTTTGAGCCCCAATTACCCGCTAATGTGTGATAAAACCAGAAAAATGAACAGTCGTTATGTGTGGGGCCTCGCACAATGGCAAAATCATTCTTTCCCAGCCTCCCGTTCTTTGGATGGGAATAATCATGTTTCGTCCCAAACACCTGCGCTTCGGTTGCCCTGACCTGCCGCCCAAATGAGTGCAATTAATGACAATTACCCTCCAGGTGTCACAACATAGACATGTACTGATAGGGGCCTATCTGGAGGGAGCACGCGCTTGTCCTCCAAGTAAATATGTAATGATAACAGCTGTAACACAGTGGGGTGGAGGGGGGCACAATTGCTACCAGTGCAATCTATTTGTATTTGCCTCAGCTCAGCACCACATTAACCACTCCAGACAAACCAGAACGGATAGACTTGAAATTTCCCCGTGGGACACAGGGGAGTTGACTAGAGGTGTTAGAATCGCTGATCAGATGAAGATTAAGGCAGATGGGGTCTAGAAATTGTTTCTGCATCTGATTTGTATTTTGGTGATAACACAGAATTTGTTAGGAAAGGTGCATTCCAACTTAAAGGATCTTTCCGGTCTTATTTTCATAGTTTTGGTAATAACAACATCTTACTCAACCAGTTAACTACTGATCTGGAAATGAAGACAAATAAATTAAAAAGCAAGACATATAAACGTCCTCACATATTACAGACTGACTGCCAGATTCAACTTTTACCTTACTTCTACGATACTTTTTTGTTCAAAGAGCGTTTATGACATAACGTTTCATTTGTGCTCATTTCTGGTTTTACCCCCAGTGAAATGTATTAATGGAGCGACATTGAAGAACAGCTCCAATCTTTGAATACTTTGGAATCAAATGTAGGCCGGAGACTGTGTGTGAAATCTGTAAATGGTAGCTGCCATATAAGCTCTTTTGGCCAATTTCCCTGTGTGAAGTGAGATTTCTCAGGTGCACAAGTCAACTTTAACCCTCCTCCTCCTGTGGGTTCAGCGTCCTCTCCCTCTGAACCGGCATTAGCATAAAGGCATTAAAATGTGAATAGGAATTAATTTGGACTTTCCCCTCCATAGGAATTAATGGAAGTTTGTTCTGCCCGTACCCTCAGACGGCTTGCGCTCCTCCACAGTCCATAAATATTAATATTAATACGGCATCGCATTTAAAGGTAGCGCTTGGCTGAAGCCGTATACAGAATATTATTAGAGATCACGATACGTTTCTCATGAGAAGTACAGCTGAGTGAATGCATTGCCTTGCCGTTGTGATCTGTAAAATCCAATCTTCATACAGCACAAAAAGTTATTTTCAGAGAGACGGGAGATTAGCAGGGCCGAATGGCTGCTGTCTAAAGCCATTAGGCAGGTGAGGATTCTTTTTTTTTTTTTCTACGCCGAGTTGAGAGAGAAGGGCCCACATCTCCTGCTCTATCAAGGTACTGATTCACAGGCGCACCGCTGTAGCGCTATTATCATGCTCGAGCAGATCATCTCGGCAGATAACTATTATCACCGTCTCACCGCGTCGCTCCAGTCTACTCACCCACATAATACAGACCACAGAAGTTTTTGACACTCTTCCAAATCACTGTATTCACCTTCTTTCTTTTCTTGCATGCTCTTTGTCACTTTCCTGTGGGTGCTGTGTGTGGGTTTATCATCTTCAATAGTAGTGAGGTTACTGCAAAGCTGGGGCGCCCAGACCTGGGTTTGTGTATCGCACTTATGAATCATCTATGGAAAGGGGCATTTAATAGATGTTCATTTTTTAATATGCTGGAGAATCCTAGCACATTGTTTGAGCCCCTTTTTGTCCATTTATTTCTCTGTCTGACTGATAGTTGCATCAGTTTTTGAATATACAACTGTTGTTGTTTTGGTCCAATCTCTGTTGAGTTGTCTGAAAACAAAGGGATGGAAGAGGGGAGGTTGTGTCAAAATATTCAGCAGGTCCACTCCTCTCCTCTGTCTTCCTGCTTGAGCAGTGCTGATCCTGACAGGTTACAGTGGGCAAGGTGAGACACGTTAGTGCTGAGCCCAGTGAAGGAGGGAGGACAGAGCTGGCTTCAAAGCTCCAGTGTGTGGGTGAAAGCTGCATGCTGCCACCCCAGCAAGCTCAGTCAACAGTACCCACCTTTAATCTTTGCCCTGTAATCTTTACTCCTCTCACATTTAGTCAATACACTCTCACTTTGTTCTTGGAGGAAGTAGGGTGTGAGGCTGAGAATGTATAACGTAAAAAGAAAAGGAAAGCTCCACACAATACACAAATCAATTACCGAGGGAGGGTAGAGTGGGTATGGCCAGCTTGACGTAAGGTCAATAACATTTACATGCTGAATGATAATAGGCCCAGGCATGTTTCTTTTAAATGCTAAGCTTTTTGACATGGTGATCATTCTGTTGACAAGAGCACAATGCAAGTACTACACGGACAGAACCATGAGGATATTGTGTACAGAACTGAGCAGCAAGCATCAAATTTAAAGGAACAAAAGAAAATATCAAAAGTATTATTTCATGTAAATGCTGAGCAATTTAAATTTGTAATTTGTGTCCTATAATAATGCAAACCATGCAATACATGTTTTCTAACAAAACATCAGTGTACTGCCTTAATCCCTACTAGCAGCCTGTGTTGCGGAGGCGTGCATGTTGTGGTAAGCTCTGCGATCTGGGGTTATATTTGTGCATCAAGTCATTCCTGTAGCGGGCTGGTCCGGGTCGGAACACTCCCCCTCTGAGAGCCCTCTCATCAAGCCAGCCTCTCCTCTGCCGCCCTCTTCCCCACAATCCCCATAAACTCTCATAATTGCCACATTAAACTTGAGTTTATTATTTTTCTCCAGGTGCAGGTGTGCAGATGATATGAGCCCCAGGTTGCATTTACATACAAATTGAAGGTTTTTATTAATCAGGCAGGCAGCAGGAATCAAACGGCAACACTCCATCAGCCCTTTAAATACATTTGGTGACATTTTTACCCGGCATTAGCATGATAGGGCAAGCGGAGTATAATGTACCAATGATTGCTTTTCCATTGAAAGCACAAACGGTTTCATTTTTCCTGTCATCTCAAATAAGTGTTAAAGAGGGTTTGGAGGCTATTGTGCGAGTGCCGTATGCTGGGGACTTGGGACCGCTGATGGCCATATTAAATAACCATTAGTGCCTGAGCTTAGATCATTGTGGCATCCGCCTCCTCTGAATTTATCCTGTGATTTCAAATGAAGGCAAGCTGTGCCAGCTTTCATAAAGTGCTCCAGCCCTCTCCATTTTTCCTCAAACTAAATGCATTACAACGGTAATTTTGTGACTGTTAAGATAACTAGCGTTAACAAGCACTTAATTAAAATGTACAATAAATAGCCGTCTGCAGCCTTATCTCCCCTCCAGAGCGACGCTGGTAGGAGGCTCCAATGCTCAGGCCGGCTGTTCCCCAGCTCGTTTGCAGATTAATTGCTTTTCTGTCTGGCGAAGCCTGCCTCTTCTGCAGCCAGATCGTAAATAGCCAGATAGGGAGTTTATCAATCAGGGCTCTCTACCTCACTGATCTCCCCCACACAGCCCTGTCTGTCTGACTGTCTGTCTGTATGCACATCTCCTGCTATCAAACAGACTCCCCATAAATAAACTTCCAGGAGCTTCTTGTGTTGTACCTTGAATTAGTGAATGGCGTTTTATTTTCAGTGTGTTTGCATGTGCGTGTTTATTCTTGTGTACACTATGTCTTTATATATTTATGGACAAGTGATTAAGCATGCACCTTATTCTGTCCCAGTCTGCTCTATATATACTTTTACACAACAGGTATCTGTGTTAACAATGAAACAAATGGAACTTTGTTGATACAGGACTTATGTTTTTGTAACCTTTGCTGACACCATATTTATGCCCGTCTGTCTGCAGGCTTATACCTACTTTACGGCAGTGCATTTTGTGCCAGTTTATGCCTGTACTGGGTGCGTACAAATGGGTCTTGAGTGTATCGCGGAGGTTAATCAAACACAAGCCGCACATAAAAGTAGCCAGGGGTTGTGTGAGACAGGACAGGAGCGAAGAGAGAGTATTTACAGTAATAAAAGTTAACAGCAGTCAGCCCCTTGGGATCGCATTACTCTTCAGACATGTGGCTGCGGCTCTCTCCTCACAGCTTTATGGACTTAGGCCCACGGTAAGCAACCTTCAAACCCCCCCTTTGTTTTTCAAAGGGAAGAAAAGAAAACACGTAAAAGCAAACTTGCCTGCTCGTAGCCTGCTGCCCCACCTCCCACACTGAAGCTCCCTCTCCTCTGCCGGTGTCCCACCCTTAACCTCTGGATGATAAATCTGCCTACAGAAGCTGTGAGGGGGAAGCTCCCCATGCTAGAAGACCCCCATGTGTCCTCCATGACACATCCTGTTTGTGTAGTCAAGGCTTCAGCCAGTGATCTTTACAGTCATAATTCATGTAAACGACAACACTTGCTGCCTTACTATTTTTATATCGGTACACTTTAGTATTGTGGTTTGTTGTAGTCGCAAGGGATGCATTTTCTTTACATTAAGGGTGTAAAACCTGCTAATCTTTCCATTAAACTAAACAAAATAATAAATAAAAAGAGCCGCAGTCAACACTTAGAGATACTTTCAATATTGCAAGCTGCAAAGCTTCCATTACCATATTTATTATTAGATTATTTTGCAGTCATCCTGACAAAGCTCCACTGTAAATTAGTAAAGTAATGTCAACATATCCGTTTCCTTTTAAAACTCAAGTCAGTTAAAGAAACACATATTTTCCAGGCAGGTTTATACAAACATATCCTTGTGCTTGTCACACATATTTTCCACAATGGGAAGGTTAATTTTTGTGTTTCCACAGTTTCTCTTCAATCTTGACTGACTGAAGGAAATTGGAAATGATGATTGTGTAGCGGCTGAAGCTCTGTTTTGACATTGTAACACTCTGTCAGGGGGCCTGTGGGGGCGTTCAGGGCTCTCAGTTCATATTTTTCTGTGATGTGACCATCAAATCTGTGGGCAAGTTATGCTAAAAGCTGGACTAGTATCCACGCAAATGTTCCTGCTATATCCCGGTGGTACCCTGTTAAGGGAGAGTGCAGACATTCATGGTGGTCTGAAGGCAGATTGGGGAGCAGCCATTTGACAGTGATGCTACAGTTATCAGACCCACTCTAGTTGGAGTGATTTATAATGTGAGAACATGATAAATGTAGGTCCAAGCAAGTTAAAGTGTGGGTGGGAGCTAGCTGAAAGGAGAAGGGGAAAGTATATGGATCTGTCAACTTTGGCCTGTGGAGTGGAAGCATCCCAACAGGGGAAAAACAGGACAACAACACGGAAGCTGTGATCACAGGGAGCAGGGCATCCTGCACCCTCCACCTTGCGAGTCGTAAATCAGCTTGTGCAGGCCTCTTTGCCCTTTGGCCCATGCTCCAGCCTCTCTTAACCTCTGTCTCTCACAAAATGATTCATGTTCTGACCTAATAATCTGAAAGTTTGTAATATGGTTTCTGTATCTGTATTTGTACCTTGTGTTACCCTCTAAAATATACTCAAAAAGTTTTCCTTGACCTGATTCCAACTTCTATCAACATGTAAGTGAAGTGCTGTTCATCTTATGTATTAATTTCCCAGCTAAGATACTGTATGTGCTACCTTGGCCAATTCCATCCCTTCTTATCGTGACCCTCTGTTGTGACAGCCACAGCAGATACAATCAATACTTATATCAACAGTGGCCTAAGTGGGTCAACAGAGGAAGATAACACATCTTTCAGGGAGCTGCAGTGGCCACAGGAGGGTTTATGTTAAACAAAGGGCTACTGTAAAAGGGTTTGCTCAAGTTCTTCCTTGTTATTGTTTAGACCTTGGAGAGGAAATTAAGTTATAAATGGAAGTTGCATTGCTTTATACACAGACAACCACACAGACTCATACATCCATATCTGCTGTGCCTCAGAGTGAGTCACCTGTCACTTTGCAGGTGCTGGCTATGCATGATTTGTGTGGTCAGGCTCCTGTATAAATCCCCATGGTCTCCAGTGACAGTAATTCAACACAGCGTATATTTTCCATAAATAATTTGCTGCTCATTGATTTCCAATGTGGGAGGAGAAATATGCTGGATACACCTCAAGGGGCTGTGGATGTATCTAGTGCTCACTTTTGTGGTCAAAGTTGTGACAGCTAGAAGCCCATATGTTGTGATCAAAAGATCCACATTTATTGTCCTTTGGAGGCCCATTTGTCACGACTGGGGTCATCAAACACAGTTTGGTGTACAGTAGGGCAACCGTTTGTGTGTAGGTTTTTGCTTAGGGATAACATTTTGGGAGCAGGATAAACAAGAAATTATGCTTTAAAAACTTTTTAGAAACACATGACTTGAGACAGACAGCCGCACAATTCTGTCAGTAAATTGGACTAACCTCCTTATTAAAATTGATTATAAAAAAGTTTAAAATTAATTTTTTGTTAGTCCTTCATGCCAGTGAAGCTGGCATTCAGACACAAAAACGCGAAGAACTACTACAATGTGTAGACTTTAGTACAGGTACAGGTATGGAGATAAAACACAATTCGGGAATTGTAGTTTGACTGATGCACCAAAAACAGTGCACAGTATACTAAAATACTATGAGGTTGGGAGGGGACCTTAATTGCTTCCCTTGCGATAAATAAATTGTGATAAATGTAGATACACATCTACAAAGGACTTATGGCACAGTTATGCTCCAACCGAAGGGCTTGTCAAGTGGTGGAACACCTTTCTGACATTGAATTTGGAGGGTTGCTATAATGATGGGGCTGTTTGTCAGATATGCGCTTGTCTAGATATTTGTTATGTAATTACTAAATAGTGTTCTGAATAAGATGTCATTCAGTTGCACCCCTGAAAGCTAGTCCACTCAAGACTCAACTGACCAGTGGACCTAGGTGACACATACGACCAGGTTCATTAACAGACTCTAAGGATGAAGCCCCCTCCTGTACAGGCAGAGGGCAAGCTATAAGTCTGCCACTGTTGTTGGGTGATTTGGTGTGGCCATTTTGTTGCAGTGTCACCTTCTGACTGATCAAGTTGTTGATTGGGGTGTTTGCTGGCAGCTCAGAGAGGGAAGGCAGGAATTGATGAGGTTTAATTGGTCTGTCTCCTGTCAGCTGTCATTAGTTCCTCATTTAACACTATCTGATGCCGTGAGTCTATTGCACAGAGGCATGAGCGTGTGTGTGGATGTGTGTGTGAGTAAAAAAGTGAGAGCTACAGAGAGACATTATATATATTTGTGTGTGTGTGTGTGTGTGTGTGTGTGTGTGTGCTGGAGGGATGGGGTGTGGGGTTATTGAATCTAAGTGTTATCTTGGCTCACCTTGGGGTGTGGTTCCTTTGTGATCAATAGAGTTAAATCCCACCAGACCTTGTTTCCACTAAGGACCCATATTCAACCTGTATTTTCAAACACACTGCTGGCTTGTGTGGGGACATAAAACATTGTGTAGAGACTTTTTTTAAATACAAAAAAATAAACTAGAAATATATTTTAGCTCAAAAAAGAGTTCCGTTTCAACTCTTGGACAGTGTCAAAAGATAAACTTTCAGAAAAGATTGACTCACAGGATTGTTTTACCTTTTTGATAAAGTCTATTAGGATTGCAAAAATAGTTTTTTAAAAAGACCAGAATTCCCTGAACACTAAGAGTTGTTGAGTACTTGTAAGATCATGTTCTCTCCTGTCTGCTTTGAAAATACTTCTGTCAAAGACTGTTGGAGCACATTGCACAATCAGTATGATTTTGAAGTGATGAGACTAAGGTCATAATTATAGTAATTAATGATTATCATCATTGCCGTCTTTATCTTGCAACATTGCTATATGACAATGATTCTGTCAAAACCACTTGGTAATAATGATGCTTTATTGTTAGCACAAATTAGCATGTGTGGATGCCCATACCTCCCATCATGCCTTGCACTGTGAGTGACAGCTGTTAAGACGCCTTCGACATGGCAGTGAGAATTTGCGTGGACGTGGCGGCGAGCTGTGGAATTCTCCACTGCTGCTTGCTGATAGTTCTGCAGGGCTTGGGTGTCACTCCAGTGACGGCCTAAGAGCTATTAATTTTAGCCTCTGGAGTGGCTGTCGTAACAAGATCTCACACACCCCCTTCCTCCCAGTGAGGCTCCTAAATATACATTTATTTTCAGAGGGAGTCCCCCCTCGTCAGGATATGATGGATGTTGACTAATCAGATGGCGTGCAAGTGTATGTCCACAGTCAGACCCCTCTACATTGAGTGGCTGGTGTAAATCTCTGCCATGGCGCTTTGTTGGGGTCTTGTCTTTGGTAAGGATCTTAGAGATATGATACTCTGTGCTGTTGCTGCCTGAGTGGGTCTATCTTAAGACTCCACATGGAGGTCTGGCATTCAACTCTAGTCTCTATGGGTTTGAGGGCAGGCAGCATGAGGGCTGGCCTACAGTGACTCCAAGAAACACTCACCATGTGCCTCTCATCTATTCTTGCCTCTGGATGGCATGGACCAACGCACATATCCAGATAAGCAGTTCTCTCACTTGGCTTGGACGTTACCTTTGTCATTAATTTGCAGAGTATGGATGCTGACTGGGGTAACCATCATTACAATATCTCCAGATATCTGTTACCAGGACGAATCGGATGTTTGTCCTTGTGGAACCACACGGTGTTTTTTCCCTGTGTGAGCGTATACGGTACACATACAGTATAGACAGCTTTCCGGTCTTTGCCTTTCTGAAACACAGATCCCCTCTGACAGGCTGCTTCCTCCTGCGACTGGGTGCTGGGTGCTGGATGCAGGGTGGGTCGGGGGGGGATAAGCAGGGCTGCTGCCTCACAGGCTCCGTGGGGGTACATCCTGGCAGCTCCTGGGGCACGGCAGATGGTTCAGGGGCAGGATGGGGCTTCCTGGCCTGACTGTCTTTGACCTGCGATGCGGGAGAATAAGAAGTAAATGACTTCTGGGAGACCACGCTCTGACTTTTCCTTTATCTGTGTCCCCTCCAACTCTCCATCCTATAAACACTCACACAGGCACCGTACAATGTGAGGCAGATAGAGCCAATAAGTGAAAGAGGTAGACCTGTGATAATGTTGCAATGACTCAAACGGATGATATGATAATTGCTAGAGTTTCACACGTTCACTTCAAGACTCTTCAAGATTTCATAAACAATGCTCAAACAATGTGACAGCACTGTTCCAGGCCAAGGCCCCATTTTCACCTCCTATCTATGTGACTAAACATCCCGCTCCTCAAGCTCTGTTGTGAGATGCAGTATTAAAAGCCTTAGATGGAGGGAGAAAGAAAGAATAGAGAGGAGAGAGAGAGATGGAGGAGGGGGTAGGAGGTGTTGTTTAAGTGAAGAGTGTGGCGTGTCCTGGAGGATCTAATAAGCAGGTTGAAGCCTGATAAGGATAAGCTGTCCCTCTGGCTCTAGGGAGCCTTGTTTTCACCCAGCCCCCCTCCTCCTCTTCTCCCCTCCTTCCCCTCCATTTTCCAAGATGTTCTTCTCTGAAAACAAGGAGAGCAAAGAGTAATCAAAAGAGAGAAACATTTGGAGTGAAGCGAAGATGGTGTGTTTGAGAAAGGGAGGAGAAGAGAAAATGATAAGAGAGTTAAAAGTTAGCAATGGTGGAGTAAAGATGAAGGAGTGTATGAGGAGAAAACAATGGGAATAAGGGAAGTGTTGGGGTGAAGGGACAAGGGGATGGAGAATAAGAGGGAGAGACAGAGGGCAGACGATAACAGGGGAAGGGAGGACAAGAGGGTGCAAAAAGGTAAACGAAAAGAAAAGGCAAAGTAAGAGACGAAGAGAGAGGGAACACAAACGGAGAGACAGGGGAGATGGATAGAAAAGTGAAAAGCAGAGAGGAGAGATGAGAAGAGAAGAAGAAGAGAGGAAGTTGAGAGGACAGAGAGCTTATAAATGGGCTGAAAGAGACCTGCTGGTGTGTCAGAGCTTTAGATCCCACCCCCTCCCCTGGGGAAAAAGGAGAGAAAGGAGAGAGGAGAGACATTGACCTTGCATTATTTATGCTTAGCGCTATTGGCCCAGGCAGACGCTGCTGCTTCCCATTGTGTCTTCATAATGAGGAACCGCTATGAAGCTAAGGAAGAGGAAACACAACCAGGAGGCCAGTCTGTGTGTTGTTGTGAATGTGTGTGCTTCGGAGGCGGGAGGTCATTACAGTGTATCGGGCAGACAGTTTAGTGAACAAGGATCAGGGGCAAAAGAAAACTCCTGTTTGTAGTGGACAGGTATAAACAGACACACACACACACACACACTCAAACACACACACACACACACAGGCTTGTGGGTCCCGTGTGGTCATTACAGGCCTGTATAGTGTGAGTGAATATAAGGGGAAGGGGAAAGCAGAGAGGGTCAGCTGTTATTTCCTGAGCTCCACCCTCATTTTCTTATAACAGCCCCAGGCCAACAATTATGAAGAAAGGACAGTGTGCATCTGTATTATGCACTCTGTGGTCCACTGTCCTCATCAGAGGCTGTCATAGGTAGATGCAATGTTTGCTGAGAAGTGTAACAAAGCTCTGAGCACTCAAAATCACCTTTTCACTGGTGCAAGTTTTTAGTTTATTTTAATTTAGAAATATAAGATACTGTGGATGTGTTAAAGAGTCTGTTCACTCACATTGCATAGAATTACTATACAGATATATTATCTCATTTAACTCTAATGGCATAGCTTTGCAGATCGTTTTGGTTTCACTTTTTTGTTTTACAGCATTAAAAAAATGCATATCTAGAAATTCAGCAGATTCAGTTTTTATTGGATCTACAAAAAAAAGTCTTGATCTTTGGTGAAAGCTAAAAAGTTCCAAGCTTTTAAGTGAACCTTCAGTAAAAAAATAAATAAATAAAAGATTTCCTTTTTTTTTTTTTTTTTTTTTTTAAGCACCTCAAACATAAATCCATTCAGTTCCATTGCGGAATGACAAATATCACACAAAGATATAATCTGACAACCCATAGAAATAAAAGCAAAACTATCTTCTTGGCTCTAACATCAAAAAGTTTATGCTTCCATATCATTAACACACAATTAGCATTAAAGAGAATGACAACCCTCACAGAGTCTCAAAGTAGTCTGGGTTGCGGGGCTTTGAATTCCCCCCTCTTAGAGATCTGTAACAAATATGATACTCTGGCCCCATTAAGATCCAGCTTGGCAAAGCTCTCGGCCCCTCCCACTTACCTTTCACCCCCACAGCACAATTGTATGAAAGGACTGTCAGTTTCAAATTTAATTACAAACAACTCGACATACATAGTCCTACCCTGTCATTACCCCGTCTGGACCCACCCACTCATCATAGACCCACATCTACACGCCCCTTAAAGCTGAGAGCGACCTGCCTCCTGTCGACTGGTTATGATACTGGTAGACTATGTCTAAGTGTGTTTGTGTGTGTGTGTGTGTGTGTGTGTGTGTGTGTGTGTGTGTGTGTGTGTGTGTGTGTGTGTGTGTGTGTGTGTGTGTGTGTGTGTGTGTGTGTGTGTGTGTGTGCAAGTGTGTCCCCCTCTTTCTGTTTCTCTCTGTGCCTGGGATGTGGAGATTTGTATGGCGTGTTAGTCACACCCTGTGTTATCAGCATCACTGTGATGAGCATAAGCATAGCCTGAGGGGACTGGGGGTAGTGTCACAGATGGTGCAGTGTCAGGGTCCCTGAGTGTAGTTTAGAGGATGGTGAGTAGCTCTTCTCCTCTGTCTCCCAAGTCCTGTCACCTTGCACTGCCAAGGTGACATCTCTCCTCACACAGGGTAAAAGGCCGAGCCCGTCTCACCTCGTAGCTAGTGACCCATGTCGCAGCTTCTTTTTTTTTTACCAGCTCGCCGAATATGCCAATCGATGCTTCCCAGAAACCCTGACCTAATCCTGTTATCCTTTTCCTTCAACAACCTAGAAGGGACAAGGGGCGGGATCCTAAAAGTCGGCAGCCAAGAGAGCTGTGCAGAGCCAGCCCCTATCGCAGTGAAAGCGGGCTTAGCTGAAACACAATAGGTGTGTAATTTCAGGTTTTTGTTAAGCCAAAATCCAATCACATACATGACTGCAAGATCACAGAGAAACACAACAGGAGAAAGGGGCCTCGGAGGTGGAGGTGTCTCTACCTCACACAAACAATCTCCACACAACTGAGACGCCGATGATGACAGCGTGCTAACTAACGAGCCCTCAGCAGAAAGATTAGCCTGGCCCTCTGTCCTAGATCTCCACGGTGTAAAGATGGGCTGACACCTGACTCCTCCCTAACCTGGCAGTTTTGGGATAAGATAAAAAAAAAAGCAAAGGATCTGGCCCTTAGCTGATATCCCTTTACTTTATAAGCAAATAGAATGCATCAGACAACTGTGAAAATATCAGGAAAGATAGTTTTCCAGAAGGTTTTGGGCCACAGCTCACCAGGAAATAGGGCTCTTAACTTTTCTTAATTACAACTATTATACTAAATCAATTCCATATGAAAGGGCATGATTTTAATCTCACTATATTCATCTCCTAAATGCTTGCATAACAACTTCAGATTTATAGTATAAAGTCTTTTGTCTTCTCCCGAGACTGACTCAAGCACAACTGAAGATTTGTGATAGTTTGCAGTTTTGTTTTTGCCCCTTGTTTTTGCAGATGATAAATGAAATTAATACATGCGTTTAATATTTGAAATGCCGAGATGAATAATTTATGACTCAGCGGCAGATTAAAAGTTATGCAAAAACAAAAAATAGTCAGTAATCACCAGTTCACAAATTCAGGACAAGCTAAGATGAATTTTTAACTGCTCGAGCCCATTGGTCGCTCTGTTCCAGTTTGTGTTGTGGGAGCTGTTGAATTAATGGTGTGCATCTTGACCTCATTCCACCAAATTTAGTCTGAGAGTTTTCCTTTGAAGCTGATTTATAGCAAAAGCATATAGCCTAATGCATCGACTCAGGAAGTCTAATGAACGCAGTACCTTAATACCAAGTAATGCTAATCAATGCCCGCTCACAACAGACAGACATCATCATTACCATCATCATAATTATTATTCATGTAAGGCAATTAATGTTGCCGGTACCTCTATTCTGACGACTTCATTAGCATGGTGTTAAGGCAGAAATTGGACAGATTCAAAAAGTAGAGAGCTGCAACTCACATATATGTATTATTGACAACAGTTTTGCCTCCCATGATGTCATATAGTTGTTGTTTTTTTAAATAACTTTGAAAACCTTTCCAGAAAGCCAGAAAATAAATGTGTTAGGGTTTGAAGACAAATAATTGTTTCCAGCGTTATGGCCCCTGAGGAAAATTTATTGGAGCATTGAATTAATATTGTGTGTCATATTACCCTCAACTTTGTTCACCATTATTAAGCAAATCTGAATAAATTGTCCTAATACTACCAATCACGTAAATAAACAAAAGATACTCTTGAGTTTTCAAACACATTTTCTTGGTCCATTAAAAAAAAGTCCAAAATGTGTTCCTGACATTCATTAAAAGAGATTTCAGAGAGGTGAATTTAACAGAGCAGTGAGCATAATATCTATTCAAAAAGAGAAAGCTATCAAGTGTATTTATCCATGGGAGCAAATAATGTGGACTGGCTGGGTAAATCCCTTGAAATGTCTAGCCGGTCCTGGCACTGGTTGAAGTCCCCCAGTCAAAATAAGAAGTGAACTAAAGGCAAGATAAACAACCCAACCAACCTGTTTTCACTTAGGATACATATTTGTGGCCATTTACTCTGATTTTCGGCAGATGGAAAAGTCTCTGAACTTGAAACTTTTAAAACAAAAAAGTAGTCTTCTTGGGCATATGAGAAATAAAACGTGAGAGCTTACAGTATTGTATTGTCTAAAAGAAGATTTCACGCAATTTCGGTTCTATAAAACGCAGACAAAATGCACTTGACCACAAATTAATAGGTTTCCTTTAGCAGAAGGAGACATGGAACCTATATCCTTCTTATAAAACCTCTCCTGAGTTGTTGCTATTCATGCTGACAGTTAAATAGCGAGATGGCTCCGGCTTTAAAAGTCACATACTGTGTGTGGAATACCTAATATGAAAAATATGATGATGATGTATATTCAGAAAGGATATATGCCAGGCACAGACCAGACAGTAAAGGTAATATAAGGGGCTTTACTTTGAAGGGGTAATGGGTAATATGTGCCATTAAGTATTGCATAAATGGTGGTGATTACAGCACTGCAGCGTATAGAGAATATCTTTGTAATGCCCACCAATCACAGTGAAGGGGGAAATCTCTTATCATCAGGCCAACACTCATATGAGCTCTTGATCTGCTGTAGATGAGATCGAAAGACAGCTTGCGATGAAAGTATTGTGTGTTGTGTAATTGTAAATGATTACTGTCTTTAAAGCACCAGTATGCTCCTTTTTTTTCTCAGCATCAGCAGCTGGTTGGAATTCTTTCATGGTTTCTGAGGGTTAAAAAAAAGCCTAATTCCACCAAATGGTGAGCAAATGAAAAAAGGCCTCCCACTATAGATATTTCCATCCAGAGAAATGAAATATTAAACATGTTCATTATACCCTCAATTTGCAGTTATTTCTCATTGCACACGGCCATTTTCCCATTTTCCCCGCTCTCTTATTGGCACGGTGCTCAGGGCCTTGAGAGAAATCTCTCTTTTATTATTTAAATCCATGCATGGGGGCTGAGCCAGGCGAATCATCTCATGTCTGCTAGCCCACTCCCTAATTCTGATTGGCAGCTTGATACACACTCAACGGATGGAGAGGATGGTAATGCCTGTGACAAAGAAAAAATATCCCCTCCCCATTATGTTTTTATTGGTAATGGGGAATATGGAGTTCACACACAATAAAAGTAGCCTTAATAATTGGAAGTGGCAATGGGCTGTGTCCGCAAGTCTGTAGGGCTGTCAGCGCAGCGATGTAAATTTCTTTGACATGTTTTTGTCTGGCTAAAACTTTAATGTCGTGGGTGTGACCAATTGGATGCAAATGTTGTTTTCATCCCTCGCCGATGAGATGACCTCTGTCATTTCCCAAGGGAAATCAAGCTTTTAAAAGTATTTGATAGCTGTAACTCCACACACACAAACTCACGTTGCCGCTGGAGCAAAAATGCTCACACACAAACTGACACATATGCACAAACAAACAAACACACCCACATAGGCACACATGTAACCGGGTCACAACCACAGGCACATGCACATGCACTACAGTTTATGTGTATGTCAAGAGTGCTCTACACACACTCACTCATGCACAGATATGCAGATATAAACTCAGTTTTCACACTTTAAGCATCAACACTCTCATATCCTCGCCAACCTCCTCACCCACTCATTGATGCTTGGCTAATGCATTCAACATGTGACGGTACTTTATGCCTCCCTGTACTCAAACAGACACTTGATTAGATTGAAAGCACGCTTTCATGGCAAGTATAATGGTTTCAAACACAGGAGGTGGACACAGCAGTTTCTCTATCCGCCTGTCATAACCTTTGACAGGATAAAGAGGCCACAGCTCTCCCTATAGCTATCCAGGCTCTGCTTCTTTCATGCATCCGCACCTGAAAGACAGGCACACACAACACATAGTTTAATGTGTACATATTATGCATGTGTGTGTGTGTGTGTGTGTGTGTGTATGTATGTGCGTGACATGTGGATAATGCTGCATGCGAAGGCCAGCTTTAATATTGGTCTGGAATAACGGCTCTTTTGTACATTGTGAGGCAGCCAGCATCTGAGACCAATAAAATAGTGGCCCTTGGGTCACTGCTCGAAGGATGAAGGAAGAAGATATAATCATACACAGAGGACACAACACCTTTTTTGTGCTTTCTCCGCATATTTGGGTGTGGAGAGAGTGCGGGTCCTTCATAAGTTTGATATTTTCACAGTGTGACCTTTTGTCACTAATAGAGTGGCCCGCCAATAAGCGTATATTGTATCTTTAGGGGGTGCAGCCATATTAGTGCTGCAATTGGCTGTAGAAGGAAAAGGAAGACTAGTTGCACGGAAGACACATGGTGTTAAGGCGAATACAGACAGGAAACACGTGTGTGTGCTTATGGGCAAGGATGCGTGTCTGTAAGTGTGCAATTGTGTGTTAGTGTGTGAGATTGTGGATTTGTTAGAGAGATTGTGTATGCGCGTGAGCGTATGACTCTTTAAGCAATATATCTCATAATGACATTTGGAATGTCTCTGGAAAATGGAGACTAAGCCAAGGAGGTTGACAGTCAGAAACCACAAGCTGGAGTTAAGCCTTAGCATTGCAGTGAACCATATGCTAAACCTATGTCATGCCCAACTCCAGATCCAGCAGCGGCGATTGACTAAAGCCGTAAGATAAACATTGCAGGGAAAACAATTTGAGGCTTTTATTTTGGACAATTTGTTTGATAAAAGACACTCGTTTCCCATTTGAGGAGATGAGCCGGGCTCAGTTTTCTCTTTGTAGATGTGCCATGTTGTCTTAGTGGCGATGATGTCTCATTATCTTCTATTAGTCCCATGTGCAGATGTGCTCCTGACTGACATTTTGTAGGTTGCAATATCCCATGGCTTTCCATCCAATGATGTAATGGAGTCAAAACTGCCTCCCCGCCTCAGTCTTAGTTGGATTGGTCAGCAGGGACTGTAGCCTGTGCTACTAGCACCTGTTGTGAGTGACTGCAGCAGTTTGAGACAAGCACTTTATCCCCTGTCTCCCCAACAATCATTACAGCCAGCTTACTGGGTTATTATAGCGCAACCTTAGCACATTTACACTGACTGCCAGATATCCCTGTGGGTGTATTCTTCATCTGCCTCTTGATGTTATTTTCTTCAACCTATTTCATCCCCTAGGTTGCAAAGACAACTTCTTTTTATTTAGGGCAGGTAATAATTAGAGCAGACGGGTTGTTTGATTTCCACCTTGATAACACCTTCAGAATGTTGTCAGAGAGTGTAAACACGTACCCGCTCTTAGTTTGGCTCCTTTCATTTGAGTCATTTGTTCTTGTCTCTTTTTGAAAAACAGGTTGTTGTGTGTGTTTTTATGTGTTTGTGCCTTTGTGTGTGTGTGTGTGTTTGGGGGTGTCGTTGCATTTCTGTGGATGTGAATTGTGTTTTCCGACTTTTGCGTGTGTCAGTGTTCCTCTGTGGTCGTGTTTTTTTTTCATGTTCAGGTGTGTGTGTGTATCTGTGTGTGTGTTGCATGGAGGTTAGGTTTTTTGATCTTAGTGGGGAGACGTGAGTTGCCCTGGGCTGTGAGGCTCATTAGGTATGTACTCCTCTGAATGCGAAAGTATTTGTTAAACCACATGACAAGAATACCTCTCTGCTGCAACAGATGTGCTGTAATTAGAGAGGGCTTAAGTTGTCTTAGAGCTGTGTGGAAAGTCATCACCAGCTGATAAGTTTACAACGCTGCCCTACCCATCCCTCATGCACACACACACACACACACACACACACACACACACACACACACACACACACACACACACACACACACACACACACACACACACACACATATATTATGTGCAAAGCTTATCAGGCAGGCAAACACCACACAAACAAACACACATCTGACAAAGAAATGACAAATAACACTTAACACACACACAGGTAAAAAAGTTTGCAAAGCAGTAAAACAACATAAAAGACTTATGGAAAGAAAAATCAAATACCAAACACTTGTTAGGGATTCATATTACACAGTTCATATACACACACATGTATGTACTTGTACACTGTTTAATGTTTATTTAAGAAAATATGGTTGAGATGGCAAACAATATTTATAGTATTTTATAGGCTAATGATTACAATTGGCTAACAGCTTAAAAATACAGTAAAACTACTTTCAAATCTGTATATTTACACTGGAGACCATTTGGGACAAATTTAAACAAATAGGGTCTTCAATCTCAAGTGTTTTTTTTATTGTTTAATGTATTACCACTGATGTAGTTTAATTACTGACCATATTTACTGTAAGCAGTTTTATGGCTCAAGTGATATGTTAACCCAGCTTTTAGGTCTTTGGCCCTAGAGATAAAGAGGGCAACTGATCAGAGCTATTATCCATTCTGCAGTGAATCAGGAAGATAATGGCCTATCTGTCAGCATGGGGCCTCCATAAAGCCATTAACACCTTTTGTTGTTCCCCTCCTGTTCACCAATCGTGCTGGGCAGTTCAAAAAGGCAAACGAGGCAATCTGTTTGCTTCGCGTAGAGCCTTCATTCGCCCTGCTCCAAGCCTGCACACACTAACTGACAAGCAGACACACAGCTATGTAGAAACATACATGATTTGTTTGGACGTACTGTCATGAATTTAGATCAAGTTAAAACGTATTTGGGAAGAATTGCTTGTTATACCTTGTAGTATGTCTCAAATGCATCTGAAGTGACCACTTCCACTTGACTATTCATAACTGTGTAATTTGGGGGACACAGCAACCTCTAAACTGAAGACAAAAAACTAATCTGCATTCAGTCAAACACTAAGAAACTCTTGCAATTGTTTGGCATTGGCAAATTTAATTGAGGGTTGTATGCTATATGCATACAAGGTTAACAAAGCTTGCCATAAGTGTTTTCAGACATGCATCTTTAGTCCTCTTACACTGCAACATGTGAATACGATGCACCTGACCGCTCATAAATGTGACATAGGCAATTGAATCATAAAGCATCCTCACTGCACTCACACATGCTTTCAGAATATGTAAGTAATCTTTCAGGATTAAATTCCAGTATTATTAAAACCACACATCCCCAGTAGAATAAAAAAAAAGCTCTTAATTTGCTGTAGACATGAATGTTGTAAGCCTCAAATTCTTATGTTGTTTCAGAAATCAGACGTAGCGGTTGGAGGTGTTTAAAGCTATAAAAATTGGATAAACTCCCTTCCTTTTAGCATCTGAAAGGATCTTTTTACCACTTAACACTGTTTGAACCACACTTCTGAGAGACTATATATTGGCCTGTAGAAAGACTAAGACACATGGAAGCAGATACACACAGACTTATCTGACATTAGAAGTCTTTATTGTCCTTTGAAGTTTTCAAGCAGTCAAATTAGCATTGATGAAAGAGTCTGCATCGAACATCTCTGGGATCCAGCCAAGAACCAGAGCTGTGGACAACTTATCTCCATCTCTCTCCCTCTCTCTGTTCCTCTCTCTCTCCACCCTTCCACTCCATCTTTCCCCACCACCCCTGCATCAGCATCATCCCTCCTGCTCCTCTGATAGCAGCAGCCCCCAGTGGTTCCCTCCTTTGCTCCCCGTTTCTCTCTTTCCTCCCTCTCTTTTTCCCTCTCCTGTCTGTGTTGCCTTTGGCAAATTGGCAAATTGTGTTTTACTAACGTGGGTACATGTGTTAAGTGGGGATCAATTGTTTGTTTAACAGGGTGCCTCTATTAGACTGGGAGGGTGTAATTAGTGGTGAGTCCTTTCCTTAATACAGGCAGCATCGGCGAGGGGGAGGGAGGAGTACAGGCTGTCCAATCAATGCCAAATCTCGAGGAAGGATCGGCTGCAGTTTGGTTTAGGGAAATTAAATGTATGATAAATCTCATTGGAGAGGTAGAGGCTCAGCATTCAGTGAGGTTGTCCTCATCGTCCTACTGTGCATTGTTGGTTGCTAGCCTGAAGCAAAAATCAAGTATCCATAATTAACCTGCACAGAGCAAGGATAAAAGCCCAATAATATCTGATTATTCCCATTGCTGTTTTACTGGTTTGCTTTGTTCCAGATCTTTGAAACACCTCATACCTACTATGGGCTAGGGTCCCTACGCTTGCCAGCAAGGCGGATCCGCTGGCCGTGCCAAGAAATTGCAGACAACAGAAAAACAAAACATATTCTGCCCGCACTCCCCCTGTCTGTCTTCCTCGACACAACAATCACACACACGCAGAAACATTCACAAGACACGTACAGGGAGGACTCTTAAAGACACATTACCTGCTTGCCAATTCTGAAAATGCAACAGTCCATGTATCAAGGGGAGATGTACACTATGTGTTGCCCAATCTGCTCCTAAAACAAGCATTTACTTTACTGACATTGGCTTAGACAGAGCATCTTAACTGCGGACTTCTTTTCTATTGTATGATTTACTGGTGTGCATGATTTCAAAAACCAACAGTAAAAGCGTGGGACAGATAGGAATTGTATGCTTGTGGTCGACACAAAGTAAATAGACTAATATGTATGGTCTTGGGCAGTGCGATGAATGGTTTACTGTATGTGTACAAACATGGGTATATGTTCAATAGCCTCAGGACTCAGGACCCCCGTAGCGTGGGTGTTAACAGGGAGACTTATGGATATTTTGGATATTTAATCGTCATAGAAACTGACTGCTCATTTTCCTGTTGCTTATGTACTGGGCACTATATTTCAATGCTGCCTGCCACTGGATATAATCCATTTATAAAATGGACAATTGGCTATATGTGGTGTTTTTTGCTGTGTATTTTGGCTTTTCTCTTACTAGATTGGGATAGAAATTGAAGGACTGTAGATGATACATTGGTTGTGGGAATCCTTTCTTGGATGAAGTAAATAAGACACATATTCCCCTGTCTCTCAAAAAAGGTTTTAATGAACAAGGCACTCAAGCTAATTGCTTACTCCAAACAAAAGCACATTTGGCGTGCTCTCAGACTGCTGTCAAACATTTTAGGAGCCATGTGTTTGTGTTGATTGCAAATTATAATCTCACAATTATCTAATTTATTGAGGTGATGTAAATCTTTTCTTTTGATTTATGAAAAGAGCAATTATTTTTGGATCTATTGGGATTAATCCGATGAGGATTAGGTGTGATAGAAGGAAAGGGGTAGGCTTGTCTTTAGCAATATATAGGACATGTGTGTAAAACGGGGCTTTGGTCCAGTCAATGACCAGGCGTTAGACTTGACAATGTTTTGTTAATTTTGTTTAAAGTGAGAATAAAACTGTCCAAAAGTACAGCAGAACCAACATCTGCAGTGTTGTGATTTTGACTGTTCAAAGTGCGAGTCAAGAGGCGGAGCCCTGTTAAGGTGGCACAGTTTAAAAGAAGTTCAAAGTGCAGGCCAAGACAAACAAGGTGCTGCAGGCAAATACAAGTATACTCGCTGCGACTCCAGTTATCTTCATTAAATGACATCTATGTCAGATCAAAGAGCTTGTGAGTCACAGTGAGAGCACAGTCAACTTAAAAGTTCCCTTTAAAACAAGAAGTAAACACAGATATCTTAAAACTAGGATGACTATATGAAAATACAGTTAAGCAAGCAAAGCATGCAAGTCACATCGTGTGATACTGTTGGCTGGTTGCAGGCAATGTATTTGGGGCAGTGAATGTGTCAAAAACATGGCCCAGGGCTATATAAATGAAACTAACTTTGGGGCTTTTTCTTTTTTTTTTTAACATTCTGTATGTGAGATCCTACTAAATTTAGTTTTTATTAAGTTTATTAGCTTAACAATTTCAGAGTAGAACTATCAGGTGTTGATATATGGATGGCCTTTGATTGTATAGCTGTGAATTTGTATAACTCAAGCCAGTGTTGCAAATGACCAAAGCAAAGTGCTCACTTGCCTGTCCCAGAGTATTAGAGGCAAAATGTGTTAAATGATTACATGTAGAAGTATGTAGTTATAGCTTTTGAATGATTAATAGAAATGTGTGTCATTCTGAATACTGTAATTGCATAATTGTGTGTTATAATCTCTGCTGTTAATGTGTTTTAAACCAGAGTTGTTCCTCCATTCGTGATGATGAAGTATTACATGTTGAATTCTCCACCTTGGTCCAGCAATCAGCTCAACACTCTGACTGCTCGCATACCTTGTCCAATATGGTGGTGCAACTTAACAGTGGATGTTAGAGGCTCATTGGATACTCCAGCAGGGTGCAGTCTGAGGGTGTTTGCTAGGCTAGCTGGCAGCTGCAGTGTGGTGGCAGACATGGTACTGAGTGACTGACAGTCTCACAAGCTGCATGCCAGCTGATCCTATCTTCTACCAACACCAGCCTGGCAATGGCAGCCATTGTTGTCACCCTCAATTTCACACACCAGCTAAATGACTGCAACTCAGCCAACTTGTCCCTGACACAAACCAGCTAACAGACTGCTAGTTATGCTTACATAGAGACAGAGACAGTGCATGGATGATCGCATGACACAAATAGTAGATGTTGTTTACATTTTGCTCATTTAAATCTCACTGACTGACTTACAATGACGGTACACAAGAAACATTAGTGGATACGGATGAACAAAGAATGTACACACACTCACTGCCCATCGTTCTACATTTGAATACAGTGCACTGAATAATAATGTGAAAACATGACAATGCTTACAAATGAATGAATGGATATTTGTGAATAAATTACCCTCACATCTATTTACTTGAAACCATGGGCCAAGGGAGGTGCGTGTGTGTGCGTGTGTGTGTGTGTGTGTGTGTGTGTGTGTGTGTGTGTGTGTGCGTGCGTGTGTGTGTGTGTGTGTGTGTGAGAGAGAGAGGGGGGGGGGGTGTATTTCCATAGGAAGCACCAAGCTAGTTTTACTTTCATCACATTACCAATCTAAACAGCCCAGCCATTCTCCAACTAAGCAATAAGTGGCAGAGTGACATTCGAGTGGGGCCGCCCCCCTCTCATCTATTGTCGCGGCTTTTGAAGTTTCTTTTCAGGTCATTAAGCTCCATTTCCCATTCACAGAGAGCTTGTGTGGCGGCCGTTTGAGTGCAACAATGGACCCTAATGACTTAACGCTTCTGTTTTCATTCTCCACCTCTCACTCACCCTGCCTCCCCCTCCACCTCTTTACCCACTTCTCCATTCGCCCCCACAGTCGTCCCCTTCACCTCTTTAATGGTGGCTTGCACCCCTCGTTGGGCTGCCTACGTTTTTTATGGGGCATTGTAATGAGCTGCAGCTGTGGGGTAAAATCTGGGTGTAATGTTAACCCAGGCAGAAGAGGGTGACCCAGAGGAGCAGAGGTCAACGTATTGTGTTAGTGCCAGGCCTAGGGTCTATTAGAGGCTATAAAGGTTATTTTTTTGAAGCAACAGCATGCTGCAGCAAAACCCTCCCGCCCCTTCACACACACACTCACCCCTTGAGGTAGAACATTGTCAGACCCCCCCGATGAGCGCTTTGAATGGGCTAAACAACGTTTTGTCATCAAGTGCTAGTTAATTGGTGAAGAATCCACAATTGGTGTGTGTGTAAGAGGGCTGATAATCTGTAGTGGAGTGGCTAAGGCATTTGTGGTTGCCAGGGGGGTTCAAATACCTATCCTCATGCCTTCAGCTACAGTGTCCTGACATGGTTGAAAACAACAAAACAAGGATGTTCTAAAAAAAACCAAAAAAAACTGCCGTCGTCCAACCTTGTTTGTTGAGGGGCTGAAGGGGCGTAGATGGCTGGAGTCATTCAGGCATAGCATGTACACAATCATACACCCACGCTACATGGGCTTATGAACACAGAAATGTGACCTACTGCTGCATGTGAAATTTAAAGAGGGAAAAAGGAAAATGACTCACACATACACACACAAGTGCATAATCTATCATACCACGGTGAGTAATATATTTACTCCATGACATCAAATAGGTGCGCCAAAGTGGCCTTTTTCCAACTGAGCTGGTCAGGGCACAGGCTGTTTATCCTCTTCCTGGTACGAGTGGCAGGCAAAGCAGTAACCCGAGCTGAAAAAACAATAGGCACAAAGCCAATCGGCGAAATCAAACTGACCCCTGTCACTCTCTCTCACTGCAACTGGCGTAATCTTAATTGAATCAGCCTTACAGAAAGATGTTGACACTGAGAGATTGCACAAACCTGGGAGGCCTTGGCAGGCCGAGGGGAAGTACTGGGATAAAACATTAAAAAAAAAAGTTGCCCCACCTATTCATTAATGTGTCCCCCTATGTCCCACTCCTTCATTTGTCACCGTCTCGAGATAGTGCTCCCCCTCCCACCCTGTGACAGCCAATTTGATCACTCACTGTGGTCCACTGAGGAGGCCTCCAATTTTTCAGCCATGTCCAGCTAATACAACCAGACAATGTACTGTGCATGTACCCCATGCTAACACAAAAGCAAAAACTGTACAATACAACTTGGCAGTCATCCCAGCCTCCATTTTGTTCTGGTCACGCCCTCTTTTTAAGGGTCCAAACTGTAAAATGACCCATCTTGGTTTGTTGGTTAGTTACCATAACTAAAACCAACTGATGGGGGCTTCTTATAAATAGCCAACAGAAGTATGAGAGTGAATTCAACGCTTTGGTTTTAATGACAAGTTTGTTTTCATGAGAAGCATTGATTGGCTGAGTCATCCCCATGGGACCCATCCATCATGGTGCTCTCCATTGTGTCTTTATTGGCACCCCATCGTAACATGTCTAACCTTTCAGAGTCACTAATAATCACTTCTGCCCTGAGGACTATAACAGAAAGGTTTGTGTAATCTTTCTCACACCCCATTTAATTGTTAATGCATAGAGTGGAACATTCAAAAAAGCTGCTATAATCTATGTTTTTGCTGTATAAATTTGGCAAATGACAACAATGTGACAATTTGGAGGTTCCTCCTAAGAATATATCTACAGAAAAGATCAACTGAATCTGCAGCTCACCTCAGTTTTAAGTTTACCTTATTAACTTTAAAGGTGTTGATATTTCAGAGATGTGTCTTTTTTCCGATGCTCCCAAGTTTTAATAAATTAATTATTGCATGTTTATTTACTGTCTTCCTTTTTAGGGCTTAATGCATCATGTTATTGAAATGATGTCGTACGGCAATGCTGATTGTTTACTTTATGAGAGGAGAGATATATATAGTAAACTGTCTCTAATGTGTTTTACATTTTTTATGCATTATATTTGAAATATGTACTGTCATTATTTCTCTGTAGTTAAATGAATCCCTGTATTTCATATTGGGTTTGTCAATTAAAAATACGTAGGTTCTCATTCTGCAGCCCATTGCAAATTGTTAATTCTGAGTAGTAATTCTGACTTCCAATCAAAATGCATCAAAGTGCATCTGCCTGGGAAAACTTGGCAACTGAATCAAACTGATGTTCTTATTGGCAATTCTGTCAGCTTTACAAGCATCTACAGAGGACCCGATCAATTACCACAGGGCCATTATGGAAGACAATTGGAAATATGACTTTTTCCAGAAATTTCATTAGGTTCAATTCTGAATACCTCATTTAAGACATTTCGAGGATTCGCAGATGCGAGGAGTAGGTTAGTAGCTTACTACATGCTCGCAAAGACGTCTGTTATGCACAAATCAACTGAAGGGAAATGGAAGTGGAAACATTGTTACAGCATGTTTCACAGCACAAAAACTAAACAAACTGAAAATGTATGAAATGGTTCACTGTTTGCAACGCCGTGCAGCTGTAATGTCAGGATCGCTTGTGTCTGAAAACTCCAGCTATATAAATCTCGTCTTGTCTTCATGAGTTTCTGAATTGGAATTCCAACTTCAGCGACCGTTCCATTGCACTTTTTTTCAAAGTTCCAAATACAATATTTGTAGCATGAATTCCAATGTCTAGATTTTGACAAATGCATTTCGAATAAGCTGGATCCGTTTTGAGTCCGATCACATCCTCCTCTAACAATGCATGGTTTCTGGATTTGAAGAAATTAGATGGGATAGTTAACATCCCAACGAATATCTGCAACAAGGTTATCCATGCTAGTGGAAATGTCCAAGGTGCGATCAGAAGTGACAGAGAAGTGACAGAGTTAGGAAACACCCTAGTCCTGCCTTGGCCAGATCTACATATGAATGGCAGGCTGCTCCATGCAGGTGGCATGCGATAAGAGCCCTAATCTAGATGAAAGACCCTGGTGCAGGCCTCCCTTATTAGCTCTGATGAAGCAGGGTTGCGGGTAGAATGCTAATACCCCGATCCCTCCCTCCACTTCCAGCCTGGTTTCCAAGGCTGACTCCCAGTTATGCTGTAAGCAGACCATTGTAAACAGGGCCAGGGGCACATTGCCGGGTGGATCAGATCAGAAAATGAGATGGTCAGCTTGGGCTCTGTTGCAGGAAGAAAGGCTAGTGGATGCATGCCAGTGTAGCGTGTGCCATCATTTGATCAGGCCCGTCTCCGCCACCATGTAGTGCCCATGTCCTGGACAAGAGCAGAGACACCAGATTCTGCCTTGGGGCAAGCGTCATGCATAATGCATGTGCATTATTCACACAATTATTGATAACGCTTTTCACATCGGTGATTATTCATTCATTAATTATTGCAGTCCCTATAATGTGTTAGCATTAAAGATATTGTTATTAATGTCAAGCCATCTGAAGAGTGTGTTCCCAGCGGCCTGTGTCTTTAATTAATATTTAGAGTGGGATTTGGGACAAGATTGCATTGGAAAAGGAAGGAGTCATACTATGAGTGATGGAGGAGGAAAAAACACACACACACACACACACACACACACACACACACACACACACACACACACACACACACACACACACACACACACACACACACACACACACACACACACACACACACACACACACAGACACCAAAAAAGAGGAGCTGTAAATGTTTGCCAAAACTGTTGCGAGGGATTGTAGTCCCAGCGCTCTAGCGATAGGAGTTGAGTAGGAGTTATAGGAGCTGAGCTATAGCGTAGGATGCTAACAGAGCAGAGGCTGAGGCATGCCCTGGAGCACCACTGATGCCAGGCAGGGTGTCTGATAGCAAAACTGGCTTCTGCTCTCACTCCTTCTGTCTGCCCCTTCCTCACCTTCACCCTCACTCACAATACACACACATTAACACACGCCCCTCCTGTACCCACTTATGCCCTGAATCTTTTGATAGATCACATCCAAGAACATGGAGGGTAGGTCAATGCATCAATGCTAACCTAAATAATTAATTCTGCATGTGTACATAGTCTTAATTACAGTTAATTATTTATGACCCCTACACCACTGGAGCAGTATTTCTTTTTTTGGGGGGTTGATTTTTACAGTTTTCTAATGTGCTTGAAATTACAGCAGGAGTTGAATAGTTTTCTTCCATAGTGAGGCAAAAAAAAAATATTTAATTAGCTATTAACAGTCCAAATAGTATTCTTTGGATGAATGAATTAATGAAATCTTCAAATAGTAAGAGTGACTACCTAACTTGCGACTTTCCAATACTTCCGTTCTGCATTTAATACATTTTTTTAAAAAAGACATTATGGTTTTAAGGGGTCATCATATAGTATAATTACTGACCCTCATCAGCAAGCTCAGCCGAGGACAACACATGAAATAATAGGTAGTAGAGTAAGAATTCTACACTATTCTATGAAAAAAGTAACCATTGCAATGTGTCACTCAGTGCCCTTCTGTGTGTTTAACTGTTGAGGTGTCCTTGAACAATGCACTTAAACCCCTATTGCTGGAACAGCTTTTTTTCCACAACCTCATTTGTTCTTACATACCAAACTGTGATGAGGTTGGACAACGGAATATGTGCGAGTGGAGCTAAGCCTGATTACAGGCTTAGTCAACAAGCCAATGGTCTGTGCATAGTGGAAATGGAACGAGGCAGACTGACAGAAAATCGCCCACAGTCAAGTGTCAGTGTCAGATTGCCAAGGTATTCCACGAGTTTGATCCCCATTCAATAAATAGTAAATCTAGTGTATTTACAAGGCAGGATTGTATTGTCTGTGTGGCGCGTGAAAGCTGTTGACCTCTAAGTCAACTATTTGGTGAATCAACATTATCATTCCGAGCTCCTTTGCCCCAGCTGAAACATTAGCCCCTCTCAGGGCTGAGGCTTTCTGGGATGTTTCCAGTCTAGCCGCCAGCGGGGCTCGTCCGGGGACTGCTGGAGCCAACACAGCGATCCAGTTACCCTTCTGTGTGTTGCATTACAAAAAGAGCACATTTGGTTCCGCTAATCAGCTGTAATGCTATTGCCATCGATAAAGTGTGTGAAACATCATTCTTGAGAGATATTCCTCAAGTCATTTAGCCTGGTAATTGACTTTTAAAGCAGTCTGGGCCGTGGAGTGATACTACAAACCAGGTGGGCTGGATAGAAATATAGTCTATCTATCATTTCTCTGTGTGTTTTGATGTGATGGTGCTAGAGATCAAGAGACAATGTTGATAGGAGGTGGAGACAGGCATCTTCCTGCTCCCCAAAAATAGGAAAATCTTTGCTCATTCGCTCTCTCTCTCTCCCTGCGTGTTAGTTTAAAGCAGATAATGCAGAAAGCTTCTCTCCTGCGCTGAGGAGGCAGCATATTGATTTTGTCTTAGATGAGGTCTCTGAAACCTCATTTACTCCCGTTGTCATCATGGTGGAACATCAGTGTCTGACAAGCTGCACTTCCCCCCCTATATCTATCCAGGCGGCCATCTTGGAAACTGTTGAGGGATGCTAATGTGTGTGAGCATTAGCGCTGTCCTCTTCCAATGACAGAGTGCCTTGCATGATAAGATGTATGAGGTCAGATAATGTTGCTGCTGACTAACCATTGTGCTGTCTAAATAAAGCCCTGTGTTTAAGCACTGATCTGCTCTTATTAGGTTACATTGCAAACACAGAGGAACGTCCCAGGTGGACCTGCCATCTTGGCATGTGGGTCACAGTGAAACACGGCACTCCTATGCCCAGAGCTCTTTGGGTGTTTGATGAACCATGGATGAAGCTGTCCAAGTTTTCTTTATTCATAATCTTCAATGCTGATGTATCATTGAAAACACGATTCGACGACAGGGCCACGATATGATAACTATCAATTAAATTAAATTTCCCCCCGAAGCATGTACAAATCAAGAATGAACAAGTTAGGAAGCTTAAGAGAGGATACATGTTTTTTTGTTTTTTTAATCTAAGAAAGACTGGTATAATCAAACCAAACATGATACATTGTGTCAGTACGCTCTTGCTTAGCTCACAGCACCACCCTGCTTTCATCAGCAAACAAAGCCTGATTGACAACAAAAAGCATGCGAAGCAAACCTGCTCACTACTCTGACTCACATTTAGAGCACCTCATAGTACAAGGCTTACTTAAAAGAACCCCGTACAATTACACTTCTCTCAGCCAGAGGGCAAAGATTTCTATGTATACATAAATGGCATTTTGGATTTTTTTTTTCATTAAGCAGGGTGAAATTATGCACAAATACGTGATTCTACGTAATTAAACTAATTAAAGAACATCATTAATAAAATATCAGTGAAGCCAGCTGTTTACAGTGTGTGGTGGGGCCTGGGGATGTGAGGAGATGGGAGGGAGACAGACAGTGTTTTTTTTAATATGTGCTTTTAAGGGTTCCCTGTGGTGAAGGTCTTCTCCAGAGACAGGGGCCCCTTTGTAACAGTCCCATGGTGAAAACAACAGCAAAATCAACAACTCGGCAAACACCCAAATGTTTATTGTGGAGAAAAAAAAAATGCATTTATTCATATGTTTTCCCAATAGTTTGAGTCTTGGTGAGATGTGGATATGGTGTTGATAAGGCATACTATCAAAAATATTTATATGCAAATATACACTTACCTACATAAGTCAACTACCAAGCTATTCACTTAAAATATTCAACAGTTATTTGTTTAGTTTTTGATAATTTATTTGTAAGTAATGTAGCCTATTTATATATTTCTGTTCTTATGTTCACAGTTTTGTAATTCATTTTTGTTTACATTTTTAATTGTTCATCTACTACAATAATTCATAATTTTCATGAGCATTTAATAATTTAAATCAAGATTCTAGGTTTTACAGCCTTGCTATTTAATAGTTAAAGTAGTATTAGTCATTATACTAAAACTGAATATGTACAATATTTGTAGTTTAAGGAAAAACTAATAGTTTTAGGAAGATCAAATTTTGACATGAGTGCACTCCAAACAGATATCGCAGACATCACATGATTCTTAAAACAGTGTTTTTGTGCACACATTTTGTCATGTCACTTACAATGAGAATGAGCCTTTTCTAAGCGAAAAAATGAGGGATGACTCTGGAGATAGTCGACATGCTGATAAAGGAGCAATGGACATAGTGAAACAGAGCCCAATTAATAATGCATTTGTGTCTGACTGTCTGGCCCCAAGGACGGGGCCGCTGAAAAATGGAGGTCATATGTCCTCCTCAAGTGGTCAGTGATCCCTCTGTGCCACCCAGCCAGTGTTCAGTGTCCAGGTCCCTGAACTGTGAAATGGCACACTTGTGCATCCAATTAACTGTATTTAAAGACTGTGAAACATGCCATACATCTTTACATGTGCAGTTGGTATGCTTGCATGTAACTGTATGTATGCAGTTCTATACTAATTAGCCGTGTACACTTTTGTTAAATCCATGCATACACACACATAAGTGTGCACATCGGTATACAAACATCAACAGGGAGTGTGCACTGGTCTGTCTGCGTGCGCCTATGTGACGGATGGTCGTGGAGGTGACCTCTCTTAAGAGCAGTCAGTGGAGAGGGCCTGCCTGTGACCCTTGGCCACTTAGGCACATTAATCACAACCCATTCCTTCTTGCTTTTATCAGGCCTGCTGAAAGCTACTGTCCAGCCTCCACCCCCACCCCACCCCCTTCATCTCCTCTCCTGCTTTAGCCATTCATAAGGCTCTCATCAACCTCAGACCACAGGTATCACTCCATCACTAAACATTTATCAAGAGCTGCTCTTATCAGCCAGCAGGGCCTGAATATGGAAATGGGATCCCTGCCACTGATAAGGCCGGCCTGGATTATCCCTGGCTCTCCTTCATCAGATAGCCACTGAGGAATGGTAACAGGCCGGAACATTCCGCCATTGTTTTGCAGCAGTGCTGATTGAAGAAGAGCTAAGAGGTCGGGGGGGTTGTGTGCATGTATGTATGCTTATTAGTGGGGCAGTTTTGCTAGAATATGAGTTTAGGTGATCACTTGAATTTCACCCCTGACTGCTTACCTGTTTGCACACACGCAGCTGTTTTGCAGATGCACTAATTAAGTAAGAATGGAGTCGTATTTATTTTGATATATATATATATATATATATATATCAGTTTGATGCATAATGTTCTCTGCTCTATCCTATTTTCACACATTGTAATTGATTATATTACAACAAGACAAAACAATGCTCACACACACACACACACACACACACACACACACACACACACACACACACACACACACACACACACACACACACACACACACACACACACACACACACACACACACACACACACACACACACCCACAGACCTACACAGCCCCTACCCCTGAACCTAGTCGTCCGAAGGGGGCGCTAAAGCAGTCCAAACCCACAGCTCACAAATTAATTAAATCAACAACTCTTCATCGATACATGCACACACTTACGAACGCGTTCACACAAGCAAAATTAATTCCGACAGGCATGACGTGCACACACTTACACACGTACATTATCACACAGAAATTAAGACAGACAGCAACCTTGTGTGCACACCATGCATACATACACACAAAACACTCTTTCCTTAGCATGTGTTCAAACTAAAATAGGCCATTCCTAATTAGGACCTCACAACCTGAGCTGTTTCTTCAAAGGCAGCCGCTCCTGCGCTAATCTGAGGCACCGCTTCATTATGAATTCTTCAAAGTCCCACCCAGCTGTCAAGCAAGCTTGTCGAAAGGGCCGTTATTAGTGAGGCTAGTACAGCAGGCACAAAGCATGATCTGTTGTTCTGTGTTGCTCCCACCCCTGTCACAAACACACACACTGACTGGAGTGAACATGTTGACCCAAGATGAGTTTGTCAGCCTCTGATGCTGGTCCTCAGGTGTGTTGACTCGGACACACTCCTTACAAAGGGTTATTGACACGACTAGGAGGGTTCCTGCAAATCCCTTGCACCAAGAGAGAGGCCCGCCACAGCTTATCTTATCAGATGCGTTATTAGCTGCGATCGGCAAAACTATCAAAAGAACGTTAGCTGACAAAAGAGGCCCTGTGCAATGCCCGCAATAAAGCACACCTCTATTGGCCGCAAAGTGATTTATATGAGCGTCTTAAAATGGCTTTTGGTTGGGCTTTGATAACAGAGGCAGGCTTGTGTGTAGTTGACACACTCAGCTGAGTATGAACTCACCGCTACACCCAGGGTCAGAATCAACAAGGGCCACTACATGTCATTATGGGCCCATATAACTCATGTTACAGACAACTGATGTCTGCTTTTAAAACTCAGTGTGCAGGGAGGGCACAGTATATTCCCTGTTGATTTGTTCTCTGTCCTGTAATGATTTGTGATATGGCCAGCATAACGGGTTGTATCCAAAACATTACATGATGATTTTGAAAAATATATAATTATTATTTTATCAGTCACTATCCCCAAACCTATTTAACAATGAAAAGAGATGCTTTTTTTATTTTCAAAATATATCTAAGTAGTTGGCAGTGATAGAAGATGTAGGAATAAAGGAAGCCAACACCTAACATTTGACCGCATATCAGGAACCTATGACCTTCATCTTTGTATGCTCAGAAGGATGATGGACCTTATTTAAAGAACCCATTAAAATAGAAACTTTAAAGTGCTGGAAAATGGCACTTTATGAAAAACAATGAAACTTTAATGGTTACCTCCTATCACCCAGTAGGTATAAACAAGAATTGCAATCACTAAAAGCAATCACAAAAAGCAATACAAAAGAAATTCAGACCTTATAAAAAATAAATCAGCATTTTTCACTTAATATATCGCTTGTTATATCTCAGGGTCAAGACTGAATATCCCATTTGTCCAGCCACAACTTCCTTTTTCAATAGGAATTATATCACAAGGAATTAAAGATACCATATCATGTGTTTCTGAAAATTTAATTGAAATGGTTAAACTCAAAAGTTGCACTCCATTTTAGCATTACAAGGTACAAATTCAGACATCTCATGATGTGCACTGAGCAGAAGCAAGGATGCTGTAATGGGAAGTTGCCTTGCTATTGGTCACCATGACAAGTCTATGACGGGACTTTATCCAATAGTTTGAAATCATGCCTCACCTAACCTTAGGTCTGACACTGACCCATGTAGCCTTTTGCTATGGAGACTGGGGCATAATAATAGTATCTGACTTCCCAGACTCCTCAGACAGCCTGGTATGGGTGGGTGGGTTCGTTCATAAATGCAGACAGCTAAACAGATTTTAATTGCTTCTCCGAATAGCTTTGGTAGTGATATCTAAGTATGTGGCAATTGTTCTCAAGCGCACTCAAACAAGCTTGCCATAAAGATCACTCTCCGTGCACATGGACACAGATACACACCACTAATGTGTAGCAACATATAACACAATTACTAATTAAGTGAAGCACACAGAAAGGTTAGAGATAAATGTGGGAGAGGCAAGCTCTCTGCGGGATCACAGGAGCCACAGAGGAGAGGGTGCAGGCATTTGAAACATGACGCTGTGACTTTTTAAGTGAACATTATCTTGTTTCCCTAACCCCAAATCCAAAACTCAGCCCTCTTGAATGACAAGAGCTGGTGTTGGCACGTCTCCGAGCTCTTGCTCCTATGTGTTTCTTTCTCTCTGTAATGATATGATCGAGTCCCCCGTTGCTTTACAGAAATATCAAAAATACCAGGGACATGAAATCCTCGTTAAGCATCTCGCTGTCACAGACTGGGTCCTTGATTGGCAAGCTTGACAGTGCACACGCTACTCACAGTCTTTCACACATTAAGCAGGGCCCATATGCTGAACCGAGAGAAGCCACAGTGCCATGTGACTGCGCCTATAGAACGCCTGTATCACTCTCAAATCTCCATTAAATCGCCAATCTCAAGTTACCCCACACTTAATAAACAGCAGATTAGTGCATTCTTTGCTATGTCCGACACACATTTCCTCTTCAGAAAGTCTCACAGGGACATGTCTCGTATAGTTGGCATAACCAGTCATGTTAAACGGTCGGGACAAGGCGCGTCATCTGCTCAGCGTCTAGCCCTCGGCTCAAAGCAGACCGCAGCCATTGTTGTGGAGGAAAGTCAGCCGCCTCTGCCCTAATGCCAATATGACCCCCTCCTCATCGGAAAACTGATCTCCATAACCTTTTGTCAGGAGTTGGCCGGAGCCAGATTTGGCAATATGAGCATTGTTCTTGTATATAGTGAAATGTGAAAGAGAGAGAGAGAGAGAGAAAGAGAGGCAGAGTAAATGAATGCTGCATGGTTGAAATTAGTGTGCGGTGTGAATGACAATAGGAAGAGATGTCATATTGAAAGGTTACTTGGGTTACTCCGCCGAGTCTGTCTGTCACCTCCATGCCTTCAGGGAGCTCTAATCACTTTACCCTATAATTACCTCCCCACAAAAGGGCCCGTTAAAGTTCCTGTAAAATAAACCTGATGCTATTGTGACGAAGAGAGGCTCTTTCTTTTAATTAGGGCCATCCATCTTAACCTTGTCTACCTGAGGTGAAGTGAAGGTAGCCCGGGTCAAGCTCCCGAAACGCTCTTCTCCATTGTCTTCTCCTTCCATCGACAAGAGCACAATGTGGCTGCTAGCCCTGCTCACTACGACAGTCCTTTTGTCGCCTCCTCGCTGGCTCCTGGAAGGATTTGCAGCTGAATGGGTTTTCTTTACAGTGACACAATACTTGAAATTCACAATGGGAACCCAACACTGCACGCATCGCTGTTGTATGCGAAACATATGCAGTGGGTGACTATAAAAAATTAAGTGTAAGCTCATATCATTTAACAGCTGTTGGTGTGACGTAACAATTTTGCTCTTCAATGGACAACTTGAGGCTTGTGGGAACAATGTTTTTTTAGTGGGTGTTGCTGAAAGTAGTATCCGGGATCACATTTTTTTCCACCTAATCCCTTGCTCTGCAGCTCAATACACCTCTGCGCATACGCCCTGTGTGTGTGTGTGTGTGTGTGTGTGTGTGTGTGTGTGTGTGTGTGTGTGTGTGTGTGTGTGTGTGTGTGTGTGTGTGTGTGTGTGTGTGTATTTGTCTACATTTAAATTTGTGTGTCAGTGTGTCTCACAGCATGTGTTATCACCTATATGTGTTTAGTCAAGCACAAGACAGGGTGATGCTGTGTTTTGAATCTGCGTCTCTTTTCCAAAAGCTCCTAGGTGAGGAGTAGGGCCTGATGATCAAAAGTAGTGTTTGTTTTTTCCTTCCCGACCCCGAGAGGGAGAAACGCCATGTCCCTGCAGAGCGCAGGCGGGCAAACTGCCTCACACTGATCAGCTCTCTTGAGAGAAATTCTTCCCCTGTATGTATTGTGAGTGTGTGCTACTGTTTCATTGTTCCCCTTCCCTCCTTATCCTCACATTTCTACCCCTTCTTCGCTCTTTTTAGGTGCCACTGGCTGCTACCTTGAGCTGACACTGATGTGTGCTGTCACCTCTGCTGCAGCTTGGAGGTAGGACTGAAACATATACACACAGGATTGAAGATCTCAGGCCTTTGCATGGTATCTGTATATACTCTCCTTCTCCTCATCATCCTGCTTCTCCTCTCACTACCTCCGCATCTCAGCCCACTGTATCCGACCCACAGTGCACTGCATGCGCTTTCATCTGTGCTGAGGTGGCGTGGTCGTATATTATTCATGGGTCGTGTGATCTGAGGCGCGTGTCATATGGCAGAAGTAATAAGATGGAGTATCCTACTGGTGAGGAGATGATGAACACAACACTGGAGAGAGAGACACAAGCCTTCCTCTCCCGTTGCCTTGCATGGCTTTCTTCTCTTGGTATACACATGTTGTCGCACACCACAGCTTTGATTTACACTGGAGTGGATGGCCCAGAATGGGACAGCACAACAGGTGTTGTTTTGAAACAACAGAGACTATTACAGTGAGTAATATATTTTAGATTTGTTGGAGACAGACAGAACTGATAATGTGGTGTATCCAAAAGGTATTGTCTTGTATTTGATGTTGTTTTGACTCTGCCAGGAAGCAGAAAGTTAAGTAACTCTTACTTGCACCTCAGTACCGCATACATTCAAGCACCATTTTGCTATTCTTACATTCTGCCCCCTCTGTAGTAACCTCACAGTCATTGAATCACTGTTAACATGAGGCGAATGACAGCAGAAAGGATATAATTCCCTTTGGTAGAGTAGATGTATGTATTTAATGGTGGATTGGGTCGAAAAATTAGTAACTGTTCCATTACATGCGGGAGCAAGACTTTTGACCTCCCACAATAACCCTCAGTTTTGCCCAGGGAGCAGGGGGGCTTTTTGAGGGTGGAGGGCAGGGCAGAGAGCAGACCAGCTGACCAGTTTCGGCGTATCAGAGACTGAGTCCTGGTGTGCAATGTCTGGAGGCGACATGTGGTTAACCACCTGGCCCCGCTGTTTGACCCACTGGAGTGAGAGGGAGAGAGAGAGAGAGAGAGAGAGAGGCAGAGAGGCAGAGAGGCAGAGGGAGCAAGGGCAGCCTGTACAGCCATTTGCTCATCAATGGAGGGCATCACCACCACTTAACACAGCTTATTGATCTGCACAGCCTGCAGGGCCTCTGTTGTGTGTCCATTTCCTATTGATTATTTCAAGTCCATTCTTATTGACCGCTTTCTCTCCCCTCTCACCACTGCTCTCCTCTGTCTGCTCCACCGGGGGATTTTTTTTAAACAGTCATTTGAAATTATAATCTGTTTGAGTAAATGTCATAATCGCCCCTAAGGCCTGGTGCAGATTGGCTAGAGAGCAGAGGTCTCTGAGGTCAATGACACTGGTCAATACTGATCCATTTGTGTTATGGCCAGTGGAGTGGTCACTCCAACCAAAATGGCAGACCTCAGTTCTCTCTGTTCTGGATATCAGCATTTTATAGGCCCAAAGATTTCTTCATTATTATACTGTATTCACTGAAGATGCAACGCAAACTAATATTACTGACATGACAGAGGTAAATCAATTGTTATTGTTTCAACAAAGATGGCCTGTATGGTGTGTGTGTGTGAGTGTGAGTGAATGAAGAGTGACGCACTAGCCGACTGCTCATCAATGCTTCATAGGTTAGATCATTAGATCTAAAGTGACAGCACTACACAAGGATGGGGAGTGGGGGTTGCTTAGATAAAGATTGGCATATTGCTATTGATTCCCCATCCCTGGGGCTTCCTCTGTTACCATGGTTATAGCCAGCGGGGGTGGGGTGGGCGTATAAATTTGACACAAGGAGAATGATGTAACCATTATGATTCTGATTTAAAAATTTTATGATCACGTTTGAATAATCTCCCAATTCCCTCAACTTTATTGCTTGGCAAAAGAATGATAACTCTTCATTTGCCTGAAATTTATGGCATTGAGGCACAGAGAATCAGAGTTAGTGTGCTTCTGATGTGCATGTCACTGCAGATAACCATCTGTGATCCTATAACCATTACTCTAACCCATAACAAGGGCCTTGCTTTGGATATACAAGTCAGGGTTTTCATTGTGAGCAGATAGGGGTTCGAAAAAATTCCCGTCGCAGCTCATGTTGAACTGCCAAACTCTTCAGCTGTCCTTCTAAAGCAGCCTGAAATAAGAGCAGGCCTCAAAAGCTCTTTGATCTTTTACTGCCAGGGTCAGGGCTGAAATGACGCGTAAATGAGGGAGGAATGAGTTTTCATTTTGTCAACCTGTTCTGTTATTGTAAAGCTAAGGGGTATTTGGTGTGACATGACAGGAGATTGTTTTAAGTGCCCACACCAGTGGAACGGCTGAACATGTTTGGGTGTGACAGCCAAAAAGCTGTTCACCTACATTACTTGCAGATATTTACTGTGTCTAGTGAACAGCTGTGGGAGCTTACCTAGACAGAATGTGTGTGTCAGCTGATGCAAAAGAGTCGACATTCACATGTGTTCATGTGTACATGTGCACATGTGCACGCATGTATGCAGTGTTTAGATTGTTGCAGGTTATGTGTGTGAATGTGTATACTTCCTCAACTCAGTTGTGTCAGTATGAGTTCCTGTATTGTGTGTGCAATACTCCCTGAACACACCTGCCGGCTGTAGAGCGCTGCAGAGAGATGAAGAGGATCCTCCACCAGTATGATAGGAGAGCAAAGCAGCAGAAGTAACTACTTGGCTAAAAGGGAGCAGCCTCTGTAGCTGTTTACGGGCGCTCAGATTTCCAGAGGAGTGGAGCCGGTGCTGGAGGTGCATAAAGGTAACAAAACATGATCATTATGGGATGCATTTGTACTAAATCGCTGTACAGAACATCTCCTTCCGAGTGCCGACATCACCCACGCATTGTTCTGACTACAGAGAGAAACCCCTGGAGCTGACAAAGGCAGAGGAAGAAATGGAGGGGAGGAAGATCGGGTGCCATATCCATCGTTCAAGTCTCGGCTTGCGTTCAGTAGTTCAATATTACACCCACTCCACCCATTTTTGATTTGAAACTGACAGTTGTTTCTGAAGCGCCGTACTCCATATCACAGGGAGGAAATGAGAGCACTGAATTCCACAAGATGTGAAAGGTGAAAAATGGAGAAAAACACCCTCCCCCTCCAGATATAAAAAAAAAAAGGAAAACATCCAAACACAGAGTGAAAACAAATACATAAATAAATAAATCAACAATAGGAGCTGCAGCTGAGAAGGGAAACATTGCGAAAAATTGCAGTTGGGAGATTTTAAATTGAGGTTGTATCAATAATTTAGCTACCTGAGACATAGTGTTGTTGTTCACCATAAGGTTTGATGAGAGGAGTTAAGATTAGGGAGACATTTTTATTATTGATGACACAGTGCACATCTGGTGTTACACTGCCAACCCCCAAACAGTGCACAGCTTTCCCCTTTGCAAAATGACTGCAACACTGTCAATTGTCTACACAGTTGAATTGTTAGTGGCAGATGCTGTCAGGTCCAGGTTACGGATCCTTGTGAAAACCCAACAGTTTTTCCTCAGAGCAAGTACAGACAGTTTATAAGTCAACTCCACCAATTAAAGGGGAATGTGTCTTACTGCTTGCTTAATTGCTATTGTCAATGTTAAGTTCCTTTAGCTGGCACAGGTCGGCTGGTATGGGAGTGCTATTGCAGCTGAACAATCTTATTTCTAGAAGCTACAATAGAGATATAAACCTGGGTATGATGGGTTTGACCTGAGCGTTTGGCACATTTTGATCAAAAGGCTGACAAAAAATGCTTATAGCTTTCTTTTGACCTCAACTAGACCTTGTAGCACACCCCATGATTCAAAGTGTTGTTATGCCGCCCTAATGCCATGTCAGTCCCAATGCTCACGGTTAGCATCACTCCTCCCTACCTTCATCAGTAACTCGGCCAAGCACAAATGACCCTTGCCAGTGCACTGGGGGCTGGCGTGAACTTAATCACTTGAGCAAATTGAAACCACTCGCTCTGCAGTATTTTTACAGGGGTATAGCATATGACCTCAGCCTCTACTGACTGACCTCTGCTTTTGAAAGGACTTGAGGCCTAAAGATTTTTTTTTTTGCTTATTCCGTTTTAGGTCAGAATTCCTAGCTTACCCCACTTCCTGGGTGATTTATAACACTGTTGTAATAGTCTCACAGTTGACATTTAGAGGACATGGTAAAAGTGTTGTCTTCAGTGTGAATGTGTTTTTATCATCGGGGAGATCCACCACCTTTTGAAGGCCTTCCTGAGCCTGTAGTAAAGTTGCTGACCCTGATTACCGGTTCCCAGCTCTGGCTCCTGTCAGCCAGGGGGAGTAGGGTCAACAGCCCTCAGCAAAAAAGAACCTTAGTCAACACAACTGATCTGACACAGTGCTGGAATGCTCTTTGATTGATTCGTGGTGTCCGTGGGAAAAAATGTAGTGACTTAATTTCTTACATGAGTCATCTGCAGCTACACAAGCGGTGAAAGACATGTGGCGGTCAAAAACCAAACAAAACGGCTAATCCAGGCAGACAGGTTACAGGCTAGCTGTTAGCACATGTTTACCTGTGTCGGTTCTTTTGTTCTTTATCCTAGAGCTCAGCGCTGGGATGTCAGGGGTATTGAGGGACTTACACACAGGTTCACCATGATCTGCTTTCACTCAGACTCTGTCATGTCACAATGTTGTTGCACAAAAGACATACATGTTCGCACAAAATGCTCGCAGAGGCTATTCCTCAAATGTTGGAATTCTAAGGCATACAGGGGCTCCCTTATAAAATCCCCAATGAAATCCCCAAATGCTCCTTCCCGCCCCCTTCTTAATCGTAAACAGGCTAGCACATAGTACAGCCACTGCACCCTTAATACCTCCTCAAATAATAAGTATTTAGTCTTGATTTACAGAGGCAGTAAAACTCTTCAAAGTGCAGTGTAATCTTTCATTAGGGATCCTGAAGTCGGTGTCAGCCATATCTGTTCTTCATTATCTTTAATCACTCAGTGTTTTACCTGTTCGTTTTATTGTAACAGAGATCATAAAAACACCCTTGTTAAAAAAACACCCTCCCGACTTTTAGATTATCTTGTTAACACAGCCTTACAAACTGCGCCCAATTCGGGTTTTTTTTTTAAGTGTGCACAAAAGGGGAAAATCACTTTTTTCCAATTTGACTTAAATTTCTTTTGCTCATTCTTGCTCAGCAGTTATCACTCTTCTCTCTCTGACCTGAATGACTGTTAAAGTATAGCATGAAAAAAAATGTGGTTTTATACAACAGTACAATTATATACCTCAGGGATATTAATAAGAGGGAATAAGTGAGTGATGATGACTGAAGTATAACTTTTTAACACGGCACAATAATTGACATATCACTCAGAGAGTCCCTTTGTATGAGCTTTTCAATAGCCTTTCCACTGAACCATGGTATTGATATAACCAATGTAAGGCCACTCCCTGTGGTCTCAACAGGAACTGGTTTGGGTTTATCCAGGGTCCGGCCCATGACACTGACCACTGCCTGTCACTGTGACATGGGGGTTGGGTATCTCAGCCGAGGTATTTGACCTACATGACCTATGACCCTCAGATGATTGAAGTGGCGGCTTTCCCTGCTCTGGTGCTTCAGCCTAGAGACAAGGTGACGAGTCCTTTAGGAGCTCTCTGGTTGCAAGATTTTGAAGAGGGTAGAGGCACAGGAGGCATAGGCGCCGGTCTTTGTTGGAAGCGTTGTTGTAATCCGTCTGCTAGGCTAGGGCCTAAAGACATGTTGGCCAGTCATGAGAGAAGCTGGGCTGTGACCTTGAGTGGTCTCAACTAGTGTCAATGTGGTTGGTTTGCTCAAGGGCAACTTCGTACTCATGTAACCTGGATGACTCACTTAGTCAGGGCTTGGGTAACACATAATGTACTTTGTTACTATGGTGAGCTGTGTTAACACACATTGCAACTTGTGTAGAGGCATAGTGGTAAGTGGTATAATTTTTGGTTGTGCTTTAAAAACAATCTTGTAAAAAATCTTATAATAACATTTCCTTTCTAAAGCACTTGTTTCCATAGATTCTTGCCAAAGTAGTCATTACAACTAAATCATATCCCTTTTAGCATGGATACATCCAGGTGTTATGTTTCACTTCAACTAATCTAATAATCTCTCTTAGTTTTCACCTTGTCTATGCCTCAAGGTCAAACAACTTTTCTCTCTTTAGTGTTCTCAAATGTTGCTTTGCTGCTCCCAGGGTCATCCCTACTAATCCCCAGTTACTCCGGTCCTGGTGGATTTCTCCCATGGGCAGGTGAAACCAGATCCCAAACCCTGAAGCTGGGCCAAGATGTCCGCAGAGATAAGCATCCTGAGCCCACTCCCAGTCAGGGGTCTTAGACAAGAATTCAGAGATATATCATCACAAATCCATTAAGGCCAGCCCACTACTTTAACCACAAAGCCCAGCTGCAGCCACTAGACCTACAGCCCCGACCTGGAGTTTGAGGACCACGGTTAAGGTCTAAATGACCCCCAGAACCTGGTCTCTGCTGGGCTGTACTCCCTCAGGTCTGTTCCTCACATCAGTCTCAACTCTAGGCCCAGGTAATATAAAATGGAATATTGAAGTATTATTTTTCCACACCTTGTCATATATGTGAAGACTCTAATAAATTCGTCTGTGTTATCAATATTTCTGGATCTCATCCCCCGTCTGGCAATGAGGGTTAAGTGACTGTTAACACTAGAACGGCCCACATTCCAATATCCCGTAGAACCACCGGGGGAACATTTTTACACACTGTTACAACAGAGTCAGCACGTGCAATCATTTTTGATTTGTTCATATTTCTTTAAAATCTTAGATGACGATAGCACCAGCAAGACAGCAGCTGACGAGGCACAAACACTGTGTTACTGTGCTGTAGGTTTATATATATAATAATCTCAAATACACACACTGATGAAAGGTTTAACAAGGTCTCGTCATGTGTTATCTTAGGTGATGCACATTTAGCTTTCTGATGACCATATCGCATTATTACAAATAGCTACCTGTTGTATTATATCACATTGTTTCTACTCAATGTAAGCTATTGTCAATTCCAGTCTTTGAAGCCGTTTGGAACCCATGTTCAGTGATACTGGAAACACAGCCTCTCCATCACCAAGCACTTGTCTAAACATCCTGCATGACCCTACTGTCAAGTAACTTATTCAGTTACTTGACTGGTTTGGGTTTACAGTCGTGCTCTTGTGTTCACATGGTGCTTGCGGCTTGGCCAACCGCATGACGTCTGCATGCAAGGCAGGCGGTTGCCGTTGGCCACAGGGCGGTTGGGTTGACAATCTATAGTGAATGGTGGCAGACTCCACTATTGTTTGTGGTGCAGTGTTGTTTGTGCAGCTCTAAAAGACAGCGCTTGTATATAACAACCATAAGTGGGAGATTTGTCTCTTCGTCTCTCCACATCTATCCACTGTAGCCACGGTTCTGCCGTTCTTGCACCAACAGCATTGTGTTTTTAACTGCTACAGTCGCCTGCATGTATTTGGCTAGGTTTTGTGTCTACCGAGCGTCAAGGCCACTGTACCCTTCAATTAACATAGTCTTTAGAGGGAATCTTTGAAACCATGATTGTGATACAAATAAAACAAGCCAAAGAATTTTCAGATAGTTTAAATTGTTTTTTTGGTTTCTGCTGTAAAAATGTATTCTTGTGAGCTTTGTTTTAAAATGTCTTTATTCAGTGCCTAATGCAAAGACAGATTATTTCCAATTATTTTTTATTTTGGAAGCTTTTCCGGATGGGTGTAATCAGCAGCAGTGCATGGTTCCTGCAGAAGCATGTCTGTTACTTATGTGTACAGCTGCATTCAAAATTGGTATCACTATGTGTAAGGTAAGTGATTTGGAATTGCATGTGTGAATGTGTTATTATGTAAATATGACATTTCTATATCTTAATTATTTCTTAAAAGGTAATTAAGTCACTGGTGACACATCTTTTATTCTGTAACTGCTCTAATCCTTATACCAGATAAGGAAATAATCAGTGTTGTAGAAAGTAAGATGTAGCAAACAACAGCAATTATTTTTTTGATATACCTCTACAGCCCTGTACAGCCTTAATACAGTGTTTTAGGTAATAACTGATAAAGTCATGCAATTTAATTTATGTATAAAAAAAACACACTTATTGTCCTGAAAATAAACTCACGTGTACAATGTGAGCACGCTGTGACTGAAAAAAAAAAGGCTTCCTTAATTATTCACTGGTTTGTCCATACGCCTGCAGGTTCTTTTATTCTCTACTACAAGGGCATGTAAATTTATGATTCTCAGGACAGAGCAAAGACCAGCCTGAGCACAAGTACAGCCCCCATTTGTTATCAAACATATGATCCAGTGTATAGTGTATGCTATCTATTTATACTGCAGCTTTAATTATCCAGTACTTCCTGCCTTTGAAGTGCGATCAATCAGCTCCTACCTGATGCCAGGAGAGGCCTGCATATGTGCACCAGTGGCATGAAACCCCCCTATTCCACCCTACCTTCCCCCTTTCAGCCCTGTTGTTCTTATTGTTCTTTTCAGTCTTATAACACAGAACAGCGAGGATAGTAAGAGTGGAGGAATCCAAAAAAACTGTTCTTTAATACCAACCAGATTGACAGGACACATAAAATGTGAACCAGGGTGAAGCACTGGGGTTATCCATCTTGCTGTCCAATGGGATTGTTCAAACACGATTTCAAATTTTAAGTAAAGAAAAAGTTTATTGTCAACATATATATGTTTGTGATATTTGTATGCTCACAGCCTTTACATTTACTATGCAGGACACAGAGATACAATTCCAGCACCTCAACACACCTTTTTTTTCTGTGTCCCAGCACATTTCTGAACATGCAGACATCTCAGAGAGAAAGCTCCAAGTCTTGTTTCCTGCACACAGCATGTTTTCATTTACCAAACGAGGAGCGGAGCCAATGAGAAAATCAATAGCACAGATAAGCAGCCCCTCTGCCCTCAATGTGTGACGGTGAACCCGTATGGACACAGCAGGATGCTGTGGCAGAACATGTCACTAAAAGGAAAAGATCCAGTCTCACCCAAATGTTTCTGCTCCTCTCTACTGAGAAGCGATTCATACAGGGTTTCTGTAAAAGTGGAATGAGAATTCAGTGCAATAAATTACAGTAAAAACAGTGGGAGGGAGAAATATCCAAAGAGACCATAGAAGAGTGCATGCTAGCAGCTGTGAGTAAGTGAGTGAGTGTGCAGGTTTGTAGCTTAAGGTCAGAGGTCACATGAAAAAGCTGAAAAAAAAAGGTGTATCAAAGAAACCGAGGATGGGGGAATGTATACATGTACAGTCTGATCCATCATAGTCCATGCTTAGGGGTTTCTGTGCAATATGTTCTCTATTACATAGCCCAGGTGATTTCTGTCTGTCTCTCCTCAGAACATGATCTCCTCCAGGCCACGGCCCGCGTCTTGTTAAAGCGGCACGGACCCGGCGTGGATTGAGTTTAAAAGTAATAAAGAAGCGGACCTGCTGGCTAGGTGAAAAACCCGCTATCGGATTCCTAAGAGCAACTTTCTTTTCATGTGCAGACTGCATTCAACGAAGCGTTTAATTCAACAAATCCATGGTTGTGATCCACCAGAAACAGAGCTGGGGTTAGTTCAATTTGTACCAAACGATCTCCACATGATCAAAGCGCGGCGAGCTCTCCCCAACATACTGCTTAAATTAGACTAACACCAAAGTCTTTGGCTCTTGGACAGTATTTGGAATGTCTTACCAGCAGAGGAATTCTTTCGCACATATGGTTTCAATAGGCCCAAGATGCCAGCTTCACATCTTTAATGGGCTGACAGGGAACTTTGGTGCTAACTCTCTGACTCCCAAAAGTTCTTGGGCTGTCACCCTCAAAGAGCCGTTCATTCACATGTTTTTTTTTCCCACTGTTCCTTCCCCTCCTATTACCAGGCACTGAAGAGGAGCGATTGTGCAGTGAAGGGAGAAAGGAGTTGTTCTCCCCCTCTCTCTGCTGCGAACGTCATCCCTTGCTGCGATATTGTCACTTCTCGGAGTGTGTGTCAACCACAGCAAGTCAGGCAGCCCTTGCGGTCTGCTAGTAGCATCTAACCAAAGTTACTGAGTAACTCCAACCAGACCCTGTCCTCCTCTTCTGCTTCCTCGTCCTCTTCCACTTTCTTGCAGATCAGACATAGCAGAGCTCCACACTGTACTGTATCCAGCCAAGTTTTTGTCCGTCAGTACAGACAGTCCGGGTTTGTCTGTGTACTCATTATGTGAATGCACATGTACTTCATTGTGTGCAGATAACCGGTGTACATGTAAGCCAGAGTGGGCAGAAACCCTTTCTTCTTCCTTTCCCTTGTCTACATCTGCTGGGCATGTGGAACACAAAAAACACACAAACGCACCAGCAGGAGAAAACAGGGGTGCGGTTCTCGTGTGCCTGCTGGATATCGAGCAGTCCCTCGGCATGTTGTAAAAGCCTCTCTAATATCAGTGTTATAACCAGACGGGCTGTGCAAAGCAGGATCCAGTTTTCTTGTCACCAAAGTTGGAGATATCACACATTGCACACGATTGTGACTTGTTTGGATGAGCGGATGTCACAGGCATTATAGATGTAAACGAAAAATCACACACACGCAGTTCCAGATACTTCAGGTTTCACAGCTGAATTGACTTAGGACTCTCGGGAGAGTTCAAAATGTGACATTTTCACTCAGCGTCTGCACTTTTGTTACAACAGGCATAAAGAAAAGCAGAAAAGTAGAACCAGCGGGGGGTTGGTAGGTGGGTTGTGGGTTGGGGGCGTCTCTCCAGGAGCAGATTCAGACTTCTCAGCTCTATTTCTGTTCTAGCGCAATTAGTCTGTTCCCAGAAGACAAGGCTAGGGAGAGGCAATACATGAATACGAGGTTGCTGGCATGTCACTCCATGAGTTCTATGTAGTGGGAGTTGCAAGTTTGTATGTGTGTGTTTTATTTTTGCATTAGGCGTTGCATTAAACCATTTTTATTTAGTCATATTTCAACACATTTTCATGCAAAGTTTTCGGTTTTTGCATGTGCAAGCTGAAGTGGCTCACACCAATATAATGTAAATATGGGGTGAAGAAAAATATTTCCCCCATAAGCTAAATCAAAAATTCCTACAGCGCAATGTGAATACATATTGTGTTGATCAGCTACGGCCCAGCACAAGTCTTCATAAGCAAGAGTTTTCTGTAGTTATAAAGCTAAATAACAGGTTGTTATAGAGAGTGCACAATAGCAAATATCGTTTTTTTCTGCACTGCATTTTTTTCCAACTTGGCCCCCAAAAAATATTGACATTAAGTATTATTACAGCTCTTTTTCCACTACTTTGTTTATTGTCACGCTGCACAACAACCTAATGCTTAGAATGTAAAATGCAACACCTAATCGTGAAAACTTATTTATATGCATCACTCTCAGTATGTAAATCCTTATTGCCAACTTAAAATGATGCTGACGCTGGCTAAAGGTATTTCTTCATTGCAGTAATTTATGCATAAAGTGGCTTTTGTCAGGCTGCAACAAAGCAACTTTGATAAATGCCCTTTAATTTATTGTCACGTATGTGAAATCAAAGTGAAACATTTACAGGCTGTGCACTGAGCCAGACCAGAGACCAGGGGCCTCTCTGGTGAAAGTGAGCCTAGCCCAGAATTGAATTTCTTGTCGTTGGAAACTTTGGCTCCCACCTCCTCTCAAGCCCTCGGGGTTAATCAGAGGCATAAAGGTTACGATGTACATCTAGTGACTAACGACAATATGATGTGCAGGGAAACAACGTGACAGTTTGCAGCCATTAACCTGTGAGAAAGACATGCTCCATTTTTTAGAGGAAGACAGGTCAAACTCAACACAGGATGAGACTTATTTTTGAACATTGTTTTGTGAATTCTGACCAGATGTCCCTTGAAAAAGATATGCTTCATTTTATGTTCCACTTCCTGAGCTGGACAGGAGAACTTAACAACTTGAGACAAAAAGAGCATTTAGTTAGCTGTTGTGAGAAGTTACTTTTTTTCTGTGTTGTCACAGTCACAACCCAATTTTCACTCCCCCCAACATGTATCAAGCCTGAATGACTTGCTTATAAGGAACTTCTTGAGAAATGCACACCCTCTTGAAAAGAGAGAAAAGCTGGGCTAACGCGGCAATTCACAGTCTGACCTCTGACGCGACCTCTCGCCTGTTTGCTGACATTTTCGCAATGGACGCACTTGAACGAAAAATTGGGGGAGGTAAAAAAAAAGAAGAAGAGAGGAGTAAGAAAAAAGGAGTGGGAAAGGGAGAATGCCTTTTTTCTGATGGATGAGGTCTTCTCCTGTTACATTTGGAGAGAACACAGCTGTGAGGAGCTGTTAAGTACACGCAAACAAGCCGTCTGCTTTAGACAAGCCTGCCGGGCACCCGGCCCCACATCCCACTTGTACAGCTCTGACACATGATCACAGCCAGACAATACATGTGGGAGCAGAGCGCGCTCCACTAAAAAGTGAGAAATATTTTCAACTAGAACAAAAAACAATCCCCTCTCAATACCGCTGGGACCCCTCTTGGTATTAATTCATCTTGTTTCTCTTTGTCTTGTGCTGGTTTGTGTGCTGTTGGGGAGAGGGAAGAGTGAAAGGAGAGAGTGGGGTTTGGTGGTTTAGTGACTAGAAAATAGGTTAGGAATGGGGAGAAATGTAAAGAACATCTGCTACCGTGACGGTGTCACACTTTGTGTAATGTGTTCTGAATAGGCACGGCTGTTCCAAGTTGTGTGAAGGCAAATCTTTCTGATCCATATGCTGATTAAGGGAATTAATGTGGGATTTTTCTTTTTTAAAGCAATGCCCACCATTACACGATGGAAGCGTTCTCTTTTGCTGCGGTCGCAATTAAGTGCAAATTATAATATCAAGTGACAGAAATCCATTAAAAATGTATTTTTGATGCATGCTTTTTGAATTTGCTATGACACAATAAGAGCTGTGCTGTTAAAAATAATTGTTATCTTAATGTTATATTGTCTGACAGCCATCTTTGCATTTAAAGCAGGGGATAATTTGAGAAAAAGCCTATGAGTTGCATATGTCACAACGTTTCTTCAGTCACATGTTCCCCAGATGAGCTTTCTCAACAGAGTCTCATATCCTGCCAGACACTTTGGTTTCATTAAGTTGCGATTGTATTGGACACATGTGACTGTCATCTCAAAAGCGACTACAGAGGGGGCCACATTAGTCAACATGTCCTCATGCGAGGAACTGGAAGTCATGTGATCTTGATACTTGTGGCCGACCACAAATAAGCTGACAAAGTTTTTAAACTTTGCACACTTCCAATCGACAAGTAGCGTAAAGTGGTTTGGGTCAGGCGTCTATTGTAGTGTTAGGGACATGTGGCATTGCGTTAAACTGAGTCATGCTCGTGATTCAAAGGATAATGGAGATGGTTTACTGACAGATGGGTTGTGTGGTGAAAACTCGATCCAAGAGACAAACCCTGTCTTTTGTCAGATTTTTAGTAGGAATCCATGAGTGTTTGTGAGTGAAACTTAAAACTGTTTGGGTAATAGGGAAATCGGTTCTTTGTGTGTCTGTGTGTGTGTCTTATGGGTACCACTGATGCAGCATTCATCACCGCAGCGCCACAGCTGGTTGTGTTTTGGGTATGTGCACCTTTCTCTCTCACTCAGTCTAAACTGTGAACTTCAAATGACTTCTGCTGTGTAAATTGCTAGCACTATTGTTGGCCACATAGCGCTCATTACATATAGGGACACAACAGGCGTCTGGTAGGGCAGCGTGTCTGTGTGTGTGTCTGTGTGTACCTTTGTGAGAACTAGAGCAGCAAAAAGAGCAGGAGCATTGTGATATATTTAATACATCTACTATCTGAATCATAGATGCTACAACTCAAACAAAAATTACATCTCATCCTGGAAAAGGTCACGCTAAGTCTCAGCTCTTAACCCACGTAGTATTTTGTTGTGCAGCATCAGGATCTCTGCGTTTGGATTGTTTGCAATAACTAACCTACATAATAATGGACCTATCATGATGCTATTTGTAGAGCTGAGGTAGGAGACCTCTCCAAAAGAAAAGGACACACACAGTGAGGACAAGCCGCTGTCAGCAGCTTCAGGTCCAGGTCGCAGGATACACTATTGTTAAGTGTCTCCATTTATCACAAGGCTCAGGTTAAAGAGCAACCCTACTTCCTGTATCCCAGCACTTCACACTCAGCTGATCTGTTCTGCAGAACCATCACAAACAAAGGCAACCTTTGCACAGCGAAGAGAGTGACTCCGAAAAGCAAATAAACACAGGGATGAATAACTTTGGGGGCCAACTACAAGAGGAAATATATTTATATCTGTAGCGCCCATTTCTTTTTCCACAATGCCTAGTGCTAACAGTAGCTACGTGCTGTTTTGGCTGCCGCCTGAGGTTAGGGTGATGAAGGAAATCCAGATGAAGAATCTCTCCCGCTCTGATGGCGTCACTCCGCTTGTTGCCTCCTGATATGATAGCAACAAGTCCAGCCAACTTGGCAGTCTCTTTGTGGCAAAACAGACCAATGACAATTTCTCCATTCACGGAAACATAAAAACGCTCCTGCTAAGGTTCTGATGTACAAACATTATGAGGGGTCCTTGAAGTTATTTACCCATATAACTTTTATCTTATATATTGGCATAGCAAAAATTACATGAGCTCTTCAAAATGTCCATTAGCTAGGAAATATGCTTGAATTACATTTCCCAAAGAAAAGACAGTGTATGGCTTTAGCTGACTTTAGTGATCATATAAGGTGAGTTCACACTCTGAATATCTTGTTTGTTTATCCCTCCTTCACTTACACCAGGCTAAGTAAAACACTCAACATACCTGTTTTAATCAAACGATAAAATACAAACTAAATATTTATGATGTTGGAGATGGATAGTCGGTCTATATTAGTTATGGTTTGTGCGTGTATACAGCTTTGTTAGCTCCCAGTACTTCTACATCTGTTTTCAGGCTCGGGGAGAGTTTTGTTCCACTCCACATCTCATTAGTCATCTTGTCTTTAACTCTCTGTGAGCTCTGCAGAGCAGATTACCCTGAATGAGGTTTTACTCCCTCTGTCTCTCTCCCTTTGTCAGCATCCCTGTATCTCTCTTTCTGTAAGCCTATCCATGCATGCTGATGTCTGTTTAGACCAGGCTTGTGCTGCTATGACATACTTCTATTTGGAATAATTATAGTTTGATTTAATTTGACAAAACTTTTTTTTCCCCTCTCTCTCCAGTCACTTGAAAGAAAACAACAACCCCCTTACTTGTTCTCCAGATATAAATTTGGCTTAATTTAATTTGGAAAACATCTCATGCAAGATTCCCTGGCACAACCTTTGAAGTGACAATATGAAATAATAAACCCTATTAAATATAAATCACAGGGGCGATGTCAGCGTTGCTATGATTCCTATTTGATATCCGAGAGAGAACACATGTGATCACTCTCTTTTGCATTTTCCCCCACCTCCTATCCCACTATTTCACCTTTAATTGAATACGTTTCTGTTGTTGTTGCCAACCAATCCACCCCCCACCCCCACCACCACCCCCAACCCCCCAATCTACTTCCTCAAGCACGTAATGCATGCAGTAAATAATTCAAATGAAATTAATTTTACAGCACCTTGTTTCCACTAAGCATGCCAACATCTGTTGTCGAGTCACAAGTTTACATTGTTGGTCATTACTTTCCACAATGAGCAAAATGTTTTATTAAAGCCCCGTGGGAGTCCCTCTTGGATCAGGCAGAGACGGCGGTGCTACTGACTGAACCCTCCCTGAACTCTGACAATCAAAGATTGGCTGCAGCTCTATTGGGGCTTGACTACTGTCTCGCTTCCCAAAGCGGGCTGGGACTTAATGTGATTGAGGTGTTGGACAGACTCAGTCCTTCAGGAAATCGCTGACCATAATGTAACAGAGCTTTGCTGACTTTTGAAGTGACGTAGTGCTTTTGTTCCGCACAACAGAGTAAATTTCACCCTGCTGTTGTTTCACAAAGGCCCATTACACAGAGGATGTATAAATAAGCCTTTTATTCTGTTGCTTCTAATTACCATAGTGCAAATACTAACGGCACAATATGAAATGATAATCCTCAAGTTAAATCATCAACCATTTTATCTGTCAACACACGACATGCAGTACATATTATATTGCGTTTTAATGATGTTTTCCACATTGTTATTTTGGTTCAATATCAAAGCAGTGTTTGGTGAGGTTAATTATATTTATTGTAGCAGACGGAAGGACCTGCATGTACATATATATAACATGTTAGAAAGATGTGTGTGCACATCCCAGTGTACGGGAGGGGGGAGGGGGGCAGAGTCAGATAGAACATCTCCTTCACTTGCGGCAGGGAGAGCTAGCTCAGGAAGTAAACTGTTTATTTGAACTAGTCCACATTTAAACAGCTCTGCACTCACAGTCCTTCAAAGAAAGGCGGGTTGTGTATTCATCAATTTTAGTACTCATGGGGAGAGAAAAAATAAGCAGACTGCTATACATAAATCATTAAGACACAATCAAAAGCAAACACAAGCTATATAGAGAGATGCACACAGACTGTGATGTGGGTTGAGTTGAGAATGTGGTGTCTTAACCTCAAACCAACGTTGCAATGGTGGTTATATTAGTTACTGTTGGAAAAGGGGCTTTAAACACTAAAGTCTCCACAGACTGGGGCTTTAACAGAGCAGAAGAACTGGGGGAGAGACAGGCGGTGGGTGTTTTTGGAAGCACCTTTCCTCTGTAGACTAGGCTGTAAAATGTGAGGGGACCCAGGACACACCCCAGAGGAGCTCTGAAGTGGTTGTAGCCACCTAGGGGCCCTGATAGCCCTGCTGCTTCTGTGCTCCATCAGCCCCCGAGCAGGTGACAGGGACTCGTCCATACTCTGGGCCTCTGCCAGTAACAGATGTGCTTAGTCAAATGACTAATTGAAAACCTAAAACAAAATCAGCAGCTTGGCTATTTGGCCTGCATAATAACGGGCCTCTACTGATAAAGGGAGTGGGAGAAAACACACACACCCCTCTCATCAGCGGCGCCATTAACAATCATGAGCAAAGATGAAAACAACGCTTGGTTTATTCGGCAAATGAAAGCACATAACTAGATGCTGTCCCAGGAGTCCATTTCCAATTTTAATAATACATCAAGGAGCATAGCCGCAGCAAATGCTACTATGTTGAGAGCCAAAGCATACCAAACTACTTACAGCTCCAGCATCGGGAGACAACTCCCAGAGCTAAGAATTTAGCACATGCATAAAGGTACACAACATGATAGCTATTAGCTAAATTAAAAGAGCCATTACCAGAGTAGTGTGTGGAATCACTTGGCAGTTAAATACTACAAACCAAAATTTTCCATTTCAGAAAAAAAATGTTTGTTTTTTCCCCCACCTCATCTATTTCCATCTTTATCGTGAAAAGCATGCAGCCTGAGCTCGCCTCAAATTATGTACATGAATAATAAAATACCTTCTAATTAAAAACTGTTGTTAAATATGCAAAAATCTAATGATAATGAGATTGTGCAATACCTTGGAGTAAAGCATATTATAAATTACTTAGAAGTGCAAGTCTGCCTGACCCAAACATTGCATTTTCAAGGCTACTTGCAATATTATGTCTGGGGCATATGGAGTGGGTGTTCAGTAAACCGTGTTTAGCTCTGTCTCCAAATGGTTTGTGTACATACATGCGCACATATGTCTGTGCATGTGTGTGTCTGGTAGTGTGTTTGTGTATACGTTAGCATATGAGTCTGGGTATTAGTGGGGGGTTAAATATATGTATGTATGCAAATGCATATAGTGTCTGCCTCACTGATTCTTCAGGGGAAATGTCGCCAGTAAAGCAACCTGAGATAGAGTATGAGGATGGTATATGTATATGTATATTGTTTTATTTTACTATCTTTTATTTCATGCTTTTGATGGCAACATTTTTTACATTATTACAAAGTTATGTATTTCTGTCAAAACCCTATTAAATAAGAAAAAAAAACATTCTACTATAGGACTGTGGCAAGCAGCCATACTACTACTACTACTACTACTACTACTACTACTACTACTAATAATAATAATAATAATACATTTAATGTATAAAGCGCTTTAAAAGGTACTCAAAGGCACTTTACATGGTAATAACAGAAACAATAAAGCAATAACAATAGAAACAAGGCAGATAAATTACATTAAAACAGAAATAAACAAAACAAAAACATACATAACTAGCATCAAAAAAGCAGATTTAAATAGGTGGGTTTTAAGTGCAGTTTTGAAAGTGACGAGTTACGGAGAATGCCTGAGGTGCTGAGGGAGAGAGTCTTCAGAGGGAGGGTGCAGCAATGGAGAAGGCCCTGTCCCCCCCCTAGGTCCGGTGCTTTGACAGTGGAGGGGGTAAGGAGTTTAGCGTCGGCAGTCCGAGGTTGCGGATGGGATTGTGTCGATGCAGGAGGCACGAAAGGTATGAAGGGGCCAAGTTGTTAAGGGCTTTGTATGTTATAAGGAGAGTTTTGAACTGTGATCTTTGTTGTATAGGGAGCCAGGGCAGCCCCACAGCTGAGTTTCGGATGTATTGTAGTTTGCAGATGATTTTGGTGGATGTGCCGTAAATGATGCTGCTGCAGTAGTTTAGGCGAGAGGTGATGAAGGCCTGGGTGAGTGTTTCAGCAGCTGAGTAATAAAACAACTGCAGGTGATATCTTGATAGTGTGTACTCTATTGTCAAAGTGTCTGTGGGTTATTTTACATGTATTTGATTTTATTAATATATTTATACGTATTATTTAATTTTTATTTGATGTGGCAGCTAGGCAAATCAATCATCACACCACAAAACAAACGCCTTTGTGTTTGCTTCACATCATCAATCATGGCAGTTTTTACTGTTGTCCTGTGATTGAGTTGTCTTCACAGCTATAAGTGACAAAGCCTTTATGTTCGCAACTGCAGTAAATAAAAATAGAATTCCTCAACAAACATTTACATGATGTTTTGAAGAGGTAGGCGGAAAATCAAGAAATGAGCACTGTCAGGTTGCAACAAACATGTGTAGATCCATAAAAAAGCAATGATGGGAGGAAAAAGTGCAAATTTGATGTTGGCTTATTGTTATTCTGCTACTTGCAGTCATGTCCAATTTGGTTTTCCTGTGAAGTAAATGATAACTTGTCTTTGTAGAGAATATTTACACAGGTTTAGTGAATATAGTATAGAGAGAAGACATATTATTTAAGGTAGTTGAAGACAACAGGGGATTGTGCAGACGTGGGTACACACACACACTCTCCGTAGCTATACAATTACTGTATTAAGATTCATTATTGAATCATATTTATGGAGATGACAGATGCAAGTCAATTGGAGGCAATCATATTTCTTAGCTTTATAAATTCAGTGGACACACGCAGAATAGAGCCTGTATTAAATATTCAGTAAAATAAGACTTCAATCTGATTGAAAGGTTTGCACTGCACGTTGTCAGACATGATTGCTCCATTCTGGACCAGCCAACACAGGGAACAATGTGCATATTTCACTTCTATTCAATAGGCCTCCGCCATGTTTATTCAGATTTTAACAGGACTCTGGGCTTCACAGGTTCATCAGCTATTCAAAGCTACTGAACCTCCCTGGCATCCGGAGCACGCTGCACGTTTAAAATGACTTTCCACCGAATCTTTATTGCCAAATAAATAGCGCCATGTGATGCTATCCATCACATATTATAAACCTGATTATTTTTATGTTTAAACCATAAACAAATACTTGATTATGAGCAAAGGGAATAAATCAGGTGCCATTATATGAGAAGGCAATCCAGCCAGTGAAACAGTCATTTAGATTAACGAAGCAAGCGCCTTATACACGCACACGTCCACAAACATGCACACTCAGACAAACATACTTTGAGGAGGGAAGGGCACCAACAATATTTACGACTAGAAAAGCTATGATTCCATTGATGTAAAGATATAAGTTCTTTAATAAAAACAGAGTACATCAAAGAACAGTGGTGAAACTTGTCCCTTGATTGCAGACAAGACAGCCGTTCACTAAAATCTCTCTCTATATATATATATATGTTAAGTGTTTATGCCACGTCTAACCTCCTCGTTTTCATCGGGGAATCAGTGTGGCTTTCTTTAGTTATTCATTATTGTCCTCTCACAGTTGTTCAAGTGTCTTGGTTTGGCTTATCAAACGAGGTAAACACACCATTGATGTGAAAACTTGACACAACAATGTGGTGACGTCAAACAGGCTCATCCAGAGTCAACTGTGAGACTAGAGGCCCCTTTGATGTCAGAAATGCGTGGAACACAACTGCCTTTTGGTGAGTCAGGATGAAATGCTTGCATGTGCATGTATTGTATATGTACAGATGTATGTTGTGTATGTGGGTGTGTGGGTTAGCAAGACAAAGAGAAAGAAAGAGGGGAATCTGTGTTCCTCTGTGACTTAGAGAGTGTGAGTGAAATTGGATGTGTGTATGCACGCATGAAACTCATTTTACCCAGCTCTCAACTTACATCCTTCATCCAGCGGATGAAGTGAGTGAGAAAGTGGCAGTTCTTTCGCAAATAAAATCGGGTTCATGCAAAGCCAGTATTAATTTTGCTTTTCCGTTGGAATGAAATGTTTTTTGTTTTGGGAGGAAATTGCCCTGAGCAGTAATGAATTTCCCCCCTCTGTGCTGTGTGGCACCATAATTTAGCAGAGCGATAGATCACATAGGCCGACGATTTGAGTGTGCATATATTCTAATAGAAAACTGATAAATATTAAATGTGCAACATTTAAAAGAGGCTCATTTTCCCAGTTTTTAGTGCAGAGAGAGCAACATTTTTCATAATAGCTGCTGGCAACACAAGACGGGGAAAAAAACCCACAACAAGCAATATTGAGGCCAATATTTATCCACATTTATTTATCCAAATGAGTCTGTTAGCAAAAGAGATATCAGAGAGGCGGTGAGTAGTTAGTTTTGCAAAGCTCAGAGCTCTGGCATATGACAATACCCGCTGCTGCTTTTCAAAGCATTGATCACCCGTCATCACAAACCCGTGGTGATTTTGCCATCTTCCTTTTGTGTTGATATGTTTACACGGCCAATCTCTTGTTGTCGTTGTGATCAGTTCTTGCTTTGGTATGAAGTTGCACTCACAATATGCCAGTGTTTGTCTGTTAAAACAGCTCGCAGTTGTCTGTGAGGCAAAAATGTCCCTTCAAACATGTCACACTCTTTTTTTGTTGTTTGGAAATTAGTTTTAAACCCCAGGATGTATTCAGAATGCTTTGGTGTGTTGGCATATTCCTTTCCAAGTCATTTTTGTGGTTAAACACATTTACAAATCAATGCACTTACTTTCCGGATAAACAGCTGGAGTGTCAAAAACAAAGTAATCAAAGCAGCTGCAGCAGCTTTTGTGTTTCTGTTATTTGTAGTAATTTCACACATGTTTAATTTTTTTGGGAATGCTGCTTTACATATTTGTGTTGAAACAGTGATTTAAAGGGGAACGATCAATTTAAGACTTAGGCTTTTTTTGTTACATGCATCAATTTGCAAGTCAATATATTTTATAAAACAAGTATGTTTTTGTCATAAGTACTTTCACACAGAGGGCAATTTTTTTTTTCGGAACAAGATGGAATTTCTTAGCTCTGTTAATAGTCATTAACCTTCATCAAAGTCATCAACCAAACGTGCTGAGTATAAAACAAGAAGGAAGCTCTAGCCTTCAGCCTTGAAAATGAGCGCATTCCAGAATTGAATTAATCAAGATACCCACAATGTATCACCCACAATGTATCACCGTGCGTAATGGCAATACACCTGTTCAAGCTTTTACTTCAAATGATTGACTGTCCTACTGCCTCCAAATAGCTGCAGGGGTTTAACTAGGCCTTCATGCAGTGCACAAGCAGTTGTGGATGACAGATGGTAACAATGTACTTCAAACTGACTGCTTTACTGGCATTATGCCATAATTACATGAAAGGTCAGTTTTTTGGTGTTGATCTAAATTAGTCCACTGGTCAGAGATGATGTAAATTGTGTGTCATAAAGGATAACAAAGCTGCAGAGTTTGGTACACATTGAACCACATCTAAGTGCTAATTTAACAAGACATTAATTTTATGAAATACTATTCTGACCACACCTGTCTATATAAGCAGAATATTATACAATCTGATGTGACAATTGAGCTATTAAATGAAGGTTCATAAATAAAGAACTGACCATAACAGTATGTGGGACTTGCATTACAATGGCCCCAAAATCAGCTAAACTAGTTATAGATGTTTTATTTCCAATACTACATAGCAGAATATCATAATTTACAAAAATGCAACATAAACAAATTTCACACTTTTGCCTTCTCGTTCATTTTGCTGGTTATGTATGCTGTCAGGAAACAAGAAGCTAACATCATTGCTAATATTTGCACCCTCTGTGCTAATATTATTACCACCCCACAGTTAGGTTAGGGTAAGAGTCACTCATCTGTAATCTATCATCAAACTACAATTGTAGTATCAAGACTGATCGATGACTAATCATTCTTTCCTTACTCAAGTGGTGCCTCTCTTATCTTGAGTATTGAGGGCCATGATGAGCACATTCTGATAAAGCATTTGTCAAGTATTACCATCTCTTTTTCACCCTTTTCCCATCTCCACATCTTCAATCTCCATTTATAGCAGCAATGGCCCTCGGCCACACAAACCACTTCGCTTATGTCGCTCTAAATGGGGCCTAATTCTAGATTACACAAACCTTTGGGTGAGATGATATTTCTTTTGTCTGGTCCAAGAATAGAGGCCTGTGAGCTTTTGCAAGCATCATTTAGCCTGGCTAAATTACCATGACAAGGGGATGAGCAAACGGACAGTGACTTGGCTTATCTGAGGGAGAGTTGCACTTTAAAAGGGCTTTAATGGAACCAATTATTAGGAGGATCTCTTCGCCGTCTGCTCCTGGTGAATTGTTCTTGTTATAAACTTCCTCCTTCCCTTGACAGAGTTGGTCACCATCCCAATCTCCAGCCCGCATAACACTTCATCTCTCTCTCTTGTATAGTGATGAGAAGGTCAATTGACTACTCTTCACAGCTCTTGAACCTTTTTCATATTTCTTAATTAGGCCAGGCTGAATGTGAAAATGAAGCGGATAGGCTGGTTCTTCCTCTTGCTCTCTTTCACACACACACCCACCCACCCACACACACACACACACACACACACACACACACACACACACACACACACACACACACACACACACACACACACACACACACACACACACACACACACACACACACACACACACACACACACACACACACATACAGACCCACATGCATATACTGAACACATTCACACCTCACACTATGTTCACTAGCTAAGTCTGACTGGATACCTGATGTTTCCCACAGGTAAAGGCAGTCGAAGAATGTCTAGTGCTGCGTTTCTTAAACTTTACCTTATTTGTCAATTTGTGCTGTTTACCAGTTGGCAAGGCAAAAACTTTTGATCTGATACTCTAGAGAGGTGCTGGAAAACACATTCTCAATTTCTGGGGGGGCACCACCCTTACCATTGGTGTCAGTAATTGGAGGAAAGATTGAGAGAAACGTGAAACAGTAGAGAACAGAGAAAAAGGGCCATTAGAGCCGTTGACATTTTGTTCATGGTTGAAATCCTCAAGTTGTTACAGAGAACCAGTTGATTCAAGTACTAATTAGCAATCAGAAGAATGTCATGGCTCCACCAGTAATTGTGCATGTGTGTGAAGTTATCTCACATTTGCCCTACTGTGGGTACTGTTTCTCCCTATGCCTCTCCTTCAATTACAAGCAGTGCTAAAGTCTAAGCTATAAACCTTACAAGCTGGAATCTCTTTGACAAAACAAAGTTTGGAAAAAAACATATCATCAGAGGACATTTAGACTGCTTTTAACACTTCAGCCACCAAACCACTCTGTAATTTGCATAATTCCAAGTCCTTGCTCCACTTTCCAAGCTATTGTGCTTTAAGAACCTGTTTGAAAAGAGAATTGTTTTCTCTCAGGTCACAATTTACACTCATTTGTCCAAGATGCATTAAGTGGCTAGTGTGAGACAATGCACTGGATTTGTGACAGTATGCTTTAATTGTTGTTGTCTACAGGGAGAAGCAGAGACGCTGTGTCGACTTTGTTAAGGCAGAAGATGGAAACCACTGTTTAATTCAAGCTCAAGAACTGGACGAATTACATAGTATGTGTCAAAACCACTTTGACTTTTTTATTTTTTTACATTTAATTATATTATTTGTTTCCTTTGTTACCAAAGTCATGGACTGACAGATAGTAGAGATCTCCGTTTAATCATTGTGAGTAATTTTCTTACCTAAAAGGCCTTAAATATGAGTCACTTTTAACTTGTCCTCATAATACATTGTGATTACATGATCTGATTTTCCATGTGTGACCCAATATGCCAATAATGTTATTTTGTGTTGTACAAGGTTTTGATCTATCTTCCATGATGCAAAAAGTCTGTTAAAAAAGTTAAAAAAAGTGAAATATTGATATAAATGTCTGTTTGGAATAGAATACATGTTATAAACATTTGGTTACTATCAAATCAGCGAGTAGTGGTTGACTAATTGCAGAAATAGTTGCTGTTGTTGTAGTTGCTGTTGTTGTAGTTGTAGTAATACTTGTTGTTTTAGCAGTAGGTCATAAAAATGCCATAAAAATATCAAAGATAGCATGCCATAAAAATGTCATAATATTGTTTATAAAAAATTCATGGTTTAGTTACTCAAAGAAAATGTCATTAAAAAAACTCACAGTGCAGCATACCATAAAATTGTCATAAACAATGTCATAGAATAGTATGCTATAAATGGCAATCGAATTTGTAATATAGTATGTCTTAGTTAAGTATTACAAAAACGTCATGCATAATATAATAATATAATATGCTATGAAATTCCATAAAAAAATATAGTTTGATAAAAAAATTAATGAAAATTATAATTATACTGTAGGTCAGATAAAATAAAAATGTCACAGTTTAGTATGTCATGAAAAGTGTCAAATTATTTAATGCCATGAAAATGGCATTTGTTAAAAATGACTTAGTATAATATGTTTAAAAAAGTCAGAAAGATTTAAAAGGGATTATATGCCTAAAAAAAGTCAATAAAAAGTCATAGCATAGAAACATGTATAATAAAGTATTTCATAAAAAATGTCATGATAAATAAAAAATGAAATAAAAAAGAATAGAAGATTATATATATTGGTAGATGTATTGACTATACAAATGACAAATATGAAATTATAAAAAAAAAAATGTAATATTTCATAAAAAAGTCATACAAGTGTCGTAGTATAGTATGATATACAAAAGTCATAAAATGTAGTGTGGTACGTCATAAGTATGTCATAATAATTGCCAATTGCCATCAATCTATCTAAAGTCAGTATGGTATGCTTAAAGTGAATAACATAGTTTCTATAAAAAATGGCATTGTTTGGTGGATTTAACTAAGTCAGACTATGCCATCATAATATCATAAAAAGGAACAACAAAATTAACTATATAAATTATTTAAAAGTCTCAAAAAGACAAACTTTACTATGACATCTGTTTATGGCATTTATGTGACTTTTTAATGTCATGTTGTAAATTCCCTATTATTTTCCTAAATACTGGGTTTTATGTTGTTATTTTAGCCAGGCACACCTTTGGCCGGCCCAGGGTCCTAGTGTCAGTCAGGTGAGAACAGGGGGTTATATTGTTGTTCAGTGGCAGTCACTTATGTTCATGTTTTTCTGAGCTTGTTTTATGCTACAGTGTTATTTTGACCTAATCACTAATTGAGCTAATGCTAATCAGCTGGCTTTGTTATAATGCCGATGGTTACATGTGTCTGTATGTGGAATACTAGTTACGCTAATGTAATAGGCATTTGTGTCCACATGACATTTATATTATATTGCAAGAGTACTAAGCCAAGATAAGAGATATAGTCTCTGTGACATTATTTTAACATTCTTTGTTTATTTTTCATTCTGTCTCACAGAAACCATTCACAGTTTTGTTGATCATTCCATGGTCATTCCATTCATGCATGTTGTGAAGCTCCATCTGTATCGTTGTTATCAGTCAACACTATATTAAAATGTTAACTGTTCTCAGTGTCTGCGTCTACTCTCTGAACTGAGTTACTGTCATGGATGATCTGGTCCCAGCATCATATATCACAAACTCACAATACACAATGCATACTATACTATGACGTGTTTTTGTGACACTTTTATGGCATACTATGTTATGATATTTTCAATGGTATATAGTACTTTGATACTTTTTAATGACACACAATACTATATTTTGTCATTTTAATGACATACTATACTATATTTTGAAAAATTATGATATTTCTATACTATACTTTGACCTTATTTAGGAATACTTTACCATGCATTTTTTTAATGACTCCTTAATGTCATACAAAACTGTGAAATTTCTTACGCCAATTTCATGGCTTACACTACTATGATTTTTATTTCATGGTATACTATACCATGACATTTTTTCTAGCTTTTACATTTTAATGACGTTTTTATGGCATATGACATACTCTCACTTATTCTATAAAACTATATTATGACATATTTATGGATTTTATGGCAATGTTTTTTTCTTATTATTACAAATGGTTTTACTATGATATTTTGTATGTATAGCCTGTTTATGACATTTTTTTCTTTACTTACTATTTGAGCTGTGTAGAGACACTACACTACCTTGTGTCTATTCTCTGAGATACAAAAAAGAAGACAAATAAGCTGCTTAAACGGCCTGGAATGTCAGCTTTGGGTATCCTGAAGTTCTGGAAATCACAGATATTTTCTATTATATTCATGGGAAGTGTAAATCATCGTTTCATTTATTTTCCTTTTTTTTTTATAGTTAATTAATTGAAAGTTTAAATACAATTAAAGACATAATGATCCGGCCTCGTCCTACAGTTGTTATAGTAACATATAATGGGAATAATACAGACTTTCTGGCCGATTGTATCACAATAGAAAAGAGAGAATAGTAATAAAAAAAGTTACTAGCAGTTAGTTACAGCAGTGGCCAATGAATTATCTCAATAAGAAAGACACACATACACCCCTTGTTTCAAAGTATTTTCCTGCCAGATACAGTGGTAGAATAATTAAATCAATGGGCCATTAATTAATATAGATGTAGATCAGTTGTAGAATATGTTATTGGAGGGGTTTTGACATTGTTCGCATAGTTTTTGGTTTGTTTGTGGATTATTTTCTGGTATTGGCAGACACTTGGCCCTCTCCAATATGCAGAATTCACACAGCTGGCACAACATGGGTACATTCACCTATTATCTATGTTTATCATCATGGCATGTTGTGTGTAATATGGTCCACAATTATGCATGTAACTGCAATGCTAGAATGAAATGGGCTATACCCAACAGGTGATAAGCAGGGAGCAGGGACAGCATGTAAGTTAATGTTCGAAAATGGAGAGGTGAGTGAATTAGAGAGGCTGTGGTACATATTGGTGACGAATTAAACCTGCTGAGGTCAGCAATAATGCACATGACATCAAAGTAAGTTATTCTAATTACTATTTTTAGAATATCTCTGGCTGCGGATCAGAAACTCACTTTAAGTTGCCTTTGCAACCATCACCATTGTGTCTGTCCCCTGACGGCTCCGATTGTGTCCCTTTCAGATGTTTTTATGATCAACCATGGAACCATTTTAGAGAATTTATAAAAATAATACATTGCATCCATGGCATACTGAGCAATCCATGTATTCTGTTTTTAAACTTTTAATTTGGCTTTTGTAATGTAAATAGTTTTTGATCTGTGTTGGCTACAATGTGTATTAATTCCCCTGATCACTAAGGCCTATAAGAACAGATTTTGAAATTAAAGTCTTGTTCAGTGTTGTGTTTAGTGTGTGATTTGAATCAATATCTAAGATTCAATATTCATTTTTGATTTCGTTTTATCATGGTGATATAACTTAACTTAGCTGATTGCCCAGTTTGTCCTGAAAAAAGAAGATGACAAAATAAAATAATAATAATATGATTGTGCATTACAGTGTTGAGGTTATACATGCATTAAAAGGAAAGGAGCAGGTGGACGAACAATAGGAAAAATTGCTCAGACCTCAGAAGGTTTTAAAACCAACATGGTGTTTGTAACTTTTTTTATTTATTAATTTCTCTTGATTTTTAACCTTAGTAGAAAGGGGTTAAACATGTATTCTGCTTGCCATCTCAGGGTTTGAACATGGCAGATTTTTTTGAGAGCTGGCAAGACAACAGTAAGAGAAGCAGCCAAACACACTCAGTTAAGTACAAGTCAAAGTGACAGCACAAAAGGTTGCTTTACAAATGTTTTGCTGTTTCAGGCCTGCGTGTCTGTTGCTTAATTTATGGACCTGCTGTTTTTGGTCATTTTAGATTAGTCCGAACTGGATATCTCATTCAATGTCTGACTGTGTGGGGCTCATTAAAGCTGTGAATGAGTCGCCTCTGTCGCCCTCTCATAGGACTAAGGTGCAATAACCGCCAATCAAGTGATTTGGAGCCATTTCACAATTCAGGTACATTACACTGGCTTTGCATCACGTTAATATGAAGGGTCTGTTTGGCAATGTTGGCCCGATACTGTGATTCATATCTGATGGCTTTTATAAAACACAATAACAATATATTCTGGTAATGACTCTGATGTCGTCAAGAGAGTGGGCTGATGGTGCGGTTAAATGCATGAATGCATGCTTGTATTATTTTCGTTACGTGTTGGATCTATGGTGGCAATTATGCTTTTATTTCCACTCAACTGCACTGTGTGTGGTACTAAGCGTCAACCAAGTCATTAAGTTGGAGCTTGGACTCAGGAGTAGCTGAGTCCTATGTGTCTGTGTGTGAGGGTTTTTTCAGAGGTTTATGGTCTGTATTTGAATAAGACAGTTTGGTGCAAGCAGTGTTTATTACTTTGTGTGTTTGTGTGTGTGTGTGTGTGTGTGTGTGTGTGTGTGTGTGTGTGTGTGTGTGTGTGTGTGTGTGTGTGTGTGTGTGTGTGTGTGAGAGAGTGTTTGTGTCCTTTACCTTATATCTTTGTGAGAACAAATTCAAACCTTTAAAGTGAGGATATTTTGCACTAAGTTTAATTAAATTAAGTTTTAGCAAATGTAAGACTAAGGATTTTAATTAGGCATTCAGTTGTAAAGGTGAGTACTAGCTTGGCAATAAACTACATCTATGAGTCCTCTTAGGTATTGTAATACATATTTGTCTGTATGTGATTATGTAATGCATTCGTGTTGTTTCCAAGAGTGTACCAATGCACGTATTTGTCCTCACACGCATTTCAATGCAAGCTGATGTCTTTGCACCTGAGATGACTGTAATCAGTTTACTTTTAGCTCAGTGCTGCAGTGTGTTTGTGCATGGATATATTCTTATATCATTTTGCACAAGTGCACGTCAATGTCTCTGTGCTTGTGTATGTAGTCATGTCTCTGTGCATGCATCTGTGCTTGTGTGTGCGTTGTATTGTGTTAGTCCAGCTCCTTGGAGGACGTGACCTGAGTGGGTAAGGACAGTGTTTAGGGAAGAGAATTGGGAGGAGGCCAGCCTTCTCATTAGCAGGGCAGATGTGAGGTCGCTCTGACCAGATTGCTAGCCACTTCCTTAAAAAAACAGCTCACCGATGGCCTGGCGTGAGACTTACGGAGGGGGAGCAGGGGCATGGAAATGTCCTGTGTTCCTGACATATTGTGAGTAGCCACCAGACAGGGGAAAGCCAGCAGTCTTAACCCACCTCAGAGGCCACTAAACACAATCTCCCCCTCTCCACAACAACATCCTTGTACAAGAACGATGGTCAAAAATAACACAAGCGGAAAACTGCAATGAGCTGATACTTTATACCTCCTGGACCCCTCCTGGGACGATTAGCAATCCAAACTGAAAGAGAAAGAGACAGAAGGAGAGGGAGGGACTGAAGGTGGGTGTAGAGGAGAAGAAAGGACAGGCATGGAACCAATTTCACTACAATTTTCATCCCTTTAGAGATGCTTGTTCGTGAAATGATGAGGAGGCCATTAGAACAACAGATTAGGTAATTACAAACCGAAGGCCAAATCATAATCTGTAGTTCCTTTTCTTTTTCTTTTCTCTAATGGCAATGTCAAGATGGCTGCCATCTTAAGAAGCATGCGAGGTGAGGTCTTGATGAGGGACAACAACTGGCTTTGAAAATAAATACATGTAGTCCAATTTTTAAGTAATTCATTAGTTGTGTTTTGCACCATATAGTATATAATATTACATTTATAAAAGAGGGAATATTTAGCCTGTATGTTAGAATTTAATGTGCACGTTTTAAGGCAATAAATAAATACAACATCAATGAGTCATTCTGAAGTGGCTGTGTAAAAAAAAGGAGAAATGTTAGTGCATTATAACCATTCACTCAAGCAGTAGCTGAGAGTGGGGTTGCTTCCCAACAGTGCTAATGTCTCTCTCTCTCTCTGTGTGTGTGTGTGTGTGTGTGTGTGTGTGTGTGTGTGTGTGTGTGTGTGTGTGTGTGTGTGTGTGTGTGTGTGTGTCACCAGCTGACACCAGCTGAAATCAGGTAGACAGGTCACACTGTCAAGCAGGGAGCAAGTGCACGGAAAAGAGGGGTCAAGGGCGAATAAATCGCTCGGCCGCTCTTTTTGAGATGACAAACACGTGCCCCTGCCAGAAGGGAACCATTAAAAATAATTTACACAAGCTTTATGTTGGCTGAGCTCTTTTTGATGCAGTGTTTCCCCTGGCAATTATGGCTATGGCGCAGCTCCAGCCATATGGCCAGCCGGGCAGTGGGCCGTGAGGCTCAGGAATACCTGGGTGGTTAATTAAGAGCTGTTGCCAGGGCCATAGGAGGCCAGTCTTAGATCTTCCACACCCCACCACCACTATCACCACCACCACCACCACCACCGTCTCTGCTAACACACTTGCTTCCTCCAAGAGCAGACCCTCCACTGTGACCTACTGTTGTCTCTACCCGCTCACAAGCAGCAGCCACAAGGGACAGGGAGAGGCCACCGGTAATTATTTGAGATAACATCCCCCGAGTTGAGGTGGGATATGTGAGAGAGGAGAAAAACTATTCGCTGTGTTGTGTCTGTCTTTTGCTGTTTTTGGATGTGTGTGCATGTGCACATACGTGTGTGCGCGCTTGTATAAGCGTTCGTATACTCCAGAGCATAAAGGTCAACATTTCCACTTTCCTTCTGGAATGAGTGTAATGCTTCTTTAGAATGGAGGACAACGTAGCCGCGTTTTTCATAAATACCTCATTCTGTATTCAGACGTTTACTGTTCTCTGCTCTCGGGCACCAGACCAATTTGAATAAACTATTCTCACTTTCAGTCAGTCAGGGAGCACTCGCCTCACTTTGATTGACATGTACATTTTTCAGTGACTGCAAAAAGAAAATGTGAATATAAAGCATTTGGACATTTCAAAACATTTCTTTAAATGTATTGTCATAAGAAAAGGGGACTGTAATAAATAATTATGCTGGGGGTTTTTGTGTGATCAGTAAATCTTCTGCATTCTGGTAGTGTAGTGAGAGCTGGTCAGAATTCACACCACTCTCTGTCTAGAGTAATGGAAGATCACAGTTATAGCCTACAGTCCCATTCTATATATCACACACTGGTGTAATAGTCATTGGTTATACTATTTGCAAAATGCAGACAAAATAGTAATCTATTGATTTGTACAACAACCTTTTTAAACCTTGACCATTTGAGACCAAAATGGTTATTGACTCATATGTCCCTCTTTCCATTGACCTTACTGTGTCATCATGGTTGGTGTTGTCATAACATATAGCTTTGACCTTGGCTGAGGTCTTCACAAGCCCCCTGTCTAAACATATTGATATTCATAAAAGCACTATCACTCTATCAATCTGCTAGACAGAGATCTAATACAGTATAATGAAGCAATAATGAGGAATTTTCTCTTGTTAAAATGTCATTTATGTAATGAATAAAAGATGATGGGTTCAGCTGTCTCTGCTTTGTTCTCAATCAGTCTTTTTTTTTTTGTTGCTCTTGCCTGTACACTAACAATGGCGTCATTGGCAGACATTGTCCCGATAATCAGCCAAAATTGCTTCATGTTTTCACTGTATAAACACTCATTAGGATGTTGTTTTGTTCATTCGCTTCGCCTCAGCTTTTCATTTATGAACAGTGGCTGCAACCAAAACACTGACAGCTTCTAATCTAAATCCGTGATAGTTCAGAATGTCCTGATTGTGACAGCATAGCAAGGCAAATACATTTGTGAATGTCTGTGTGTGCATATGTTTGTGCCCCTTTATATATATGTGTCTGTCTGTGTGTGTCTGTGTGTGTCTGAGACCCCCTGCTGACTCTCTGCCTCATCTCCATATTCCTTTATGGGAAATGTAAATGGATACATGATTATCTTTACACGGACCCAAGAAGGAAATGGGATCCTACCCTTCACTGTGACTAAAGAAGAGAGGGAAATGTTATGGTACACATTATAAATGATCTATGTGTGTAGCGTATGGCATCTTTTCCTTGATAACCTCTCCTGTGTGTTTTACGTGCTCCCTTTTCAACTGATATTCAGCAAGGTCCCAATGGTGCAATGTTCTCTCCCTGTACCCCACTAAACCATAAACAGCATTATCTGTCCGCCTGTCTGCCTTCAGTTTTCAGCCATTTACACTGACCTGGTATCTTGTGGTAATAAATCCCAGTGAGTGAATGAAGGGTGATATACTTGATGCTGAATAATTGGTCATTTTGGTTGCAGGCTCCCCTGCTTCACATTACGGGGATAATGAAGGCCTACTGAATATGGTGATCAGTGTCTGTGTGTGTGTGTGTGTGTGTGTGTGTGTTGGGTATGTGACTCCATGTGCATCTGTCATCTGTGTGCATGCACGCTTCCATGTGAGTATGTGTGTTGCAGAGGTGTCTCCTGAGTCAGGGATTATTGTTGATAGATTATTTCTTCAGCCCCCTCGTTATCACTGGATCAAACAGACATGTGACCCGCACTTCATCACTCTATTCATCCTCCTCTTAAACTGAGCTCTGGAGACCTGCAGGGAAGCCGGCTGGAATCATATATACGGGGATGGGTTGAGACCAGGGGCCCCGTAATACTGCTGCACTTGGACCCTTTTGCATAATTCTAAAACCCCTACGAGCACTGTGTGTAGTATATCTTTACCGGCATAACGACTTTGGTTTTACAGTTGAGAAAACCCTATTTGAAAGTAGGGTGTGGTTGATTAAATCAATGTTTGCAGTGAGGTGGAAACACTAGAGGTTTTAAAAGAGATAGCTCTTTAAAATATAATACTTGTCTTTTCCATACTGCTCTGGCCTCCACTGTCCAGACTCATGTTCCAGTCCCTGTTATTGTGTGATATTGTCGTCACCTGTCCTCATTACTAGTTGAAGGACAGGCCCTTTGATGCTCATTAGCGAGCACCCCTGTGTCAGCAGTACAGACTAGTCATAGAGAGGTGGTGTGAGCTGCAGCTATGAGAGACTGTGATGTCAGCCAACCTGTGTATACCATGACAGTGGTGACACCCAGCCGGTCGTCCTTTTGTCAGGGGCCCCTAACGAGGTCATCACTGTCCCTGAGACAGAGGTCACACTTACATTTGACCCCTGTCCTTCCCCGCGCTGTAATGTCAACAACTCCTCACGTCACCTGCCCGGCGGTGTCCCTGCGCCGCTCCTCCCCATTGGCTGGTGGCGTGCCGAGCTGTCATGCAAGTGGCCAGTGTGTGTGAAAATCAAGGTGGGCTGATGTCTTTTAATGAGACAGACGTAGAGCCCCGCTAATGTCCCTGCCTTCGTTAGGCAGGACCCAGCTGTAGCCTGTCAGCCCCCTTGTTAAGCTCGGCCCTGGTGGGACGGCCAGGCAGGGCAACGCGGCTGTCGCTCTGTCTATCTGTCTATCAGTTGGTCAGCTACTCTCCTCGCCTCTCCCCTTGGTGGACCTTAGTCTCCAGGGTGGAAAGCAAGCTCTGCCTGCCTGATGGCATGGTACTGTATGTCAGGGCTGTACTCTCTGCTGCTTTCCCCGGATCCTGGGAGGTGGTTGGCTAATGATCTGCCGACAGGGCTTTGGGGCACTCCACGGCATTTTGTTTCCTGATTAGAATGCAGCGGCGGCCTTTGTCAACAGCGATGTCAGCTGCTGTAAGGACAAAGCATTGTTACCAGGAGCATAATTAAATCTGTTTCCTGTGAATCTGCCACCTGTGTTGGCCAGGCAGTCAGGGATTCACAGAGGGTTTTTTTTCACCTCCCGCTCTGTGTTTTGAGTTTATGCCCTCCTTCCTCCAGCCTCTGTATTTCTAATATACTGTGTAACAGGAAGGCAGCGACGTAACAGGAAGAGGATATCATTTTATTTTTCTGGTAATCACTTTGTGGGAAAAAGTGCAAACAATAGTAAACACATGTTATAAAACACATTTATGAGCTTTTACTTATGCTAAGCTCTTTTTTCCTCAGTTGCATCAAAACCCAGAACGTAGCTACTGAATATTGATAAATAACTTGACAAACTGATATCAATTAAATCTTACATTTTGTATCCATGTTGTTATTTTTCAATGGCTATGCATAGATGTAAATGTATAGTATGTAAACACATTTAAATTAGATTTTCAAATAATAAGTATAAATATTTATTTTTCATCTCTCCTAACCCTGTTATGAAAGACTACAGTTATCTGTCTCATCAAATACGCAGTGACATGTGAGCCAGCGTTAACCAGACCATTAAAAGCAACAGCAGTCCCTAGAATATGGACTGGTCAAAAATTAATTGGCCCCATGGCTGTTTGAAAGCGCAGAGAAAACAACTCCATGGAGTGTATCAGGATTTCCCACATAAAATATGTCAATTTTCCAGCTCAAGCCAGTCGAGCAATAATGACCCCATGGTGCTGTAGAGTGGCGTGACAACACAAATGACACTACACTGTGTGCTAATGACATGGGATGTAGTCGCTGGGTAAACATGGCAATTAAACAACAGTCTCAGACTGGGGCACACATAGAACCTTCATAGGCCCCATTGTGTCTTTGTCTTAGCACTCTCACTCTCTCTCTCCCTCCTCTCTCTCTCTCTCTATGTTTCTGTCGCTCTCTCTCTCTCGGCAAGACATTTGCATGCTGAAGGCATAATTGGCTGGTCTCATGGTGGCAGTGGCAGTATTCCTAGAACGAGGACATCTCAATGCACCTCACACATCCCCACTGTCACAAGGCTCGCTGCTGAAAGCCTTCCTGACACAAACACAGCAACACAGAACGCTCCCACAATGGCAGCCATGTCTGCTCCCACTCAAACTACACCCTGTGACAAGAAGGAGCTGAACTAAGCACATTTCTCTTCCCCCCCTTGCAGTTTCCAAAGTTCAGGATTACCGTCAGCATGCAGGAGCTCTGCTGGAGAAGTTTTTTGCTGTCTGAGAAGGAGGCTGTGTGAGAGAGTTTGGAGGGTGACAGGCTAGCTGTAGCAGTTTGCTGCGGGAAACTCATGTTGAGTTTGGGTATGTAGGCACATTTGAACATGCAGTCACTTATAAGTGGCACATTTTGTATGCATGATGGACTGAATTCAAATATCTTGTCAATTGGAATGTAACACAGCAAATGTTTTTCCTATTGCAGAAAAGACAAAGTAACAAAATGATGGCCAGTTAGTTCTACGTACTTCAGTAATTAATCTCCATCCATTATCACAATAAACATTTAGCAGATACAGAATATGCCTATGCACAGCTGCAAACAGGTGACACTGCAGTGTACCTCAGTGGCCAAAAATTGCTTGCCACCTTGATAGAGTACCCCTGCCAGAGCCTCATTCCATTCACCCGTGGAACAATTAGCAATGCTGAGCAGTTTTGCAATTAACAGCCATAACATAACTGTCACATGCCCAATTTTAAATCAGCAGGAGTAATATCTGTTTTAGAGCAAAGTTTAATTACAAAGTTAAGCATTTGCATTGCAGCAAAATTTAATTATTATGACTTTTTTACATTTTTAAAATACTACAACCTCTACAGGCAAAGCCCCTTCCATTGGCAATATAGTCTTTTTGGCAGGGTTTGTGTGTAGCTGTCACACCTTTATGGAGAAATTACACAAAATCTGATAACAGTGCATTTTCAGCTGGCGATAGACAAATAAAGTTTTTAGGTGACTGAATGAATGACTGCTGATGCTAGTGGAATAGCACTCACTTCAGGCTTGACATTCTCCATCAAACCGCAGCATACTCTTGTGAACAAACAGGCTGTCTAAAACTCTAAATGGGCTCAGTCAAAAAGGATGCTAGAGCCCAGTCAAGGCTTAAATCATCTCTCTGTTGAGCTAAAAAGAGAGGCGTCGAAGCCAGAAAATAGAAGAGCCGGGCTGATGGAATCTGGCGCAAACACATTCCCACCTTTCCAATCTTATTTTCGTCTCTCGCCTTCTGCCTGGTTCCCTTGCAGGGGCTTAGTGTACTTTTTGTGTCCCAGTGCGTACAAAGTCTATCAGAATGCATTTGTTTCTGGGCGCCTCCATTCACTTTCAAAGGGTTAAACAGACCATTCACCAGCCTGTCAACATTCCCTGGCCTGCCTCGCGGAAAAGTCTGCTCGAGTTTTGTTCCCGATCAACACTTGTCTCCTCGGCCCGTTGTTGCTCGCGTCGTGTAATATCCATGACAATCGTGTTGGGCTTTTCAGGGGGCTCTGTAGCACCCATTCTGTGGGGCCACTTTCAGGCCATAAAGAGCTTTATTTGTGTGGATTTGAAAGAGTCATGTGAAGTGCCCTCAGGCTGGAATCCTCTTCAGCGGGTCACCGCTGTCTCAATGGGCTTCACACTCAGAAGCGGCCATCAGTACTGCCCTCACGTTCTTATGAAGCAACATCAACACCACTGCTGCAAGAGTTCTGAAAGTCCTCTGAAAGGTGCACTACAGGCAGTAGCAGGGGGGAGGGGGGGCAAAACTAGGAAAGAAGGGTAGCGCAGGGGGAGAGACAAGCCCAGGGAGGGACATAACAATCTGCAGTGGAGGGGTGAAGAGCAAAAGGGAAGAAACATTTATATATTTTGGCTTGGATGACAATGATGAGCACATCATTTTAAGCTCTTGACTTGGTTGGGTGTTTAACATAAGCAACATCAGAACCTCTTCCTTATGACCCCAAACCTGTCTCTCTAACCCACCCGCCTGATGTGTGAGGACACACACAAACCACACAGCAACCAAAGGCGCTGGAGGCCGGGGCGTGGGAAGTAAGGGAGGACCAACGGCGTATCCATTTTCATGGACCATATGGAAATTCTGTTGTGTGCGCAGCGGACGCGTTAGATAGCGGTGACCCTAACGGCCATGTGTGTGTATGCTGAATGGTAAACAGTGTGGAGAGGGGCGTCACCCTGACCCCCGGCATATGGGTATCCATTCTGAAGGAGGGCTTTCACAAACACAGCCATGCTGCCAGGCGGGCCCCTGGGACTTTGATTTGTTAATGAATTGCTCTATTGACTTGCATCTTTGCTTGCTTCATTAGAAGACACCAACAACACTCTCTGTTTTCTTTTTTTCCCCACTCTTTTTATTCCACCCTGATCTTATGCACAGAGAGGAAGATGTGGGCAGAAGGAGGGGGGGCATTACAGAATGCTATTGTATGTTTGACTTAAATCTTCAGGCTTGTCATCTGTTTTTCCCCCTCTTCTGTGGCTTCAATTCTTTAGCCCGGCTAATTTGTATTGTGGCAATTTAAGACAACTCTCCAGTGCTCAGTGGTGCAAGAGAACAAACCTAATGCCCTGCTCCCCCGCCTCCCTGTCCTATTCCCCCCACCCTCACACCCCCATCCCAGGCAGGCCATGGCCCAGGACCAGCCTCCTCTAAATCTATTTCCAAATCCCTCCCCAGCCCTCATTACCATGTGAAGACAATAATGGTTTTGTCAGGACGATACCTGCTTTACAAGTAGCAGATTATTGTGTCCCGCCAGTGTTAACACAACAAGTACAAGCCCTCTGTCTGTGGCCATTCCACCGGCTGTCAGCACTCATCCATAATGGCAGTGTCACACCATAACACACGGCGCACAAAGACGTGTGACCCTCCAGCTACATGCACAAAGACATACAGCCTCTATAAGACTTACACAACATATGGCTGCAGCATTATGGCCCTTGGTTATTCCACAACCCGCCACCGAGCCAAAAACTTCCTGCCCTTTGTCCAGAAAATGTGTCGCCCCTGGCTGCTAGGCCACACAGTGCCATGGTTGTGCACCAATTACACCATACTTTACCAGGAGTGCCATCTGTATGCCAAATGGACCATTCTGTCTGGGCATTCTGGCCCAAGAGGTGTGAATTTTACAGGCCTCAAAGTGTATTAAAGACAGCAGGTGCCTTGTATATGTGTGTCTGTGTGTGTGTGTGTGTATGTGCTTGTGTTTTTTCTGCAGCATTTGTGCTTATGTGTGTCTTTTTCATACCGTCTATGCATGCATGCACTTAATACTTATTAATACTTAACATAAAATACAGTTTTTACATTCCTACTGTGTTGGTCACCATCGTCTACAGCAAACAAATAAATGCAAAAAAAATGTCCCATATCTAATCTTTTTGAACTCTCAGTGACATCTAAAGACATGGGCAACATAATGGAGAATGTATGGTTTACTTTGGCTTTCATCAGGTCCCTGTGTAGATGTCTCAGAGGCTCTATTGAGAATACCTAGTGCAATACCAGTGCCTAAACTGTACTAGAATGACATGAGAGGAAGCGTAGCAGACTCCGACAGCCTTTTAACACTGTTGCAGACAATAGGCGTCATCATAGGAATTTTGATACTGTATTATTATTTTTTTTATTTCTAAAGATAACTGCTGATATTTTTAGAAAAAGATCCAGTGATGTTTATTCCATGTGTGCCAAATATTTCCTTCAGTTGGAAAATTGTGCTTTTAAGTATATATATATAAAAAAAAAAATGTTCCTGACTGATTGATGAAAGACTAAGAGGTGAACTTATTCAACTTGTGAACACCGGCTGGCCGAGGGAACTTCCTGTGACTGTATATGTGAGGACGCAGTGGGTCAGCTGCAGGAGCTTCCTGCCCTCTGCAGAGTGGTGGACGCCTGCTGTGTGGGTATAACATGGCAGGCCAGGTCTATTGTCTGGAAAGAGGATGTGCTCTGGTGTTGTCTCGGCTCCGGGCCGGTACACACTGCGTATGACGCACAAAAACTCTCTTTGGCTGGACCCAAAGAATCAGGGTGGAGCACGCCGGTCTTGTTCTGAGTTTAGTCCTGGCATGGTGAGGGTTTGTCCAGAGACGGATTTATAACTACCCTCTATCAACAGGAAAAGGTCACTTCTGGAATATTTTTAGGGAGATAGCTTCATATCTGAATCTGTATTTTATCTGCATTTCAACCATGTCTATTTATATATTTACAAAATATATATATAAATATAAATATGTTTAGGGAAATTCAATTTGTTTTTGGGTTAAGATATTCTAATTAAAACTAGCTAAATCAATCTGTGAATATTCTCATATAGCTGCCCTTTGCTGAACATGTCATAAAATTCCACTTGCCTCAAAATAGTTATTGAAGAGGATGCCAGATGAACCCGGACATTGGATCTTATTATTTGAAGGCAATGTAAATGTATGTACTTGCAAACCTGGCTAGTTGCAGTGTCTTACTCACAGCTAAGCTGATTATATTAGTTTAGAGGGAGTGGAAGAACTGGATAACATATTGCTACTTTAGATTCAAAGCATTCAATCACTAAGTCAGTGGAGTGTTGCTAGGAAAAAAAGTTTATTGTTAGCTAGATCAAATCTTATGAGGATGTTCTTTTATTTTTTTAAGTCTTAAGTCAGAAGCTTTAATTCTGCAAAATCAATTGGAAAATCAGTTTTTCAATCAGCTATTATATTTTGTTGTCAAAATTAATTAAGAAATGATAGAGTTTGGCAAAATTCTATACATTGCACTTTTAAGTAACAATCATAAGCTTTGCATAATCAGCGTTATTTCCCAAGGCAGAATTAACTTGACTTACTGTAGCTTGCTGACTAAAAACAGACTTTAATTACTCATTAAACAGTCAAATAATGATGAACATTTTTGCCAACATGCTGTCAGATGTCAATCGAAAAACAAAGCTATTTTTTGATTCCTGAAAAGCTGACATTTTGGAGATGTAATGCTGTCACCTTTTGCCGAGGGCTTGGTTTATATCCTTTATGCTGCACACATTTCAGTAATTGAGGTTTCACTATGCAATGCAGGGCCAATACAGAGTAATAATACATCACATAACTACAATCCTAGACCGTCTTAGTCCCGTCGAAAAAAAATACTATTATTTCTCATGTAATGCAGCCCATGTTTTATGTTACTGTGCATATCAATAAGTGCAGACACTATAAGTTAGACTGTATTTGTACAATAAATGGGGCCTGTGCGAGTTTGGATGGGCTGCAAACGTTTACCAAACACACAAAATAATCAGGCAGGCAGAGTGATGGGGAGAGACCGAGCTAAGCTACCCGACGGGGCCAGTCACTTCTACAGAGCTGCATCACAAACAGTTGGGCTTCATTTTGCATGCTGCTGTGCTCGGAGGAATCTCAATATTTATCTAGTTTGTCTGGCCTTGGCACCTGCTGAGGGAGACATTAGTCATTTGTAAGTATTAACATGGGCATCCCCTCCTTTCCTCATCTTCCCTGTCTCTCTCTCTCTCTCCTTGTCTTCTCCCCCTCTGCACTCTCACTCCCTCCCTCTGTGAGTACACTGTCAGTCATGTTGTAGCCTTTTAAATGTCATCCACTTACTGTGGAGAGTAGTCGCCCCACTTGACAGTTTTATTGGGAGACGTTGTGATGACGGTGATGAGAGGGGAGGCAGAAAAAGAGAGAGGTAGAACTGGGGGGGAGGCATCATTGAGTCAAATCAAATTAGAATAATCAGAGTGATGTGATTAATAGGAGTGCCATTGTGGGGTAATCATGCACAGCGATCATCACTGCGGTGGACTTCAAATTAGGGTGCCCTGCAGTGAGGCTTTGATCTGGCAAGCATCAAATAAAGCTGGGCGTCAGGTTGTCACTTACTTAAAGTACACCTTCGCCTTGACGTCTTTTCGCCACACTAAAAATAGAGACAGAAGACAAAACGTGACAAAGGCAGAGGTACAGACGACAAATGATCATGACTGCTCTGTGTTGCACCTGCTACAGTGAGCCACTCAGGAAGATCTACATTTCAATATCTTAAGGTGGACTTAGAATCCTAGGCACAGAGGTAAGAAAGAGAAGCAAAGCGTGCTAGAAAGGAAGACATCAAAGTGACATTAGCCCTAGTGATTTTTTTTTTCAGGTGTATGTCTGTCAAGCCCAGGTATGTTTGAAAAATTGCTGCAGAAATCACCAAGGAATTATTCATGCAGTCTCTTCCCTTTTAAATTGTCCTGACTTTAATGCAGCACAACTGGATGAGATATGGAATGTGTTTATGCTGTGTCCTAAGGGCCCTTCTTTTATTTGAGTTAGAAGCACATATAAAGAGGAATAGACTAGATAGAAGAAGATGGTCATACATATAACTACTATCTGAATTTTAAAAAGAGGAAATAGGCGAAGAAGACCTCGCCTTGATGTCAGAGAAAAAAACTCTAAGACATTGAGCAAAGAAAAAGAGACATTTAGGAGCTGTCATGGAACATGTAGTTGAGCTGGTGAAAGCTCAAGTGTCATGGAGACGGTGCTTGGTCTCTGAAACATAGAGCTTGCCTCTCTTCCCCACTACAGGAATACTGACATTTTCATTAAAAGGTCACCAATCTTTTCATGTATTCACCACAGCTTTTAATGTGAGTAGAAAGGTGAGCAAGAGAATGAAGAGAAGAGAAGCGAGAGAGGGAGAGAGAGAGAGAGAGAGGTGAAGCAGGACTTTGAGAGATACAAGATCAAAAAGAGAAAAATACCAAAGCGATCAGTTCTTAGACCAAGGTCAGAGCTATGAGGTACATATCCCCAGCTCTTATCTCATACAGATAGAGAGCTTTGAATGGTAACATGAGGGTGATATGTATGGTTGACTGCACATGTCTTGCTTTACTATTTACTGTTTATAAGGTCATAGTGTCCTTGCAAAATGTCTTTGTTCATGTTATACTATGTTGAAACATGTCCTTAAATCAGTGGCACCAAAGTGTTTATTTTATACAAGTTAATTAAAGTGAGTCTGACTCTGAGCAAGCAAGCCAATACCATTTACCATATCGGTTTTGCTTACTTCAAGGTTATTTATAATGCTCCTCATGAAAGGACGGACTCAAACAAACAATTTTAATGGCAAGCCAATGAACCATAAGACTGTGCATTTAAATCAGCATTTATATGTAAAATAATTCAGCATTAGTATGTGAGGATATCCATTACTGAGCTAATGCTTTGAAATGAATGCCAAAATAAAAGGAGGCCTTTTAGTTCTCTAATTTACTATGTCGACCGCATGAAGTTAAAAGATGCCCCCATTTAGCTGTTTAAATGAGGGTGTAGAAATTTTTCCTCTGAAAATGGATTAAAATAATTTGCCGAGAATAATTATTTAAATAGCAATAAGGACCCAGAGTGTATCTATTGAGCATAAAATAATTTAGAGTATAAATTAAATAGCTTATTACTGCCTTTCATTTCCTTGAGGGAATCGTCTGCGCTCCTTTTTTCTCAGCTCCCTTGGTGGATGGGGTAATTTTCTTTGGAGGCTAGTGGAATAAGCGCCGTGCTGCCGCGTGTTCAGCAGGGAAAGTACATGAAAGTCTCCTGTTTTACACAGTGGATCTCATTCTCCATGCTGTCCATATTTCTGTCTGTCTATCTTGAGACTAGTGCTAAAGCTCCTTAGTCTAACAGTGTTAGAAGAGTAAAAGAGACCTCGTAACTGAGACTCAATGCGATTCTGAGGAATAAATCCAAGTCTAATCTTTTATGCCTTACCTGTCAGAAATCTTTCACTCAGTGCGCCCCTGCATTCCTTTTACACATTGTCAATATGTCGGAGAATTGCTGAGATAGGTTAATTTCAACACCTGTCAGCTGATATACTCCCCAAAATGAAGCTGTGCAATAGACTGGCCTGGGAATGTTTCAGTGCTGGAATGCAGTGTTCGGTGACTGGAGGGAATCAAGTAGGGGGTGGACGGGCCTCGGCTCTTGCTGCGTGACGTCAGTGTGGTGGCATGGCAGAAAGCTGAGGGCCCGTTTGGCCCCGACAGCTGCGTTTGCCCACAGTAATGCACCCTGCCGGCCGGGGCCAAGGCCTCTCTCCTGCTGTCAGCACACCGATCGGCTTTCATGGATCATCTCTTATCTGCCGAATCTGTCATTGCAGAGGAGGGCTCCTTTTGGATGGCTTTAAACCGTGCTGCCATGGTTCACAGGCTCCAAGCCCCCCTTATGGATACTTTGCTCTCTCCCTCTTTCTGTCTTGCTGTCTTTTCCAATCCATGTCCCGCTCTCTTTCTTCCTTTATCACTCCATCTTGCTCTCCGCTGCATGCTCTCTCTCTCTGTCATTCCATTTTTGTCTCTTCACCGTTTGTTTACGAGTGAAAGCTGACCTGAGAGGCAGGGGAGTGGAGCTGGGGGATGGTGGATAGTCGCAGTGTTTCGGAGTAAGGGAGGGTTCTGGAAGGGAAGGGGCTTTTGTTTGTTTGGACAGATGCACAGGCCCATCTCTGAACTTCTGTCAGTGATCAAAGGAGCCGAAGATGTAGAACAGATTCATGGGCCATGTCTTATCAGCCCTTGCTCCGGCCCTCATCCATCATCATGAGCCCTCGTCCATCTCATTCCGATGATGGCACCCTAAACAAGGTGAATTAATCACTGACACTCTCATCTTTGGCCAGGTGGCCTCACGCCCTCCAAACGTGGATGCAGGCTCTGGGGGCTGAAGGTGTACCCAGCACCGACCCCCTGCCCCCCCGGGGAAGATTCCCTCACTGGGTCTGCTCCTTTTCCACCACCAGTCAGCCTCTGGTGCTCCTTCAACAGGTCCGCAAAAGATCTTCCGAGAATCAAGTTGTTTAAAAGGAGAAGTTTTTCAAGTGCTGGAGATACATAGCCATATGTTTGCATGTGCAAATGTATGCACATATGTATGTTCTGCAGCGTGCATGTGTCATGTGCCGAATGCACCCGCTGGCCTTTTGAGTGTTGATATCTTTCAGTATGAATGTCCTCTTACTGTGGTTACCTTCGGTCACCGGCAACCCCCATTATTGATTTCAAATGGAAAGTGAGTCATTGCGCTTGTAGAGGATGAAGGGGAAAACCGCTTAAGTGGTTCCTTTGTGTCAGCAGGTTAAGCAAAGCGTTTCACACAGGCTTTTACAGCTAGAGATAGTGCCTTTGTGCCTGAAAAGACTCAACTTGAAACAAATGCCAAATGTGACACCAAAGGGTAATGGCTACACACAAAATGAGGTGTTTCTAAGGAAAGGCTTATTTGTCACGCCAGGCTGTACTCTCCTTCAAAAGTTTCAGAGGTGAAAATGAGACTTTGCCGCAGAGTTTCTTGGTTAGTGGAATCACTTCAGTCACAAAGTACACTGAATTCACAGTGATTTGTCGGTAAGATACTGACTATACTGATAATAATTTGTTTTACTGACAAGATCTTATAGGGAAACAACATTGTGCATATGTCATTCTTACTCTAAAGGCTAACCTACATTATAGGTAGTAGAACATATATTAAGTAACATTAAAAAACTAAGTACATGACTCTAGGAATGGTCTCTTTTTAGACATTAACATGACCCTCCTGAACATTCTTTCATATGTTCTTGGGAGGTTTGTTGTAATATAGGTTAGCGACAGTGACCTCAGTGAATAACCATTATATTGCTGGCCATGCTAGGCTCCGAGGGGTGGTTATAGCAGTCTGGGAATGAGGTCAGGAGGTCAAGTGCCAAAGCATAGTGTCATAGAATACAGAGACAAATGATGGAGCATGTGTGCTTGAAGAGGCAAGCAGATGCAGAGAAAAAAAAGAAACGCCAGACACGGGGCAAAGACAAAGTCAAAGTCATTTCTAAGCTGGAATCTTAAGCAAACAGATGTTGACAGGCAGACTACAAGTTCATCGTAAGGTGAGGAGACATAAACACTTGAGGAAGCCATCTCTCTGAAGGCTGGACATAGAAGACATTGAGGCAAGGTTGTGTAGTAATGAAACGGGAATACACACAATCAGCACCTATCCACCAACTCAATATTTCTCTCATTTTATCCCATATCTGTCAGTCTGGTTGCATAACCTTACTGTTGTCCTTGGCCTCTGAACTGTTAATAAGCCTATTTTTTTTTTTTTTTTTTTTAAATGACGCTGGCAGGCAGCATAAGCTCGGTCCCCCTGTCCCACAGAGTAGAAGTCAGTCCCCACTCTCAGCTCATCAGGCAGAGGTGAAGGGATATCACTCTGACTGCTGTGACAGCTCTACTTTAGCATATTCATGACGAGTAGAGTCTCATTTCACAGGTGTATTAAAATACCCCTAACCCCTTTCTCATAGGGAGCCTCGTCTCACACCACAATGGCCCGACGCCATGCATGAAAATCGATGGGGAAAATATGTAGAAATATAAGCATGCATCAGAGGCCGGGTCAAGAACCTAATTTCACAGTGACACCGGGGGTAATTTGGCTCGAGAAATGTTTGTCAATTCGCCATTCATTTGAGCAGGCATGGCATTGTGAGGCCCCTCAATGTGAGTGCAAGGTGGCCAACCTGAACGCCTGTATTTATGGTGCACTTTTGTGAATACATTACGCCTGTCACGATGAAATAAGTGACATACTTACATGCTGCGAGGAGGAAGTCCAAAGGGGTGAGCGCTGGGCGAGGGAGAGATAAGAGGAGAGGTAATTAGTACATTCATCTTTTTTATGATATCATTTTTCAGACATATATGATCACAATGTAAATTAGAAATAAGGAGGGACCTGCAGAAAATGGAATTCATTTGGAACAGGTCAATTGCCCTACAATGGCGGTGCTGGGAGGCCAGGTGTAATTTACGGCAGCGCTTGGCCCTCTCTCTCTCCTGCCATGCACCTGGCAGAGCCTGATACCCTGCTGCTCCCCACAGCTGCTGGTTCTCCTCTCCAACAGATAACACTCTCATCTCCAAATGAGATTCATTTACCGCACAGGAAAAGGAGGAAAGGAAAAGAAAAGCCAGAGGAGACAAACCTGCTCTCCTGTTTTAGCACCATATTTCTGCCTCTCTCTCTTGTGATTCAAGACTAAGCACTTACTGTAATGACATTCTATGGATTATTGATTTTTGATTTGGTTCTTCTGCTCGGCAGATGCCCCCCGTTTTAGCGGAGCCATTACCTCTGTAACGATTAGAAACAAAAAGTTAATTATGTAATTATAAAGCCAATAACAGCCTGCGCTGGTTTACCCTTCTTTAGTCGGTTTAAACATTATCTCTTGTGTGCACATCATAACAGGCGGAATGTGAGGAGAGGAGATTAACGCCTTGGAAAGCAGATGCGGAATTTAATTCTCCAGTCCATGGCTGCCTGGGAAACCATTAAGTAATCACAACATTCTCCCTCGATTAAATTCACGGCTGCCACTTTGCACACAAAGGGAAGGGGGAAGAAGAGGTGCCTGCAAAGCTCTCCCATTTTTATTGACTGTAACGTCAGTCCCTGCCTGCAGGCACAGATGAATAAAACTGTTAAATAGGGTGCCTCAATCTGTCAGAAAATGAAAAGTTTGAGTGAGCAAAATAAAATCTAAGCAAAATAAAAAAGGAGGGGTATGTTGCGATGTGTTAGGGCCGATAAAGCTCACTCAGAGCGGCTGGAATAAATGGGGGAGCAAAAAGATGCACTTGATATTTCCCCATTATTTTCAGTCATTTTACTCAACCGAAAATGGTTTTTGTCCCCGCAGCTACAGATAAGGTTGACGAAGAAAGGAAGTGGCTGAATAGGACTTGGTTTAAATGGATTAAAAACACACATACAGAGGCACACCAGCATGGGCCCACTTTGTGCTGTCATGCACACACATATACATACATACAGCTGATACACACATGCATTGACAACCTAGAAAGCGTACAGTAAGTGTGACTAATAACTTAAGGATGGGTATGTGAGGAATTAATATGGCCTTGAAATGATATTTATTCAATGTTACGCAGTGAAGCTGGTTGAACCAGCCCTAGAGGAATAGAGGTCAAAGGGGCGGTCTCCTTCTATAAACGAGCACTTAAGGGCAGAGAGAGGGTCCTGCTCTGATTAATTGGGTAAATTATTAGTTTGGTTAAGTCGTTTAGTAAGATGGGTGAAACGAGGGCCTATAACCTAAGGGCTCTGCAGAGAACTAGCTACAGACGAGGAGGAATACTGTGGCTAATGCAAGATAACAACATCAAATGAACTGTGAACAAATACACATCTACAGAGCCATGAGCCACAGTGGCTGTGCTTCCTGGAAAATGAGAAACAAACAAAGGCACCGCGGCGACACACACACACACACACAGATGCCCTTTCACATTATATGAGTTTAAACATGTTTAGAATTACAGTGCAGCAAATTGTGATGGCCGTGTTTCCAGAGCTCATATTGACAAGCATTAATCCTACAAGGAAGTTCAGGTATGTGTTATTGACCGTGTTGTTGAATGGGTGGCTTGTATGTTAAAGGGCAGTTCTTTATGCCGTATTTAGATAAGCTTTACTTCAAAGCGCCTGCCATCATCTATCATGCTCTTTTGGTTATCAGGTGCTAAGGGCCTCTAACTCCAGTCGGATTGGCCAGTGTAGTTGCATTGGGTGTAAACATGACACTGTTTTTTCATGGCTATATTTACACATGCTTTTTTAAAAGTACTTCTTTGAATGTCTGGAAACCTCACTAGGAAATCCGACACAAATTTACAGGCTGGTGCACGCACACACACACACACACACACACACACACACACACACACACACACACACACACACACACACACACACACACACACACACACACACACACACACACACACACACACACACACACACACACACCTGCATATGCAAACACTAACACACATACTGACTCACATGCCTAGCTTCTTTTCAGACCCATGCAGGGCCCAGTGTGAGTGCCAGCCTGTTGCTATACTCCCCTCCACTCCTGTCCATCATTTTCTTCCCAGGGGCCCCCAGTCATATCCCAGGGGCCCGGGGCCTGTACTTCCCCAGTCCCTCTTCACTCGGCACAAATGCCAGGATCAGGTTTGGGAAAGGCAGCAGTTTTTTTTGTGTACAGTGGACAGCTGGTACATTCCAGATAAGAGCTGAATTTAAAGTCCGTACAAAGGCAGCAAGCATGGGCTTCCTCTTTGTCTGTCCTTGCCCATTGATGAGATTCTCAATCAGGCCCAGCTGGTTTGTTTCTACAAGCATCCACACAGTATCATAACAGCACTGGCAGAGAATGGCAGGCACTGTGTCTGGTTCCTGTTTAGACCTGTTAAGCCTTTTCAAGGCTTCCGTGTTACACCAGACACTGAATGGACTAAGTGGGATGATGGATTTGAATACAGTGGTTAAAATCCAAGTACACTTGTAAGTAAAGTCTTTGATCAGAGCCATACAATGGCGAATAAAAAAACAGGTTTGGAGAGAGTTGCTCTGTGCAAATTTTAGCAAAACCTCCATAAACATTAAAAGGTGCAATGTGAAAGATGTGGCCATAATTTAGCTTTAAAACATAACAAAATTAATGAACACTATTAACTCCATTATGTTCCAGGGCTGATGTTATGTTGTTATTATCAGCAAACTTACTGTTGCTACCGATACACAGGTTAGACAGCAGTCCTCTGTGGAGAAGACGTAATGAAAAAGGAATCGTTCCCTCGTCTCTACCATCTCTGACCCAGGCCATTAGCATAAAATTTCATAACGTACACGGACCGTACAGCCCTCATGTAGTGGCTCGGTCAACACACAGATAACTGACTTATAGGCCGACGCCATACATAACTATTATAAGATAAAAGTGATATTTTGACTCCAAGAGTTTCAGCAGTTTGATCAGATTTAGCTTATTCTTGCTCTTTTTTTGTAGTTGGCTATTTCTTTTTATAACTGATGCATGTAAAGTTTGATTGATCCGTTTAATCCAGTTGTGGATGTGAAATGCTGCCCAATATTTCTTTGGAACACGTGGCCAAGGATTACACAGTGCAACTTAAAATGAAAAGTCTTCATAAAAGAGATGAATATATACGATGCCACACTTTATGTGCTATTTCCTGTTGGTAACATTAACACAAGGCTATGTCAATATGCCGTGCTGAAAAATGCAGTGATGAAAGCAATTTTCACCAGTGTCATTGTTTTTTTTAGCTTTATAGAGCTGCATGATGACCATAGCAGACATTCTTTAACTTTCAGCAGCTCCTAAATTCCTCTGGGACCCCTGTAGCTTGGTTCAAACACCCCCCAGCTCCCCCACAACTCTGCTGCGGACCCATGAAACACTTGATCCCATCACTCTATCTAACAGCAATCAGTCCGGCCAAACCAAAATTAAGTTTCATGAACTAATTACATAAGTAATTGTGTACACATTTGTAACAGACTTGGACGGACTGGCTATGAAGACTAGTGATTGATGAGCTCCAGAGGGGAGCAAACGTGCACAACAAAACAGTTATGTACACAGCAAAAAACTAATTATTTTGGTGGTGTATACCTAACATAGAAACATGCACTTAGGAACTTCAGTTTAGCCGCATGCACAAGCAATCACATTCACAATGCATAATGCACACACACCAAGCATGTGACATCAAGAATTCACTTTCTCTAAAAAGGCCCAATTCCTCCCGGAGTCCCTTTTGAACCAGGTCAAAGCCCCCACCCACAAGCCACAGCAGAAAGGATGGGAAAACTAATGACTACAATAGAGTGTTTGCATTTTTCTTGGGCCCTGAAAAACACAAAGAACAAGGCCTGTGACAAGCTCCATTATTTGGTTGCTCTGCCAGTAAGGAGACAGCTCCTGCTGGAGAGATGAAAGTGGGGGGTGTGGGATAGGGAGGACAGGAGAATGGAGAGTGTGTGGGTGTGGGTTGGAGGGGGGGTTATGTGTGTGGGGTGTCAAGAGGGCCACAGAGATGGCAGGTGATGAGGATGGTCCCGCCCTCGCTGCCATAACCCATGTCGCGTGGAGCTACGGGCCCATCAGCACAAAGACAAATTATCGCAGGGGGAATTTCACGGACAGGAAGAATCTGTCACCTAGTGGAACCCTCCCTCTTAGGGACTTCACACAGCCATTATGAGCTTCTTTAAGGAGGGAAAATTCACTGAGAGGCCGGCGTCCAACACCCCCAGCGCTATGATGGATGGGGAGGAGGAGGTGTGGGTCAGGAGTTAGAAGGGAGTTGTTTTGCTTTTACTTTTTTATACTGTCTGAAGCACACTCTTAAGACCCATTACTTTTCCTTTTTAGCAGTAGGTGCCATTATTTATTTCAAAATGTTCCTGAGCCATGGAGAAAAAATCAATATGATGAATGACTGAGTGAAAAAAAAAAAAAAAAAGATGTGTTTATGCTACTTTATAGCAATAGAATAGACTGTCACTTACATGTAACATTTTGTGTGAGCTGTAATATAGTTATCAGTATAGACCCTGCGAGTAATTTGAAATAAAGATCTACACATATAATAATATTATTTCGCCTGTGTTTGCTTTCAAATTTTGGTGGAATGACCTCACTGTCCAGCAGTGAGCATGAAGATGTCAGCCTCCTCCTTGCTTCTGTTGCTGGCATACAGCCTCCAATAACTTGGACTGTTCTCAGCAAGCACATGAACAATCCTGAAATAATAAATAATACCACTCAATTGGGTATTATGTGTACTTAGAGAGTTAGATTTATAAATTAAGGCTTTGTGTTTAATTGGCAACTCCTTGTGAGAGTTAACAGTGTGTTGAATGTGCACTTCATGGATAAACTTAGCATTAAGCCTCTAGATACACAGGCAACAGTTGTTGGGAAATGCAGGCAAACACATGATGTCAGGCATTGTAAAGAAAGGCTGTTCCAACAGGAGGGCTGCTGGTGGTGATAAATGTTTTATTTATTCGGGATATTAAAGTGCTTACTTTGGGGCTTGTACTTTCACCCCGACTGGAAATATGAGAACAGAGGCCTTTAAACTCCAGCAAGAATTTCCACTCCTACACCCAACATATACATCATCACTGATGTCAGTTACACAGCCAGTCATAGCGCCAAAGAAAACAAACATGAAAACCAAACATGTTCAAAGATCTTTTACCTGAAAGCGCTTTAACAGAGGTCAAGCAGGTGATTTGTTTTAATGTTTTTATATTTTCAAAGCCTCCTAAAAAATATATGAATATTAATGATTAAATATTTTTTTCTTTAACTAAATCCAGTCATAACATGTTGGCATATGTTTTGCAATAAGGAGAAAGTAATCACATTAACCATCAAGATATGCCCCCCCCCCCTCCCACACACACACACACACCCATGCCTGTCTCACTGTGTCTGTATCATTCATGAGACCACAACATGTGTAATCATGCTCAATATTTTACAACAGGTTGTATTACAACAACTTATTCTCATTCAGATTGTATGCATGTATCCAAACATCTCGTCCAATAATAGGAACAATGGGGCTTTAAGTTGTTCATGGAAAGAAGCCACATCTATTGTGTTCAAAGATATCATTCCAATTCAACCATTATGACATCGCCTTTTAAATTTGTCTTGGCCAACACAAAAGACCAGTGGCCCTTTAACAAATGTGAAGGGGATTATTCTATTCCTTCAACTTCGAACCCCACAGCCTTTCTCCTCTCTTTCACACAGGGGCATGAACTTGGATGGGTCCTGCTTTCCCCCCTGCTGAACACCACATTTTAAACACACAGTCACAATTGGCTGGATTAACCCACTCCCTGCCCCCTCTGCGTGGAGCGTTCCTATGGACTCGACAACCCCTACCATGCCAGTAACCAGCAGAGGTGCATGCTAACTGGATCATGTTCTGTGAGAAGAAAAAAAAAAAAAAAAAAAGACAAGTGTCCCTAACTTTTCTCATGTCACTTTCTATCACGGCCCCCTGTATGGATGGGGATAGGCCTCACTTAAAAGAGACTCCTTTGAACTGGATTCATGGGCCATTTGCATAAGCAGATTTGGGCGAGGAGAATGGAGGGGTATTGCGGCTGGTCATTAATATGCCAGCTAATTCAGCATATTGTAAGCCCATTGATGCTTCACTAAAGGGCAGTTATCCCATTGCCATTGTTTAGGCCTGAACCAGCCTCAGCAGTTGTTACAAATTACATTTAATTGATTTAAAATCTGCCATAAACCGCACAATGAGGGGAGATATGGCAATGGTTGACGATAAAGCAATGCTGAGTGAGATTTTTTTTTTTTTTTTTTACACTAACGTTAATGTCTGTCTAATAAATTAATGGGCTCGCAAACAGCTGGCCTCTGTGTTTGTGAGATAAACATCATGAGCACTGATGATTTGCCGGTCAGCCCTGCTTATTTTACAGCATGACTAACACAAGCACACATTTCAAACATATTTGCAAAACTCATTTTCCTCACATTTGTTAAACAATGGCCATCAATCGCGTCTTTGACTGCTGGTCTGATTTTCAGCCAAGATACTTTCCAAAGATAACACAGTTCAAATGATCACTGCTGGACTGGACTGTCTGTGCCGTCATGACTCAGCCATGGTAATACGCGGTCCACATTTTCACACTCAGCACCAATTAGTGGCTGCAACAAAGCCTGACCAAAAATAAACATTGCAGTATTGCATACTTATTACTACAATAAGACGTAATCCCTGGGATATGCTGAACAATATTAGCTTTTCAATTACTCCTCAGAGCCATTGAGCGGCAGTCTATTGAAACAGAGACCAACCCCCAAACACACACACACACACACACACACACACACACACTGACACACACACACACACCATGCCCTCCACAGGCTACTCCAGCATAGTACTTGAGATGTGAGAGCCTTAAACATAGCACCCCTCAGCATACACACCAGTGGCTCCTTACTCCTCATCATATGTTTCTCTCCTCCTTGTTTATTCAGTTCTCCTTCTTTTCACAACTCAGTCTCTAACTCCCTACTCTGAACAGCACTGAAGCAAAGAGTACAGACATGTGTGCGGTACAGCAGGCCGGGTATAGAGAGAAAAACACATGATGCAACAATGTTTTGAATAACCAAGCAAACTGTGAGGCAATTGCTATCATAAGGATGCTGTTAATAATAATAATAATACAACTAAATAAATGGTGATGGTGGGGATCAAAAATGACAGCATGGATGATGAAAGTGGTGATGGTGGAGGTAGAAGAAGTGGAAGAAGAGGTGTCGCAGCTCTTCCTGAGATGTCCCACCTTTTGTGAGGCCCTGACCCGCTCTTCAGCAGCTGCCATTGTCAGTGAGTCCTTCAAGGGGTTTGTATGATGTGGGGGCCTCTGTGTATTCTTCCCCCACTCTCTTCAATCTCCTGCCCCTGATAGGGCCACATCAAAGCTGAAGGAGCTGTGCTTTGTGTGGCCTTGGTCCCTTGACTCTCAACATGTGGTTTTGTGGCTCTGGACATCGGCACCTTTTAACCCATTCTGTCGAGATTAGGCATCGCCTTCAATTGGGCATTAGTGAAACTATAGTAACCAATAAGAAGCTTGTCGCTGAATGGAAACTATGTATCTTGTCACAGTGGAGCTGTCGGAACATCACGATCCCAGACAAGTTCCTCGGCAGGATTTTGGCTGCCTGGATGGGGGCCCCTTCTTTTCATGCTGACACCAAGTAAACTCCTTCCACACACACTCACAGAGGCACACACACAGACACACATTTTTGCAACCCAGGCACTGTAATGGTAATTTACATTCAACACAAAGAGGGGGAAAACATTGTTTTCCACAGGGCACAATCATTTAATTATCTCAGTTTTTTTTCATGTCTTGCCTACAACAGTGAGTGAGAAAACTGGACGAAAATAAATAACCAGAAACAGTTTAAGAAAAGGGGAGGGGGGGGAATTGCTGCACACAATGACTAAGGGTGTAGGTTTTGGAAGCCTGGGAAATAAACAGGAACTAATGGACTGGGTCTCTGCTGCAGTTTTGGCTGGCACAGGGCTGGTCCTGGGGAGAGAGGAAGGGAAGGCGGAGGGCCAGGCAGTGTGGTTGGCCCCCAGCTTCATTAAGAGGTGCAAACACAGCTCCACAGTACTCAGGCCTAGGGCTCCATCAGTCAGATACTGGCCTTAGCCCGGGCTTAACATGAGCTAAAGACTCCAGACATCACACACTCATTAAAGCCAGGCTCCTGGAGCAACTGTCACTGGCTCGCAGCTCCTTCCAGATTCCTGTTGAGGGGAATCTTCACACATCCCCAGGTCGGCTCCCTCTGCTCCAGCACCAGACAACAGCTTGGATTAGTGATGTTACTATAGTCAAAACATTTTTTCACCGGACAAAGCCAGTCAGCCATTTGCTAGCTTACCGCTATCCCCGCTATCAGATGGCCAAATTATTTAAATGATAGAGATAAGAAGCACGATCCTCGCAATTTTCAGAAAGCCCAAGCTACTCACTGACGGCTCAATCTGTCAGTGTGCACATGATTTGATGTGCAGTTGCATACAAACTAGAAAGTGACTCTGCAAAGCCATGCTAATGCCATCAAATATACTCATCATAGCGTTGACACTTGGCTGGTGCTTTTTGTCTATCCGTTTTGTTATAAAGCCCCAGTTACAGTGTTCAATTGATGCTGCTCAGTCGACACAAGTCGACACTGGCTCAGGCAGAGCAGGGAGAATCAGCATGAGGGTGGATTGATTTTTGGCTGGGTGTGGACAGTGAGCGAGGGACAGTGGGCCTCCAGACAGAAGCTTGGCTGGACCCTGTGAAGACTGGAGCCTTCTGTGAGGTTGCCTGCCCCACCACATGGAGTGCTCCAACAGTGACCCTGCGCAAACTGGCAACTGCCAACCGTCTGCTTCCGTCTGCTTGGCATATTTGGCCATTTAGTGGGCGCTTGTGAAGATCAAATGGGTTAAGATCGCCCCTCTTAGTGAGCGGGGAAAAAAGAACATCAAAAAGGTGTAAATTTCACTTCCCCACTTTTGATTAAGTCAAGCATGAAAAGAAATGTAATACTCTCAAGTGGCAAGGGTTTACACTATTGATGCTGTTACTTCTGCTTCAGGAGGCCCAATCAGCCGACAGGGAGCTGAGTAAACTCGCCCTGAGTTTTAGGGGAGGCCAGATGGAGGGCTTTTGCTGTGCCTGAAAAGACAGCTTAAGAGCTCGCCTCCTCAATCCCACTCAATACTGACTGTGTGAAATCCTGGCCCTGGCTAACCCCCCAACCCACCCGCCTTCTCCAAAGCTGGTGGCTACCACCATATGGGCTTGTTTAAAAACTCCCACAGGCTGGTACAAAGCACAACAACACAGTTTTCATATCAAGTACTCTCTCAAAGAGGCCCCCCCTCCGACTCCTTCCCTTCCGATTCCAAAGGCTGTCACGGGTTCTGCTCTGATTAATAGTTGGTGTTGGCCGTCTGTTTTGGCAGATCATTTTGTGCGATGATTAATATGAATTTACCAGCTCAATCCAGATTTCCCATGTTACAAAATTAACTGCTGGTTTACTGGATGTTTGCCTTTTCACCTGCAAAAAAAAAAACACTGCTAAATATTGGAGAGATATTAGTGGGGTGACCCTCCAGGGTAACATTGCACCTCCTTGCTATGCTTTGTTGCAACAGCCTCACACAAAGCAAAAGTGAAGTAGAGCAGTGCCCCTGGTAGTATGTGGTGGACAGCAGAATGGAATGGCTTTTGTAAAGACTTAATAGAATCTTTAACCGTTCCAACAATCCACTCCCATGGAGTTGCATTAAGTAGATATTGTAAAGGGAAAATGACCTAAATAGCTCAACATCAACCTCATTAGGCATGCAGGCAGGGCTTGGGCCATTTCATGGTGGAAGCTATTGTCAAGGCTCACCCCAGGTAAGCATTAAATTGCAAATGATACCCTGAAAGGCAAAGAGGAGAGGGTAGGCAGAGGCAGAGAGAGAGAGAGAGAGAGAGAGAGAGAGAGAGAGAGAGAGAGAGAGAGAGAGAGAGAGAGAGAGAGAGAGAGAATATAGCAAACACAGAGTAAATGGTTCTCAGGACAACAGAGAATGAAAAGGCGGTTGGAGGAGCTGCTCTGACCGTAAAAAATCCAATACATCACAGCTTTTGGGGAGCAAATTCCACTCGTCTCCTAAGTGTCTTATTTGTAAGCAATGCTGAGCACAGGCCTGTGTAGAGGGACAGAGAAAAAAATAGAGAGGGAGCAAGAGAGGGAACCTAATGACAGACTGATAGCAATTACTTGTGCCCGTCAACGGCTCGTCTCCCTCCCGGCATTCCAGGGGAAAATTAGACGAATGGGGAAATATAAGGAGAAAGGGGTCGAAAACATTTCAGATTGGGTCTGAAGAAGTAGTCTCCGTAGTCTCTCTCCACTATCACAAACTTTCTAGCTATCTCTCAGAAAATCAATAGCCGCATCTTCTGGGCCAAATAATCTTCACCTAATGACCTATGTTAATAAAGGGGTCTCTGAAGAACAGTTTGCAACTACAAAGTGCTCTTGTGAGTGACATTAAAAGATACTCGGAAGCGGGAGGTGTGCTCCCTGGCGGAACTACTCTCTGTCACCCATCCTGGTGAGAAATTGTACCTTTGCATATTCCTTGTCACCACTGGCATAAACGAAAGGACCCCTGAGGACAGCTTTAGTTACTGCTTGCCTTGTGGAGTGGAGTAAATTAAAGCAGGGATTAGGGCAGGCAAAATTGTGGATGACAAGCAAGGCGGTTGCAGCCACATCAAGTGCTCTTTAGGCCCATATGTCTTCATGATGCTCCGCAGTAGGGGCCAGCAGTTTAGTTTATTCACGCTGAAGTAGACAAACGCTCCTCCTCTCTCACTCTATCTGTCCGCTCCTCCACAAATACGTTTACCAACACACAGTTCTGCAACGTAATGTAAATGCATGCATACAGTAGTCTTACAGTATTTGCCAAAGTAGAGGTATAAAGATTTCCCTGATGTGTTGGACAACGCATTATGAAATCCCTATCACCTCTTGCAATTTCATTCAATTTATTAATCATCAACCAAAACAATAAATAAATAAAGCACATTTAAATGTTATATGATGAATATATGGATGCCAGTTTCCACATTAGCTCAATACAAAAATGTTTTATAGCCTCTATAGCAACCAAGTGGCTGTTTTGTTATTTTTTTCCTGGATGAGAGTTTTACCTTCAGCTCTATAATCTGTTCATTTTCATGCTCTACTCGTGTGAAATTGTATCCTAAAACAAACAATAAACCACAACAAATTTAACACATAAAGTTGTGAGGAAGCTAAGAGAATATTTTGACACTCGTTAATCCTTATTCTCCATGGAGAGACAATCTCCGACCTTAATCTGCTTCCAGGAGCAGTGTGGAATATACCTACCTTTAGGGCTGAAAAGAGGTGTGCGCCTGTGTGTGTGCTTTGGATGTAGAATTACCATGCAATTACAATATAATGACACACATTAATCGTTTGAGTTTATCCAGCACAACTGCGGGGACCGTGTTGGATGCATTAATTAGCGAGCTCCTCAGGTTGTGGCCCCGCAATTGTTAACATTTGAAAAAGGCTCTCCAGCCACCACGCTCCCGCAGATAAATACCCTCTGGCTGGTAGATGAAAATATCAAAAACAACTGTGACCGCGTATGAAAGAGAACGTGACGACACCAACCGGGCGGGAGGCAAAAGTGAGCATGCTGGGAAATCCAGAGGCATTCAAAATGTGTGTGTGTTTATTCAGCTTGTTTAAAATGTGTATTGCGCACGCACGCACGCACGCACGCACGCACGCACGCACGCACGCACGCACACACACACACACGTTTATTTAGTCAGAAGAATAATCTGCACCACATTGTCCATTTGCACAGTGGGCCCTGTCAGCCATCCAGGCTACAAGGTGATGGTTACATTTTCCACAATATAACTGCTGTTTGTGTTGTGTTATCTTCCAAACACCTGACTCACCTGCCTATATTTCAAGTATTGATAAGGCATAAGAACTATGACAATATAAAAAAATAAAACATTTTATTGTATTGAGTTATTCTAAATACTCAAACATGTCCTTGTTTAGATCTCCCCTTAATGACTATTGGATTATTATGAGCTCAGTGGGAAACAGCCAGTGGGTGCTCTAATGAAAGTGACTCTGCTGCCCTACAGAGAGGTCAAGCTTTTACACCTGGCCAAAACCACATGGGGCCACACTGCATGCATGGCCTTGGAAATGACTGTCAGATAAGGAACTGCATAATTTAGATGCAGGGATCACACCAGCAGTAAAGCAAGAGGAAGAGGACAACAGAGAAAAGTCAAGTTATGGAGTTTTTTTTATGCATCATATCATATATATTTATACTATTATGCAAGTGCCTTCAGTCAGGTCAGGGTCAACAACTTTGCAAATAGTTGCAAATACAAAAGTTTTAAATAATTCTTAGTGTTTGACTTAACAAGCTTAGACTAAGAGAATATTGAGGTGAGAATGAGAATTTTTTTCAATTGACCCTACATGTGGGTTAGGGTTTTTCCACATATTTTGCAAGACAGATTCCACCCTAGATGATCCGTGGCCAACTCCATGCCTTAATAATAATTTTGAATGCAGGTTGCTATTAATATATCTGTGTATGTGTGTATTGCCACTATCACACCAGAGGATGGCAGAGTGGTTGATGAGACTTGGCTTCATGGAGCTTGGCTCCTGACGGCGGCTGCTTTGGATGCAGGGGAGGGCTTAAACAGTGAGCTTTGGGCCCCATTAAGCACTACAAAGCCTGCTTATTTTCTCAATTCCACACCTCCCTTTAAATCATTCGGCATTCTATGTATTGTGAGAAAGAATAGCAGAGGCAGATAAATCCAACTCCGAGTGGCATCTTGCATCACATTTCAAAGGTACCTCAAAACATACCCAGAGGATGTAAGTGACAGTTTTGACACTAATTCTGGAAACCTAATAAATAGGAGTATATATATATCCATATAAGAAAAATCCATCCATTCCTTTCAGATGATCATATTGGACAACCATGCAGGAGCAATGGACAGGTATAACGACAATCCCAGGATATTTTTTCCGGGGAATCTATCGAGGTAACACTGCTAAGAACAAATGGGTCCTTTAAAACCCCATCACACAAAGAAAAGTTCACTGGATACGTAAAACCTTCCAACAGCGCAAAGATCTATATGCTGCTAACTCGTGTTTCCAGTAGCATGCATCCGTCCATCTGGCTGCCTTGTCCAGGTCTCTGGCCCCCACAAGCAGTCTGTGCAGCTAGACTCCACGCATGGTCTGATCCTCTTGGCAGCCAACGATGCAGCACGCTAATGAAGAGGTAATGAGCCAGCAGATCCCTGCGATCTGCACGGGGGCCACAGTGCAAAAGTTTACGTTCCCAGGACATGGAGGGAGAGCATGCCGAACAAGCTGCAGGATGAAAGCTGGGCCTGAGTCGGCCGCATAGATCTACAGCCACAGAGGGGATTACAGACACCTACTTCCAGCTTAGGCTAGAGTTTTTGAAGTTTGGGCATAGGAGGGGAGGGATCCCTTTGGCAAAGTCCTGTTTGATTCTGGTGGGAGTCCGTCTCTAATCCCCCTTTCCAGTTCTCACCTTCTGCCTGATCCACTGCAGCCTCTCATCCCCGTGGTCCAGGATCATTATCCACCTTGGCCAAGGGGGCTCCCCCTCATTAATTTCCCTAAGCAGATTACAGAGTGTGCGTTTGTTGTTGTTGTTTGAGCCATCTGATTTGCCTAAGCCCTTTGTTTTTTCATCTGGTTTACACTTTAATGCCCCCCGAATGAGTTTCAATGACCGGGGGGATCAACCTGACCCACTGGCAATGCAGCAGAGAACTTAAGAGAACCGAGGCTAGCCCGAGGGGGTGGATGAAGGGAGGAGCACATATCACTTCTCTCCACTGCAGATTTAGATGTTCAGAAGAAGGAGACAAGCGTCGATTTAACCTCAACTCATCTCCTTGGAGTGGAGCTAAAGACTAAATGAGAGACTGGATCACCGGCTGCATTCAGAAGACCAATAAAACCCACAGGCCCACCGTTCAGCTTCTCTGGACTACAAATGACACAGCTGCTGGGCCAAACCGGACCTAGCTGTCCCCCCACCGGCCAAATACCCCTCTGAAAAATGAACCCTCAGAGTGATGTGGTCAGTTGGCAGGCCATGCAAGCTCCTCTCTGGATTTGGGGCTGTTTGTACAATCCAAAGCTGGAGGGGAATTAGTTTGCAATGACCGCTTGGTAGCTCCGGTCGCTCCATCTTCTCCGTGTGACATCTCATTAGGAAGATGAACGCAGCCTGACCTGGGTCCAACAGCACTTGGCAGTCCAGTATGCTCTCCCTTCTGACACACCTCTCACACATCATTATCAGCTATTAGCCACAGGGAGCTGAACATTACATAATTAATCTCGTTTTTCATAAGCAAAGGTGGAGGGGTGCATTCACTGGCATGCGATTGACTACCGAAACCAGAATTGAAAATTATTCATTCCCTGTTTTAGATTTGTGGACACAAATCAGCTAGCTTTGTCAAAACTACTACCAAATTCATTATAAATTATGATTTAAATCTACTTTGGATACATTTTTTTAAGGAATCATAACCATTCACAGGTATTACATCACTGTGAGATACATAATTATGGATATCTTTTCATTTGGGAAAATATCATTTTTGTCCCAAACCACAGTTTACAGATACAAACAGAGCGTCAAACTAGCAAGGGTAAAAAAAAGGGCAAGGTAAACAAAAAAATAACAATCCACCGACCATCACACAGGCATCCTGCCCAGCCCCCATCCATAATCTACCGGGTTCCTATCTGCAGCAAACAATCCCATACAATTAATCTGATCCAATGTAATTGATTGATAAGACGCAGAAGGGCCGTCACCAACCTTCCTGGGTTGCATTTGTCTGGGAGCACAGACGGACAGTGCAGATGTCATCAGATCCATCAACGGGCCAGACTTTATCAGACCCTGGGATCAAAACCTGGTCCTTTTGGAGTGTGGCCAGCATGACCCAGAGAGGGAGAGCAGTGAAAAGGTAGCACTAATGGGACACTCTTGTACACCTCATCTCCATCTAGATCTAACAGGCCGGGCCCATGCGCTCTTTAAGGTCATACCTGACTCTACATTTGTCCTCTTTTCAAAAGATTGTCCTTTGACACACGGGGCAGCCAGAAAATGTACTTGTTACACAGGATGATGAGGAAATTTGTTGTTCCAATGATTTTTTCCAAACTAGTATTTTTTTTCATCAGCTGGAAATTACATAGAGAACCAAACAATGCTTGTGACTAGAGGCCCTGAGTGAGAAAGATGAAAGATGTCGGTTGAATAAACACAGTCTTGTTTAACCTACAATGATGTCCACAGTTCAGCGCTGATCTGCACCTGGAAAATGTTGTGGCCTGTTTGCTTCGGAACCTGCAATCACAGAATGGCTGTCTGTGTATATCTTTTCATTGCAGGGTCAAAGTCGCGTGATAAATCACATAGACGCTGTACTCTAAACGGCAACAGAACCTAGGTATTTGGTCTTGGTTTAGACTAGGACACAAAAGACACAACAGCATGGGAAAACTGTTATTTATGCACGCACAAGCAAAGCATTTGTATATGCTGCCACTAGCTGTAATTGACCGTCTGCAGCTGACTCTGTATTGACCACATCCTCACTTTATACAATGTTGCATGAGTAATATACATTGTTGTCCTCTATCTAGAAACTAGACAAAATATTTTTTACCTTTGAGCTAGAAGTTGTTTGTGGAGCATTTTGAGCAATGCCCTACTTGACATTCGTTTGCGATTGTATTGCATTTCATTTCTCAAACTTACATTGAATTATTCAATACAAATATTGTTTTTTTAAATATATGTATTGTTTTTTAAAGGGTGTATAGGGATGATATTAATTAAAGCACATATGAATATTATTGAATATATTATGAGGTAAATAACTAAAGGTGGCAGCAATTATTTCAAATTCATGAATCTACGAGCAACTACATTACATTACATTACAGTACCAAAGCGACTTACAATAAGTGTATTCAACATAGGTATTCAAGAGAACTACTAGGTATTCAAGAGAACTACTAGTCACTAGAAGTCATAAGTGCATCTCCTTTCTTAAACAAGCATCTAAAAGCATAAACCAGAGAAAATGTATAGTGCAGAAGCAAATTACTACGAAAACAATAAGTGCAACAAACTAATACAAATACAATAAGTGCAACGACTGATACGAATACAATAAGTGCTACGAGGAAGGCTCAGGGTAGTACTTCTTGAAGAGGTGAGTTTTCAGCCTGCGCCGAAAGATGGGCAGCGACTCTGCTGTTCTGACGTCAGTGGGGAGTTCATTCCAACTATCTCTGTAAGGTTGAAAAACAGTTATTGTACTGAATAAAAGCTATCTATAAATCAGCACACTCATGTAATTGATACAAAAACTCCCATTTGATTTCATATTCAGCCTTCAATACTGATTTTTCAAGGCAATACATTTTTTTTGCCAATTGGGAAAAATGATTCCACTTTTTGGCAGTGCAGATTTGTTTAGTCAGTGTCTATGTATGAGTAGTGTTTTCTTTAGACAAGCATTGGACATGTGCGAATAATCTGTATTTCTGTTTTTGTTTCAAGGAAATTTGATTTTAGGATTTAATAATAGACAGAATGTCTCAAGAGCAAAGATAAATAATTTGCTGCAAGGCACTGAGTCTTATGATTTGTGGGCTGGCTAAGTCGACCCACTAATGTCAACCATGAACGAAACCAAGACTTGCAATTGAAACTTGATGCAAGTCACACTTAAATAATAACAATTGCAAAAAATAAATAAATTACATAACTTTTTAACCAAGCATTCAAATATAATGACAGTGTGTTAGATTTAACTTTTATACTTGACAATTTTACATATTGGTCTGTCTGATCTTCAGGCCACTTTGGTCTATCTACAGTCTCTACCTGCTCTCTTATCCTTGTGATCTCCTTTTTCAATAACTAGTTCCACATCTGGAAGAGTCCTGGCCGTGATGAACGGCCCGCTGTGAACATTTACTACCCATGACATGCAGGGATTATCAACCTACATTTCTGGGGTTGGCTATAACTTGCCTTCCATTTCTCACTGGATAAAGTCAAGTCCTCTGTGCTTTAATTTCTTTTCTTTTTTTTTTTAGAATATATGTCCATGTATCTATTTCTTCGTCTCTTATAGTTATTTAACGCCTATGTGGGCAAGCTGGTAAAAATCCTCTTCCAATGTTAACCGAGGAAGAAGAGACACAGCGGGAAGGTGGAGATTGGGAGGGAGGGTGAGGACCACAACCACACTGGGCTTCAGTGGCAGAGGGAAGCTGTAGGCTGTGGCATGGTCTCCCTTATGGCCTCACCCCACTGATCCCGCAAATTTGGTAAACTTCATGGAAATTTAATAAGTGCTGCTGCTTTGTGTTCACCCGCAGAGCCCAGGCCTGGTGCTGGGAGGCACATGTGTGATGGTTTACCCGCAGACACTCGCTGGCCTGTTTCTGAGGCAGACAGAGGAAAGTCCCTCTTAGTGCTGCAGCTCCCTGAGCCAGAGAAGGAGCTGTGACCCAAGGGGCCGTGCTGCTTCAGCCAATATAGACTCTGTACGTCCTGAGGGGGAATAATATGTGGGGCTGGCCCAGGCCTGTTTCATTTCCCCTCCCCTCTCTCTCTCTCTTTCCCTCCCTTCAAAGGCCCTGCTCAGCTGCTCCTGCCAGGCTACAGAGCTCTTTGAGTTAAAAGGACAGCGATTCTCATTTGAAATCGCTGCCTTTGCTCCCTCGTCTCTCCTTTTTCAGAGGCTGGCTTCTGCTGGCTGCACCACACTGAGCAGTGCTCTGCCACGACAACTAAATAGGCCCCCTAATACCACTTCATAAAGCTGAGGAGTATCCTCCAGGCAAGGAGCTGTAAATTAAAGACATAAATGTTGCCTTCATGGAAAGCCCAAAGAGTGAACCTTCCAATAAAATGACAGGAACGGCTTAACAGTCGAGGCTAAATGATACCTTAAGCAGGAATAATTTATAGGCACGTCCTATGGTGAGAAATAAATGGATCTACTGGTTATGAGGCCTGTGAACAGAGACCATGTTGCTCTGTGCGTGTGCTCTTTGTGTATGTGTGTCAGTTGGGGCTTATCAACAAGTGTGTGTTAGGAGGATGATATTAGCTACAGTATAGAGTGAGACTACAGATAAGACATGAATTGTATTCTTTGTTGCATAGCCTGAAACTGACAATGCTAGGAATAAAATACCAAAATAAAGATGGATAATACATACAATGTACATTCTCTTAATCTACCCACCTGGTGATATAATGTCTAACTTGCATGCTAGCAGGCAGACATTAATCACTCAGCCCTGTCCATCACCGCCACATAAAGAGTTATTTAAACAGTTCAGCTGCTCCCCCGACGGTTTACCTTGTCATCATTCATTTTCTAAGAGAGGGATCCCACAAGAATGACAGATGGAAGAGGAGAAGAAAAAGACAACATGAAAGAGGATTTCTTCTTGCTTTCCCAAACACCCAGGGTAAAAAGACGTTATTCTACTGTTTATTTAGTCTCACTCCCTTACCGGTCGACACACAACAATGAACAAATGCAGGTGCCTATTGCAAGGAGATGACAAGAGATGAAGATGACTGAAGGAGCAGGCTGAGAGATGATAGCTTTCCTCCACTCTGTAGCTCTGTCCTTCTCTCTGTTTGCCTGTACCTCTCCCTCTCTGTCTTTCCTTGTTGGCTATGATGATGTGACAAGGCTGCTAAGCAGATATATGCACCCATCATTTACACACCAGGCTGTCTGTAACAGAACAGTTCCTCAATTCATTTTTCACATCATTGTTTCCCTCTTTTTAGCGTGTCACAGGGGTCTTTGCGTTGTGGGCGTTGTGACGGCGGGGGTGAGATAGGGGGGCAAACAGGCGCAAAGTGGAAGGATGCTGGGCTTTTCCAAGGGGATGTTTGGCTTTGTAATTTCACCCTTGAAATTCGTGATTACAAACGGGACAACTTTTTTAATTTTCTCTTTTGTCTGGATTCAGCTGGCTGACAGTCTGCCCCGGCAGCCAGGCCTTTTAATCAATCACCTAGATAATCAAATGTCACTGGCTATCTGCTCCATGTAATTACTTTTGCAATTAAAAATCAATCTCCAGTCACCCTGTCTAATTAGAGGGATGGGCAGATCTTCATCTAGATTGATTTTATAATACATATTGACTTCAAATGCCATAACATTGCCATATTCCCTCATTTTCATGCTGTGGAGCATCAAAACAAAATGCCAGGGATTATGGGGAGGTGCAACGAGGGGTTGTTCTGATTCTGTGTACCAGGAAAAGGTCCCCAGTCTAGGAAAGGTTCACCTTGCTTGCTTGTCTGTAATGACAACACTCATCCTCTCTGCTCTCATTGGAAGAGAGAGGAGGGAGGAGGGACAAATGGAGGTCCAATAATCTACATGACAAGCTACAGCCAGTAAAATAATAAAAAAAATGTTCTGGAGCATAAACTTATGCTGTTGGCTGTAGGATAAAAAAAAAAGACTCCTCTCCACAATAGTAATCGTATCTCTTTCAATTATATTAATGGTTTATGGCGACATAGGAGAACATTAGCTTCTAATACAAAATTAACATCTTAACAAGTGTAATCTGAGGGATCTATCGTAACTGCAGAGGTGTCTCCTGAGGTGTCTGCTCATGCCATCTCTTCATGCCATACATAATGAGATCCAGGCAGCCTTGCAATGGCAGACATAAACAAATACAACTCCACCAGAGAAGGCTTTTTCACGACCCTCTCTGTGCCTTTTAGCAGATTTGTTCCCAGGGAAACAGACAGATGAGTCCATCTGGAAGACATCATAATGGCCTGCATGGCGACCGTTGGGGACAGCGTGTGACAGGCGTGTGTGCACGATGCCCTACCGCGTGTCTTTCTGTCTCTCATCTCCACCTCGTTGCCTTCAGGGAGACTTACAGCCCTGACAGGTCCAATAATGGCGCTTTCCAATGTAGGCTTATTTAGACACACACACCCACACACTTGAAAATGCATGTGCACACACACAGAAACACATATGCAGAAACGTAGACAAAAAACACATGCACAGACACACACGAACAGGCACAGCCTCGGGGAAAGTGCCACTCATACACACAAGCCAAACAGTGGAGCCTTCAGGGAGACATGAAGCTCAAGGACCAGCTGTGTGCAGAACCTTGAGAACCCCAGAATGCAAATAACAGTGGAAAAGGCTGCCACAGGCTTGTAAAATAAATATGTACACAGCTAAGTGTTTAACTATATTGCAGTCTCTTTTGGTTGATCAAGGCTAGCCTACTTCTCATGTGTGATTACACTGGTTATAAAAGATGGCCTGTCCTAAACGATGTCCATAAGTGATTAATTCTGTCCATCAGAGCATCTTTCTTCCCCTTGGCTGATGATAATAGAGAGCTCTTGAGTCTGTAGTTGCTATCCTGTCTGGTGCAGTGATTAAAGCAGAGATCAAACCCCTTTATAGCCCTGGAGGGAGGGAGGGAGTGAAGGAGAGATGGACGGAGGGAAAGAAAGATTGAAGAGCAGAAGAGGTTATTTAACCCAACACCACAAACAGACTTGGCAGCACAGTACCTTTCGATTAGCCACTAAAGAGTAAACAAAGGGCATGTATCTCGCAAGGCCTCATGCGGTGAACCGGGGTGTGATTGGCCCACGTTAGCCCGGTGCTGCCCGGGCCTTTTCCCAGTGAGACCAGTAATAAGGGCAGCACTTATCATGTGTTGCCTCCAGCCACCAACACCACCACTACAGCAGCAGGCTGGGAGAAAGAGGGGCGAGAAAAGGCCCACCACAGTCGAGAAGTAATTAATCACCATGGAGTGGGAGCTGTCAAATCCCCAGGTCTTTTGAACTGATAATGCTGCCCAACACAATTTAGCCTGATGGAGATGAGATTTTCTTTTCACCTCTGGCAAGAAAGAGCCAAATAAAGTGGGGAAAAAAATAAAAGCAAAGGGGGGGGGATGCGAAGCAGCAACTATATTTTTTGAACAACAGCTGCCAGTGGTGTACTTAATGATTGCCTTGCTCCTCTTAAACCTGACGTCCTTATCAAGTCTAAGTGTCCCGATCAATACGTTTCCTCTCCGGCATTGCTGAAATAGCTCACACATCAACTCTCTCCAGCAACCGCACCCCCCCCCCCCCCACCCCTTCTCTCTCTGTTACAGCCCCATCTGTTCTTATAACCTGATCGCTGAGTGTCTCGACCTGTCAGACATATGAACAAGTCAATATTTGTTCCGAAACAAAAGTTATACTTATTGCTGTGCACTTTCAACTTTGCCGTTTTGTCCGTTTACCACTGCATTCTCTCATCAAATTATGACTCTTATTTGTTTTGTGAGTATTTGTATTGACAAAAAATTAATAATCTAGACTCTGCTTAAAGTTAATTTTGTATAATGTATCAATTTGGAATGGTTTCTGATGGAAAGACCAAAAACTAATTTTAATAGAAGTGAGACTTAAATTATGAAAACACCAAGGTTATATATAATTTAAACATATAAGAAAAAAAATGTGGGGCCTATTTACAATTTTCAAAAATGTACTCCCGTAATAAATGACCAGGGTGTCATCATACACATGGCATTGGGTTCCATGCTGACCAAAATGCATTAAACCAGCAGTCTAAATATGGAATTATATCAACAGAATGTCTTGGTGTTTGATGTGCATCTCGTGTTTGTTTTGATTTTAACACGGCTATTCCCATGGTCAAAGTGCTCTCTGAGTGCCAGAGTTCATGACCTTTGATGGTGTGTTTTGTGACACTAGATTGAGGCGCTAAGCACTGGCTTTACTAAAGGGGATAGTGGGACTCTGGATCTGCCTCGTAGCCAGACTGTGGAATGTTTTCTTACACTCTTTTAAAAGCACATTTCCAAGCAGGTTTATTAGCGGATTGGATGTCAGGAACAAATAAGCATGATGGCTTTCCAGAATCCACACTTGATAAGAGAAGTGAGGTGGCCACAAATAGAGGAAGGAGCTGCCAACCAGCGAAGGCAAAGATGAAAGAGGGACAGCTGCCCTGGACAGGTCTGGGTCCTTATCGGGGCGACCGGGTCTTGTGTCAGACTAGGACTATTATAAGTGGGCCGTGCTGTGCTGAAAGTTCAAAGTCCTCTCCTCCCTCTCTCCTCCTTTTCTTTTTTCCCACTCACCTTTACATTGAATAATAGCAATGTTTTTCTTCTCTATTCAACCTTTATTGTGTGATACAGTTGGCAATCACCTGGATTGAATGTTTTTATACAGATTGCAAGGTCTTGCAAATGAGACCCGGAGGTTATCCATTATACTATGTACTTCTTAAGTCAGTAATGCAGATATCTCCTTACTGGTGAAGAACAACAAGCACTCATAGCTTGAGGTACACATAAGTAAATGATTAAAACGCAGGACGTTTTTCAGTCAGTTATTTTCATATTTCAATTCAGAATTGCTGTCTTCAAAGATATTAATGTTATTTTCCCCTCCGCAGCAGAATTAGCAGGTCAACATGATGGTCTTATTGACATTGGAGGTATTTTTACCTTTTGTCCTGACTTCACACTCTTTGGAAGTAGAACATTTGGCAATGGAGAACAGGTTTCCTTTTTATTGCTGTGACATATAGTCAATACTCAATATAGTTCTTGACACCCTAAGGCACAATAGCAGTCACTTGTGTATAAAGAGTGTCAGCGAGTTATTTTGACCCCCTACAGTAATCATGACCTTTCCAATAACACGACTCCCCCACAGAGTCTCATTCCCTAAAGGCTCTTCCAACTAAGGGCTAAAACTGCATTACCTCCAGCCAGCATTCACAGCTCAGCAGCTTCTAAACAAGCTACTGTTGACACACACTGTAGCACACATCCACACATGTATGGATGCGAAGGGCAAGGACAATAAATACCTGAACAGAGCACCCACACACACATACCAGAAATAGACATAGACACACATATAGGTACGTGTATGTGAACAAGTCTTGCATATTTAGCTCAAGGGAACCTAACATGTAACCAGCGATATCATGCATAAATGAAAGCGAAAATGATATGGCATGCATTTCATTCTTTTGTAAGATTGCGTCCCCAGGTCATTGACTAAATAATTAGGAGATTGAAGTGACAGATTAAAGGCAGATTGGAAGTGACTGTGAAAGCAGGATAATGTTTCTCTAATCAGCTTGGTCGGAGAAATGCAGATTGTGAAATTTTCCAGCTACTTCCTTAGAAAAATGCATTTCACTTCTGATTATGGATGATTAGTGTGTTGGTGGAGGAGGAGGGGGGGTCAGGGCCTCATGCTCCTTGGTTCCTGAGGCCAGGGAGAGAGAGGGAGAGAGAGAGAAAGAGAGAGAGAGGAAGGGAGCAGGGTTGGGGGGCATAGGTGGAGTGCCAGCACACATAAGCAGAGAGCAAAGCCTTAGAGAATGACTGGAAATGATGGGGCTGGAAATAGTTAGAGAGGAAAAAAGAAAAAAAGAACGCTGTCCTCCCAATTCAAAGAGGATGATTTAAGAGTAGATAAGCTTTTGAAAGAAGAGAAGATCACGTAAGAGGAAGCACAGGATTGCTCGGAGTCCTGTCCCATAAGGCAGGAAATGGCAGGGGGGAGATCTTCTTATCACAACGTTTCAACTGGTGGATCATTTATTTAACCGGCCATGACAAATATGCCAGATTTACACTGGCTACAAAGTCACCAGGTAAACTCTCACCCCCTTGTAATGCCAAGGTAATAGTTTCTGAGCAGCAGCATTACAAAAGGTTAAATGTAGAACAGATGTTAAGTATAAAATACAACATGATCAAAGCTAAGGCGCTCAAGACAGATGCTCCAGCAAATGATGATGAATGACTCTCTGTAGAATTGTAAGCTGCACACAAATGTAGCGAATTGCAAAAGGTTGTAGTGTGTGTGTGCGTGTGCGTGTGTGTGTGTGCGTGTGTGTGTGTGTGTGGAGAGAGAGAGATAAAGAGCGGACACCAGGGAGCAAAACCAGTGTCCAAATTCATCGGGATGATACTCTACAGAAGGCCTACGTGATTAAGTTCCTACAGCAAGAATCACAGTTCGGACAATGTGTAATTGATTTCCCCAAAGGCTCAGAGAGCACCCTTAGTGATCCCTGGGACAGCCTCGCCTGTGAAAGTTTGCTTTTCTCCCAGGCTTGCGGTCACAACTGCATGACATCATCAACTGTAGAACACATTTTTACTTTTATCTCTGAAAGATATATTATCCATGTGCTGGGCTGTGCTAGTGGAGATCAAAGGCAGCACTCTGTTCAGGCACCATATTAAAGTGAAACATGATTTTGCTACAGAAAAATAATCTGTTTATTTCAAGATAGATTCTATTACATACCTGGCTTGCACAGGCATACACAATTCAACTTGACTCGGGTGCTTTTCCACCACCAACAACTATAGTTATCCATTCCAGGTGTTGAAATGAAGAAAGGTAAACAACACATGTTGGATATAATACATGTGGACTGTTGGTAACTACCCATACTAGTGAACATTTAAATGCATTATAAGAATTTGCAGAGACGCCTGCATATATCAGTATTTTCTTCAATGACAATGATTGCACAAATATTCTACAGAATATGCATATGAGCAAGTATACTGCCTCTGTGCACATCAGAGGCCCATGGACACACATATACCTTTGTCAACACACACACGCTCACACAATTGCAGACATTCACATCCTCTTTAATCTCTTGACGCTCTGTCCAGGATGATCAGTGGCTGGTGTGAAGCGTCACGCTCAGAGGGAAACCAGACAGAGGGACACATGTTTGTGCACTCCTAAATGAAGTGTGACCATGGTGCACCTCTGAAGGCAGGGGCTGGGCTGGGGGCTATTATGGGGCCTGACAGCAGGGGGGCGCTGTGATAATTTGATGTGAACCGGCTTGATAAATCACTGTGTTGTTACCTTGGCTTTAGTATCTGTTTATGTCTCTACAAATTGAAACCCCACTGGCACAGGGTTGAGGTAGAGCCACAGTCGGGCTCCCAACGATTAGTTCAAGGTGGGGAGAGTTTAGATGGCTGGCCCCTATTGGCCATCTCCCTCGTGCTGTTTTGTCTCTCCCCGCTGAGGTAGAAAAGCCACGGACATGTGTAAGCAATAAAGCCAAAGGTCTGCCTTCCACCACTGCCTGAGTGAAAGGAATGCAGAACCAAACTATAAAATAATAATGGGCACCGGGGCAGGGAAGAGGCAGGGGAGGGCAGAGGGCGGTGGAGAGGGGGGCATCAGAGACACACATCTGCAAGGGAGGTGGGAGGTGTTGGCGGCTATGGAGGGGGGGCGGGAGGGTGTTGAGGTGGGGTGGGGTCTTGAAGCAGAGCCCTCAACTGACCCCTGGATGTGCTGTTAAAGGCAGAGCGTAGCAAGCAGCCCAGGCTGGCACCACATCAAAAGGCTGACAGATGAAGGGCAAAGGTCAGTTTGACCTGGGCGCTAAGTTGCTGCTAAGCCTCTTAAAGCCAGAGGAGAGGTGCAGTAACAGGGAGAGAGAGAGAGGCAAAGAGAAGGGGGAGAGACTGAGAAGGAAGGAAGGGAGTTAGTGAGACTAAGAGCAAGGAATATCATTCACAACACCCCCCCCCCACCCCCTTCCTTTGCGATAATCAAAGGAATGATAAAAAAGCCAGTCATGTAGACAGTAAATACAGATTCACAGAAGTCAGACGAGATAACATTAAGTACCTTGTGCGAAAATCGTCGCACGAGGGGCATACTTCATCTGAAGCTAATAAACCAACATCCCCAAAGCCTGTTTAAAGCAGGTTTTCATAATCACCGAAAATAAACTACAATCAGGACAATGAGACAGACAGATGGAGTCCTGAGGCATTTATCTGCTTTAAACATTTTTCCCTTAGAAGCCACCAACTTATCAGGAGCTTGTCAACACAGTGACACCATTCTTTCAAATGAAACGCTAATGCGCTGATCTGAGCATGCAGCGGCAGTATCTGTTCATGAAATCTGAGGGGTTGATCAAAAGGTTCAGTACATCCAGTTCAGTGTATACCTCGGCAAATAAGTGGAAATCATCACAAGTACTCAAATAACAAGGATGCAAACACAGTGGAGCTGCTTCCAACCAGAGGAGCTATGACAAAGCAAAGCAAATAACACCAAGAGGGGGAGAAAGGCAGACAGGATTGAAGGAGAGATGAAAAAGAGGGAGAAAAAAACAACAAAAGACAAAGTAAAACTTTGAAAAAGTCCAACTGATCTCCTTAAGGGAAGTGGACATATTCCACAATGCAACAGGACAGGAAACGCCTACTGTGAGGATAGGGCTCCCCTCTGGACCCCATTAAGGGAATGCATGAAATTAATAGTGACATCATGTTGCTTGGTCAACAAACACAGGCTGATTGATGAAGACAAACGGTCAGGGTGATAGCCAGTTGTTGGCTTTCCCTGGGAGATGCCATTTTCAGCCAGCCTCTACTTCCAGCTTGTGAAAGGGATATGGGCTGTCTAGCCAGCCCTGTTCTAATGCCTCAACTGTCACTCAAACTCACTCTGGGGTTGTTTTCAGCACTTGAGTAAAGTGCTGAAAAAACAATATATACAAATGTGTAATGTTAGCATTCAACCGAAAAAAGTAAATATTGGACGCGTTGCATTTTAATGATTTTTGGTCACTTTGTTTTTGATACAGTGTAGAAGGAAGTTCAACAAAACCTACAGGGAAGAAAACATATATCAACATATATACAAATATATTTCTAAAGAATTAAACATTTAAATGATCCATACTCAAGTAGTAGTGGCTGGCAGCAAATAATTTATTCAGCCTTAACATCCATCTCCACAGTCTTGTGCTCCAGTTTTAGCTTGGTGATCTTGAGGGCTTCTTAAGCCAGGTAGGATGTATAATACCTCAAGCATGTTCTGGATCTGTCTCCTCCAATTTAGCTTGGAATGCCTCTACAGGGAGACACATTTAGAAGGCATCCTGACAAGAAGCCTGAACCACCTCAACTAGCTCCTTGTAGCGCCAAAGTGCTGCGGTGATACCCAAAGCTGCTTGTGGATATCTGCACTCATCACCCTGACCATAAGGGTGACTCCACACACGCCACACAGGAAGTTCATTTTCCTGTCATTACCCAGGGCTTATGACCAGAGGTGAGAGTTGGACTGTTGATTGACTCATAAATCAAACATCTGCATTAATGTGGAACCCGCACCAATCTGCCTGTTGATCTTCGGTCTGTCAAGCTTTTTAACTACCTCAGTGACCTCTGCCAGAGTGCCGGGGAAGGCTTCCCTCTTAATCTACCCGCTTTTGAGGTTGTGTCTGTTGGATTCAGGAGCTTCTACAGTAGCTCCTTCCACTACCTGACTATATACCTAGTTGAGGTCAGCAGGTCTGTCTAGAAGCCTGGGAAAGGCACAAAATCATCTCCTTGAGTTATCTGATGGTTTCCCATTAAGTCTTTTAGCCAAACCAAAAGTCCTTCTTCCGAGCCTTCACAAATTGTCTGCTGATCCAGAGGTTCCTTCTAAGACCTCATAGACTGAGGCCTCGCCAGGAGTTCTTGGTTCACCCTCACTACATATTAGGGTTTATCAGGTCTTTCGGGCATTTTCCTCAGCACTTGATCCAGCTTACCATTAAATTGTAGTTAGATAATTCAGTTGCTGGTTTGGCTCCTCTCTTCAAATCTGTGTCCGAGACATACAGATCTAACATTACAACGACGGAGTTAATCTTTTGTCTAAGGTGTTCTAACACAATGCTCTTTTACATATTCTTGAGATCAAACCTATATAACATCTACAATACATATCGAATCCTTCTGTATAGCATTAATAATGCCGTTGAATTTCAAAGGCTTCAATTAACTGATGCAATAACACAATAACACAACTTGCACAAGCTGTGTTCAAAGAAAATCTCTTTAATATTACTACATTTAGCTTTTGTTGCACATTTTCCTTCACACACCCAATACAAGCCACATTTGGGGTATTGCATTTCAACAGACATGGAAAACATCACTTTTCCCTCAAGCTGCTGTTGTCATAAAGTTTCAGTGACAACTGTTTCCGTTCATCTCAAATTCTATGCAGCTGTTGAAATAACTTACCTTTGATTTAGTAAATATCTCTGCACATCTAGTGTTCTTAGCATCAAAGGTACGTGAGCAGATATCAAAGCCTCCTCCTGTATCATCAAACCCCTGGCAGCTAGACTGTATTTCCATCTCAAGTATGAAGCAGAGCTACAATGTAGAAATAAAACACTGCAAACCCTTTACTAGGGCTTCAACAACCTCTGACTGAGAAGGCCTTTCCGGGTTTCATTTGCAAGAGCTTGGTGGAATGTTTGCTGTTTCGCACGGCAATGATATAACACTTAAACATTATTCTGGCATGTAGAAAAAAATAAATAAAAAATGGCTTTACAAATGTGAAAGGCAAAAGCATCAAACTCTAACTTTTAATGTCTCTCTCTGATTTGGAAATGAGTAATACTTTTTTTACAGACTATGTCTATGCAACCAACTTGCTATTGTTTTCTTTTTCCATGTTTTAATTTTAAATACCATATTTTAGACATACTGTAAATGCAAATTAAAACATTTTAGATAAGTATTATATAGAGTGAATCCAAGGCTGTCAACTTGAGAGGCCAATGTCAACTGAGGACGACGCTGAGTGTTAACTTACTAATTGTGGTGGATCAGAGGTGTGACAACAATTACTTGGTGAAGGAAATAGGACTGAAGAGCCTGCACTTTACTAGATGCCGTATGATTTTGAAATTGGTGCCACCAGTGTGTTGCACATGCTTCACTGTGCCACCATCTGCTTCGAGACCTGGGACCAACCGAAACCACAGGACAGTGGCTGAAACACACAACTCAAGATGGCAGCCGATCCGCAAACACAAGCCACAAAGCTACTCTCTGTCTAAAAAAAAACCGCAGGACTGAAATATGGAACCGCTTTAGGTGTAACATGGTGACACAAACATTGAGCTTTTGGGATGTTACCAGTGAGGCTCAGCCAAGCACGATATTGCCCGTATGGTCATCCTACTGAGACTTTCTGAGCAACTACATTTGATATTTCAAAGACAGATGAAAGAAAAAGCTGGCGGCAAGTTAATACCAATATAGGATGGCAAAGGAGCAAACTGCTCCATTTATGTTCTTGTCCACATGCTGGTATGGACGAGATCACTCGGCCGGTCCCACAGGTATAGGATGTTCTCAGTTGTAGTTTCATGGACAAATAACAAAGATCCAACATCAGATAAAGGCATTTGGCTCTTCGGAACAGAGTGGGGAGCCCAGTGCAGCGCAAGAGGCTGTCCTTCACTAGCGGAACCATTCTCCACACTTGGCACTGACATAAAAGCAGCTTCTACTCCACTGAAGTACTCAAACATACATACACACATAGATAGACACAAAGAGATACATGCACACGCACGTAGGTACGTGCATGCCCGCACACACAACCCCCCCACACACACACACACAATGCAGGAAGTATGCCTGTCACGGACACGCAAGGAAGGGAGGCAGCGAAAACAACTTTCTGTCGACAGGAATAAGAAAAACAACAGTTGAAAGAGGGTCTGCATGAAGAGAAGAGTGCGAGACAAAGGCATTCGCTCCGTCAGAACTCATCAGTCTGCAGAGAGAAAATATGTAAGGGAGATGCAACCATATGAGCGCTGTCACTGTCCTCCTGAACACCAGACAGAGGGGACAGGCTGGTGGAGAGTGAACTGAGAGCGAGAGAAACCTTCGTTGAAAACCTTCCACATCAACAGAGACATTGGCAGGTTGCTGAGGTTTAAGTATGTCTGGGATACAGGTACACACAACAGTCATCGGACTGAATAGAGGTGTGAACACAAAACTTAAACAAACTTTCTATAGCTAATGAGCAGCCGCTATGAAATTGAGGCGTTTAAAGCTTGGTAATGAGTTTCTTTGCCCAAAGGCACAAGGGCGCTAAGGTGAAACAGACAGAAGCGAAACACATTGGAGAGCTAGTCAGTGAAGGCCAGATTACCCTAAGGCCTCTAGGGCCACTCTCCAGAAACGAGGATAAAAGAGCTTATTAATAGCCCTTAGATTTACATGCGCTAAGTGGATGTTTATGTAGGAACTTACTGCTTATGTGTGAACATCCAACAACTGTAAACAGTGCCATTCAAGTCCCATTTCCCTTACATCATTGATATTGTTTCAACTCGCAAAATAGGCGGCCAGGGTTCAAAAAACATCATTTGTGCATTATCTTTTAAGTGGTTCCACAGTTTGGTTTCCCCAAAGCGGTAATCAAGAAGCTTCATTGTGCACTTCCTCTTCTGCCTCTTCACGTTACGCTGACTTCAGTATAAACAGCTGAGAAAGGGCAGACCGACAGAAGCCCTGTTGTGTTAGTATGGAGGCTCGGCCTATAGGACGAAGCCTTATTACACACAATACTGATCTGCAGCACAAGAGGCAACTACTGACACTGATGTCTGAACGAACTAGTCATCCAGCGGGTTTCATTAACAGCTGAAATGGCTTTAAATAAAGAAAACTTTATTTGTACCAAGAAACAGCAACCTGGCTCAACTTCAAACTTGATGGATGTGACTTACTTAATGTAATTATTAGTCTTCTATTATGTCTTGTCTTCTGAATGTTACTAAAGTATGTCGGACTATTTAATGGTGGATTACGATACTAGAATAAATTAGAATGAGAATAAACAGAGAAAACAAATAGAAACCTTTTGGATTTTATTTCACCCCTTGCTAAGTAAAGGTTATGACCAAAAGCATTACACCATTGTATTAAAACACTGGGAAGCCCCTCATCAACCACATGAAAGAGAGCCACTCAAGAGTAGTGGGGTTCACGGGGAAGCATACAGCGCATGTCCGTAACCCCTACTGCCTTTTATTGGACAAATATAAAATTAACAACAGTCAGGAGCTATAATGGTGAGCCAGGCTGCTTCCAACACAAATTTCCAATTTGAGGTCAACTGTATGGTCCTATAAAAGTTTACAGGGCTGCTTAAAGAAGAGCTGTCACTTTACAAGAAACAAACTTTTCTAATTAATCTTCACGCTAATAACCCCCGGTCTTTTAATGCGCCTCAAGTCTAATGCATGCCCCTATTAAAGGTATAAAGAAGGCAAAGCCCAAACTACTGGCTATTGACAGAAATCAATAAAAAAGCGGCGGTTAAATTTTCCTTTCTGGGGCAACTAATAGGAAGACTGTAAAAGCACAATGCGCACCAAAGAGAATGGACCTAGCTTTTTAGCATTACATTTTATACTACCCTTCTGCTCATGTTAAAATCTGTAACTTATCAAAATGTACAATTGGGGCAACAGCATAGGGAGTGCCAATAGTAGAGCGGGCTGCAGACTGTGAAGACCATTAACAGAGAGAAAATAATGGAGGAAAACATAGACAAATGTGGACTGGGGTAATAGAAAATTGTATAAATAGCGAAAGGAAAGATTTGTTGTTCCCTAATTGATGCATTTTTTTGGGGGGAATTTTGATTTTAATTCCGATTTTTCCTTATAATGTATACTAAGTGTTTTGTAATCAAACCTGTCATATGTAACAGATCCATTTAACATATGACTCGTAGACAGGGAGTGTGGAGGTGTTAATGGACTGGCTGACACAAGCATCATGTTCAGGATTCCAGGTTGGAGTGTTCTCAAAGTGTGTAAGGGAACGGCAGCTTTGTTCTGCCAGGACATCAAAGGGACAACCCGAGCTATTTGAACAATGAGTCCCATCTATATATAGAGGAAGTGATGGACGAAGAGAGCCGGACATGTATGAGGTCACTGTCAGAATGCAAAGAACATCCATGCCAACATCCATCAGGTGATGAAAGACGTGCAAATACTTCTTCCCTGCTAGTGCAGGGTCAGTGACTAGCTTCTGAATGCGGCCCCTTCCAAACCACTAAGAGGACTAAGTCACCTTTAAATACTGACTCGGTTATACCTCACTTTCCCAAACAGAAAGAATAGGGCAGCTTTTACCTTCTTAAGCCCTGTCCATCTAGCAGCAGGGTCGGGTCCTATAACATGTGAGACCTCTCCTAGATAAGATCACAAGGAGATTAAGCTCCTGTATCAGAGATTAGGCTAAGTTTGTTTTCTCTCATTTGAACCTGGGTGGGGATAGTCCCTGGGTCTGTCCTCCCCCCCCAGGCCTGGGCATAATGCCATTAGTGGTGTTTTGTTGACAGCAGGCAACGGTAAATGAGGCCCCGCTTTAATCAGTGGCATGCCGGGCTGGTGTCAGAGTTCCCCCATGTCTCCCAGGTGAAAGATGAGCAGGGAGAGAGGTGTTGTCTCCACGTTAATTAAAACTGCTCCCCTCGCGCGAGGAACCTGCGCTGCTACCACCAGCCCGCCCTCTGAAACCACGGCTGTACTCTCAGCATAAACACTAGCCATTAGCTGGGAGAGTAGAGAGAGGGGGCAAGCAGCAAGGGGTGTAATTAATCAGACTAAGATCATGTTCTAACCACTTAAAAGCAAGAGGGGGGCATTTATCTGCAGGGAAAACAGGTCTGTTTTGGTTTACAGGGCAAGTGAAATGCATAGGAGGTGGTTATTTTGGAGATAGGATAACAGTATGGGAGAGTGAAGAACTCTTTTAGTACAATTAACTTTTTTTTTCTTGTGAGGACTTGTTTTTAGAGTAATACCAATACTTGCCTAATACTATGATAAAGGCTTTCAGATGCCATTTCGATTTCAATGTTTGGTCAACTCTCAGCTGTTTGTTGAATTGCCTCATCCTCTACTCTGTCTTCTTCCATTTCTTTCTCATAACAGTACAGTACAGTCCATCTAAGAGGGACAAGAGACACTGTCCCAGCAGCTTTGCTATTTACCCAGAAATCCCATCCTCCACAGCGGCTTCCTGTTCCCTTGAAGTTAGACATCCTTTCCTGGGGGATCAACTGGATGAACCAGACACAGAGATGCGGACGCTGCTTTAGCCTGGCCATGCCCAGTTACAATAACACCTTCATGCTGTTCGTCCCAGCAGCCTGCCCTGATACACCAGCCCCATCCCAGCCAGGAGCACCAAGCAGGAGGCCTGCTGCGCCCTCGATCTGGCCTGGGCCAATGAGACAAAGAGTGCGGAGGGGGTTAGCCGGAGAGTCCCCCACTTCCCTCCCGTACACTATGAAACCTCCCGGCCTCTGATGCAAATGAGGTGGTGGGGGCAAAGAGAGAAAAACAACATGAAGGGGGGAAAAACGGACACAAAGAAGGGACGGGAGGGGAGAAGGCCTCCTAAAGCAGCGCAGCACCGAGGGCCATTCAAATGACGGCAGCAGTGGGTGTCAATCAAGCGGTCAGCGTTAACAATGTTAGGCCAGAACAAGCAGGGGTAATGTCCTCTTTGCTCTGCCCAACCCCCATCACCAGCACCTCCCCAACTCCCCACCTTCCACAAGCCCCTTGTGACCACATGAATCAGACTAGTGACAGCTCGCCATCCTGTAATTTGCCAATTTGCACGCATGTCAAAAAGCCAGACCATAGTGAATTATGGCCACAAAATGGGGATAGGCCGAAAGAAGTGCAAGAGATCTGCAACACAGGGGAGGATAATGGAGATGACGGGGGAAACAGCGGGATGAAATAGATTCGAGTGAAGGCGGCTTACACAGTGTGTGTGCCTCCGTCATAGTGAACATTTGACTCTCTTGATATCTGCATGAATGGCCTGGTGGGCCTTGTTCCCATTTGTTATGTATTTGAGTGTGTACGGATATATCACTTGTTTATGTGAGTCCGTAAGATCGTGTCTTCTCTGACAAGACCATGTGTGCCATTTGTCTTACGAGCACTGGTGAGAGGAGTTGAACGAGTCTATCTGCGACTGCTGCGCAGAAAAAGTGGGAGATGAGGGTGATTATCCACAGCTGAGCCATTAATCTTAAGCATTATCAACACTTTGCTGGTGCAATCTGTTTTTCAATCAAACAGTCCATGAATACTTCACCAGTGTTTAGCTGTGGGTTGTACTGAGGGCTATGCAGGACTATCCAGCCCTAGAGCAACTTAAACACTAGTCAAATAAAAGCTATTACTAACACACAGTCTACTGCTTACACATCACCAAGACATATAAGGGAACAAATTGACCATATATTTTCCCAGTGGAAAGGGAAATATACCTTTAATGTTCATATGCGCATGTCCAAAAAGTACACCCCCCAAACACATACACACACTCTAACACAAGAACAGAACCATGAAGCCTATATAAATCTCTATCAGGAGGCCAGCCAACCTCTCTGCCCCTTGCCGCTGAAAACCATATAATAGTCTAAGGAAGCAGAAACACATTTTCTGGATAGTTGGCAGCAAATGTCCCATAATGGTTTGGACTGGGTAACTTTCTAAATGTTATTTTTATTGTTGAGTCTAAAAGGTAAGGGGAAAAAAAGATTGGCTGACAAATGCACCCTGAACAGCCTACAGTTGTGTTTCTACGTCAGCTATGCAAAAAAAAGAACAGAGCCAGCAAATGAGGTGCCATGAAACCCCAGCCCACACAAACATATGCTGACAACCAAAATAAACATGCAGCAAAACTGTTTAGTACACAGACACAAAAATAACAGCATTGCATCACCACATTGACATTAAGTCACGTCCTACAAAACCCCAAAAATCACAAGCTATCATTGCAACATGTCATTTGCCAATGCAGTGGCTGAGTCTGCCCTTTACCCTTTTTTAGCGATGTTTTACGTCTCCAAAACAATCTGGATCGTTAATGAACATCTGACAAAGGGCCACTCGAAACTGCAGGAGATTCTCAAACCATCCGTGAAAGTGAAAATGAGAAGCAATTCTGTTAAACACTCCACATTACTTTGGCTATTTACCACACCATTGTAACTATAAAGGGTGGACCTTTAAATGTCTCACAAAGTAATCCGCCTCAGGTACAGTTCACTGAATTCTCTACCGCTGGCCCCTACAATCTGTCTTGCGCTACTTGCCTTCCCAAGTGTGAGATGTTAGAGGACTGAAAGGAGGACAAAGCTGACATTGCTAGTGGCTTTTCAAAGTTGTGTCATTTACTCATGGGTAAGAACGTCACGTGGCCACTGAGCATTATTGTTCAGGGAGTAAAAGTGAAACGGAAAGTGCTTGTGCTGAGTGTAGTTTAGCGGTCTGGTGTCCTTGGGGGCTTGAGCCCTGAATGTGTTGTGCACAGCCTTTAATATTTGAATAGTGTACAGTATGTGCAGGTCACAGCTGTGTGTTGGCGTGAGCAGACAGAAGGTGGAGGATGACTGCAAAGTTAACAATCCGCATAACAAGTAGCAGTAAGCAAGGTTTTTTAGTGGTCAGCACCAGGTCAGCTAGTAGTCGCTGAAGTGTTGCAACAGGACCTCAGCTTGACAAAGATACAGTAACACTACGGAAACTTCCAACTGGAGAAGGGACTTTAATTTGCTCAGATCCTTTTATTTTCCTTTTCAAACAATAGATAGAATAGATGGTAGGAAAATGACCAGGGGAACCTTTAGCAACAATAGAAATCACTGGTGCCTTTGGACAATAGTAAGTCTAATGTTTGATGGCACTGTGCGGCTTCATAGATGATTTTTGAAATGGACTGTATCATCACACAAAGTCTTTGTCATACTGTACCCCATAATAAGAGAAGAGGAAACGTCTGGTAAACAAATGTGTAAACAAAAGTGTAAACTATTTTTCACATCTTATTCCCTTGTAACTGCATGTTATACTATAGAAACAGTACAATAACTTAGTTTTCAATATGATTATAGTGATTAAAAAATGTAAATATAAGTAAGGTAGGGATAAAGTAGTAGTAGTAGTAGTCAAAGTGCATAGAAATAGTTCATTTAACTGTAGAAATAACAATAAAAACACAAACAGGGAGCTAGTTACCCTCATCTCATGCACACTTTGTCTCACATAACACAGCGTAACCAACCATAGCTCTGCACCTCATATATATTTTTGCTCTTACTGCATGTCCTAACAATAAATAACTGCCTTCACCCACAATGTCAGGCCACAGGTTTGGTTCTTTCGGGTAATTGATGTGAAGGTTCTGCTGAAACCAACCCTGCACGCATTTCAAAGAGGTGAGCAGGAAATCGGGGCCATCAGAGGCGGAACGCTGCATTCCTATCACGCAGCTCGGGTCAGAATCTCTGGTAGAGTCAGGATTTGTAGCTTAAAGGCTGTCAGAAATGATCACGTTGCTCTGCAACTGCATGGCCACCCTGACACAGCTCACCCTTTTTTTGTTAAGACAAAGGATGTAACCCCAAAAGATTTGGTGACCTGTTCTCTCCTTCGCTGGCCGGTGCTGGTCTAGGCTAAACACAGTTCAGGTTGTGGAGGCAAGTGCAACGCTGTAGTACAGGGGGAATGAAAGGAAGAGTTACTTGATATTTCCTAGGGAGCCTGGGTGGAGAATCAGTTTCCATTTCACTATGACCTTCTATGGTCCCACCGGTGGTCAGCTCCACCACTACCTCCTTCCCTTCACATCCCCACTGAGCAGCCTCCGCTCCACTGCTGTCTCTTTTTTTTCCGTTTGTCAACCTATCCATCTCACACTTTTTACTCGGATAGGACAGAACAGCCCCCCACACCCACCCACACACACACACACACGACCCACCAACAAAGAGATCAAATTCCCATAGCTCATCTATCTTCTCATCAGCTGTTTACACTGTTTTGAATGTTAGCATTGCACACGGTGCAAATGCGTAACTAATATGCAACTGATGAATACTCAGAAACTTTACTTATAAACAACTACATATCAAATGAAGGACCACCAACAACATCTAAATAAAGCTATAATTGCAGTGAATTTTTTCCCTTCAGGATGGGAGTCATCTCTTTCCAACACCCAAGCTATTCTTAGTGTCTGTTAGTATTGTTTTCAGACACCAAACGTTACTTTCAATATGAAATCACATATGATGGCCTTCTCATATGCCAACAATGCCGGGAAGCTGTTTGTCACTGGGCTGACCGGTCAAACCCCGACACACTCCGGACACACCCTTCACTCTAACTGTAACCATTTATATATATTCCTTTTCCATTTGCCTTTTAGGTACATACAGTAGTTTGCAGCCATATCCAGTGAGAGGCAGGAACTGAAAATTATATTAAAGGCATGCAAGTGACAAAACCTTAACAGCCAGGCAACATGTGACATACTATAATCATGGTTTAAAGACAAAGATTTCCTAAAAAAATCTTTCACTTTTATATTTTAATAGAAATATTCTCTCCATAATAGAAGAGATGCACAAAAAAATGAGAAAAATAATTGCCTGAACAATCTGGTGTGGCATGTCAACGCCAACAACTTTCAAAGTACCACAAGAAATACCCAGTTTAGGAAAGTCAGTAGAGTCGAAGAGTGCCAAGTCACAGCCATAATCCATAATTAAGCACTTTCCTTGTCAAAACATTTGTCACTTTCTTATGTGAAAAATAAAATTCAAAACAGGTTAAAAGAAAAGCAAACAAAAAACTCAACTTGCAGGTCTACTGAGATGAGAAGTTCTAGACTAGCTAGGAAGCTAGGATACATAGAAAGTTTGAAAGTGTACAGTTACATGGCAACTGACTCAATCAGTTGGGGAGGACTGTGTGATCTGGTCAAAAGCTCTAGAAACCTAAATAATAAATGGACCTTGGGTGACAATTTTTTTGTCAACTGCTGTTTCAAGGCAAACTAATCTATTTCTGTCCATTTTATTTTTGTCATAGTCTCCATCACTAATTATTTAAACATGGTGACATGATGGACACCAGCCTGGTCTCACTTCCAGGGCATCAAATAGTGACATTTGGGCAGTGGCCCTTGGCGGCTTGATACCAATGCCTAAGACACCCTTGAGAGACCAGGCTTTCAACCAGATCCAATGTAAACCCATCCGTGTCATTATTAGACGCTCAGAGCAACCGGCATAGTAATGACAGCGAGAAAGTCCGCCAAGAGCCAGAGGGAGGGAAGGTGGATGAGACAAACAAATACAGGAGTTTTACTAAGGACTGCCCTTCGTGTCCCATGTGAAATTTAAAAGTTGAGTGATTTTTAAGTCACGTTTGTGATTAAGTCACATAACATAACAACTAAAGCTTAGGTCACGTCAAAAGCATACTTATTGTAAGCCAAACCATGATGATATGTCTTTCCCTAACCAAGTAGTTTTAAGGCCTAAACTATCCTCCACCATTTCACAAAGTTAACCTCGGGCTTCAATCCAAGCAGCAAAATGTGACGAGTAGTTGAGATCAGTTTCTCAGTGTATTGGTCCTCACTTTTTTCTGCTTTTAATGTAACAGAAGATCACACAAATAAGGTAACTAAGGTTCACTCAATCTTAAACACCTATATAAAAGGACCCAAGATGGTGGGTGGTGGATTAACATTTCCAATGATAGACAACCAGCGAGTTTATCATGAAATGTGTGCAAGATATGTCCTGAATCAAATCTAAACCCAAAAATATCAGCTTCTTCAAAACACAGGGAGCAGAAGCCATAAATGAAAATTATTTTAACACCAATCAGAAAGGAGATGAGAGTTTGTCTGCACATGTGGTCATTAAACTTGAACTTGAATTCGTGTTCACTGAGCTGCGGAAGTAATTGGCCTCTTAGAAAACATTTACATTGAACTCACTTGTATTCTTTGATAAGCAGTCTTTTCTTTTGTACAAACAGTATTTTCATGTAGTGGTATCTTTTTTTCATTTCTCTAAGAGCTTAACAACTCCCATTGCACTAGTTTTAAAAAGTTTTTGATTAATTGTGTTATTATCATACTTGAAATGATTTTTAAACACCCAAATATTTTTTCTCAGATAATGATGTATTGTGGCGTACGAAAATATTTTTTAATGTTATTATTTATCTGCGGATCACCACATTACAATAAATCTTTGACTATTAAAGGTACAGTGAGACAAGTGTGTGTTTTAAATGTAACTTCACACTCATGTCTAAGGGATAATTTTGTTTTATTAGAACAAACTCTCACGACAGTCTCTACTGGCGCGGATCGCTAAAACATATTCACTGGCATTGTGGTAATCAGTATCACTTGCAGTCAAATCCTTGTACATGCTCACGAGGAATTATTCCGCTCTTTATGTGTCACAGACAATGCAAAAAAAGCCAAGGGCACACATAGACAGACAGCTGAAGAGTCACCTGTGACATCATTCTGCAGACATGCCTGTCCAGCGCTCCAGCAAAAACAAACCTTCACTACAGAAAATAGAGATGCAGCCTGGTCGCCCAGACGTTTGCACTCCACATACATTGATAAATGAAGCCATTGTGCAGTGATTATCACAGTTATTCATAGCCTCTTTGCTATGGGGATGGGACATTTGTTGCATTACATAGGAGCAGACACTGCTGGGCCCAGCGAATATTTCCCTGTCAATGTGTATTACAGGCGAGCAAATGACATTTATAAATACTTGGTAATCTGCTCTGCTATATGCGTCGCATTATTAAATTGCCATTATTTTTTGTTAAAGTGGCAACTGGGCCAGGCCTGTGATTAATTGAATACTATTAAGTTGAGGTGGATCATGCCTGTTTATAAATGCTGCTTTAACATTACAAATTAATCACAGACAAATTATAATAAATTACTTTTGGTGGTGTTAAGCTTCTGAATTGGTATAATTCTCTGTAATAGAAACACAAGAAATATGGAAACATTATTTCTTCATTATTTCTGGTGACATTGCAATAAAGAATGATTTAAAGAGTTGGCAAATGTCAGAGTGGACACATACACATTATGCAGTTTGTTTCTGTGTTGTATTACTTCTGTGTGTGTGTGTGTGTGTGTGTGTGTGTGTGTGTGTGTGTGTGTGTGTGTGTGTGTGTGTGTGTGTGTGTGTGTGTGTGTGTGTGTGTGTGTGTGTAGGCTGCCGACATGGGAGAAACAACAGACATGCTCTGGTAAGCATCAGGCCAAGACATTTGGCTTTTTCTTAGTCTTGGAGTGGGACGAATGAGCGCTGAGTTGTGTTTTCTACTCTACCACGTAACCTCAAACATAAACTCCAGCCTGCAGACAGCCCCGTTAGCTGCAATACGCATCAACTTTTATCTACATGGAGCACAAGATGGATGTATTTTTGTCAATCGAAACAACTAAGATAGCAGCATTACTTAAATTCTAACTTCAGTTAACAACTACTGCTCTGATTCATCCAAACTTTAGGCCTAAATTGTGGGCAATATATTCCAGGGGTTTCTAGTCAGCAATCGAGTCAGTAGCCAAGGTTACGTTCCAATAAGTTGGGTGCTTTTATCTGCACTTTTCAAAGCATATGGCAATACAACAGAGGATTTAAGGATAGTTTTTTAATGCTGGTGTAAGTACAGAGAAATAAAGTACAGAGAGAGGAAACACAACACAAGATCTAGTGAGAAGGAGTTATGGAGTTATTTCATACGTTGAAGGCATTACTGCAACCACTGTCATCTGTTACCTCTGTACCATCTATTACTCTCTCGTCCAAGAATGGCATCTCCACTGGCAAAGCTCGGCACGCGGCACTGAGCTCAAGACCTTTTCACAACTCTTTAATGAGAGCAGAGGATTTTATGTTTGCATTCCTTTCTCCCCCTAACCACCTCCCCATACCCACTCCCAACTCTGGCACTTTGGCAATTCCCACTCCCGCCTCATGATGGCCGCCTGTCTTTGGCGGTTTGCAATTAGCATCCTTCATGATGTTCTGCTTTGTTGGCTCTGCAGAGCTAAAACTGGAGTGGGCGCACGCTACGGCATGTCACCGTTAGTCGGCGGGAGGAGAGATTTCTCTGGGATTTACTGTGTCAGTTCACAGGCGGTGGCCCGCGGGCCCCCTCTCCTCTTCGGTACTTGCAAACAAACTCTAGTTATTTCAGCTTCAGTGAAAGCTGACTTGGATCTGAGGAGAAAGCCTGCCTGCCACTGAACCCCGAGGGAATGAGCGACCGGTAGCCTTAAACACCTCTCCCTCGCTTCTTTCCCTCCCAACTCGCCATTGCTCTATTCCACCCACCCTCCATCCCCAAGCTTTGACAGGAGGTATGTATTTTAGGAGAGACCCCTGGTGTTGTGATGGACACGAGAGCCCTGTTTGAAATGGAAACCCACACATTTTGCCCTGCCAGGGAGAACCATGAATATCCCAACAGAGATGGCGAAAGGAAATGGAACAAGTGGAAAAAAAATTGCCATTTTTATTGAGGTTTTCCTTTCAAAAACACGAGTAAATATAGGAACGACACTTCCTATTCAGGATATGATGCTGTGTAATGCTATAACCTCGACAGAGTTGGCCCACTGACCACCACAGGCGTAGATAGTTTCTTTTTTCTCATATCAACTCTCACTCTTGTATACACTGACAACACATGCTGGCTCAGATAACCAAGAAAAAAAAACACGATAACAGAAATGAATGTAATTCATGAAAAGAGATAAACTAAGCCACACACAAGCTTATCCTCTAGTGTGTGCAGCGCTGCCTTGCATTCACCATCTACCGTCTCTATTCCCTTCAACCTCCATTTATTTTGCACAGAGGAAGAATAGCATACGTTTATGCATGTGTGTGTGCATACTTGTGTACTTGTTTGTGTATGTTCACCCTTTTTTTTGTGCATGTCTGGGTGTGCAAGGAAAATGATGTGGCACACTCCATCCTCCCTATAACTCACCTGGACTGATAAAGAGAGCAAAGGAATCGTTTCCTTCGCCGGCTGCTCATTCAAATGGGCTGGCGTCTGTAAACAAGAGCTGCAGTTATCCATGTAGCGGTCAGATAAGAGGGGAAGGAGACCTCCGGAGTGATGGATCACGAAGGGGCTCCCAGTCCTCTTCTCTTCCCAGCACCACCCTGCCACCTTAGGATAATAAACAGCCGTGGAGCAGGGGGGCAGATAAGAGCCATCACTCACGTTGGCCGGGCTGATAAGACACAGACGCTCTCTGTCACCCTCCATGACATTTGTTTTTCATTCCACTTCAGACCGAGGGAGAAGTCAACCTGTTTCATCTCATCAATGGGCTCCACTCAAGATCCCCCGCTGAGTGCGTTCCACCCTTTGACACTGATGGCAGTCAGGTGACTGACTGTGTCACGCTGCACACAAGAAAAATGGACTGCAGCCTGCGTGTTTCCACTGCTTCATTCACAACTACAGTACCATACATCAAGCGAACAAGCATGTACTGTAAAAAAAAAAAAAAAAAAAAAAAAAAAAAAAAAGGTTTAAACTATCAAATTAATTTGACAAAATCAGAAGAGGATGTGATGTCAACTCTTCCCCTCTGTTCAGTACAGTTACTTAAATAGCACGGCTGCATATTTTCCACTGAGGGTGTGTACAAAACGTGCCCACTTTGATGAATTACGGCTTTTGTCTCTAAATATGTGGTCACAGTTAAACAAAAGGCCTTGTACACCCAAGGTACCCAAGAGACCCAAGTCTCTAAGGAAACTGTCCTGATACTGTTACTGAGTTCTATACTAGTCTGTTCATTTTTAATACCTTTACCTGAGCTATTTTTACGCCTCATATGTCATCTTAATGGACTGACTGGGTGAGGCTTTAGAGTGAGAAACATCAGGAAAACAGAGGTTGGTTTCTATCCTTCCCTGGCTGGCTATAAAACCAAAGTTAGACATGAATCAATGTGAAAATCTCCTTGAACAAAAAACTTGAGTTACAAGTTGTAAATTATGCTTTGGAGACTAATATTTCTGATGGGGTACATAAAATTATTATTTAAGTCATTTTGTATTTTGGCACCTTTAATTCCTTAAAAACGCAGGGGCCTTTCAGAGTGAATATGCAGTCATTGTAAATCTGCCTGCCCTAACATTGCCTCTACCAGGGTCACCTACAAGTCACAGAATTGAGAAGGTATAAAATGGTTACTTTATAGCTATCCCAATTGTTATACGTTAGAGTTATGTGCATTGTATTACCACTAATGAAGGGCATAAATTCTCAGTTTACGACTGGACCTTTACAGGGGGGATTGTAAAACACACGCTTTTTGCGTTACTTGCGTTTGTCGCCGGAGTTCTGGAGTTCAGACTGCACACACTGTTTCCATTAGTCAGGGACGGCTCCTCCGAGAGGCCTCCGTCTGCAGTAATGGGTCCGGGCCGTGAGAGAGCTGAATCCCGTCCGTCGGTCACGGATGACATTTAACAGACAGGGCCCAACTTCCTGTGATCAGAACAGCAGAAACTATGAAGCTAATCCGCGGCCCTCACAAATCCCTCATCCTCATTCTCTGGCTGTCAAAAATGGACAGCACCTGATAGTTTTAGGACAACGGTCACCTGCGTTGACCCCACATCTCAGCTCATATATCCAGACACAGTCTAAGGAAAACATGGGATCTGTTAAATGCACCTCTCAGCTCAAAATGCTATGCTATTTGGTCAATGATTTAATTCAGAGCAACCTATAGGATGAGTGAATACATTTGTAAAAATGAACCCCATATTACTGGAGTTCTGGTAACATGCTCTGTTCAAAGAGCTACAGAGGGTGAAAGTCAATGTAAAAAAAAAAAAAAAAGAGAATTTCTGTTATTTTTTCACATTGATGCAAACCTGATGTCCAAGAGATAGTCAAATATAAAATTCACACTTTGTTTGATTTAACCTGAATCAGTCGGCTTTGTATTGACGACTTATGTGACTTATGTGTTGGTTTTACTTGTCATCTTGTATTCTTTACTGATAGAGAGTTCACCATTATGTCAATCACATTTATGGGGGTACTTTGCGCTTCAGCAAGACATGGTCATAAACACTGGAGCTCTGAAAGGGAATCTTCCCTCGGTTTTCAACCTCAGCTCTGCAGCTTCCTCACAGCGTTAAGTAGATTTAGAATAGCTGCTGATGATATCTTCCCTGCGGGTGTGAGGTGACCACCACAGGTAAGATGCAACATTTGTTTTCTCTTGTCAACGTACTACCACTCTCTGGGGATGATACTGTTACATTAACATAATTCAAAACTATAAAAATGCAAGGCCTTGCTCTGTCACTGAGGGTAATATGTGACAGTAAAAGGATGCTGGAGAAAGGAGACGTACAGTACAGCAGCACAGATTGTGAGGGATTGACAAATCAAGCAATTAAAGAGGAGGTGATTATGTCATCATTTTCTTGGGATGGCTCAAAAAAAAGGTCCTGCTACATTTCATATTCACTCTGAATGAATGAATAAGGGATGTACCGTGGGGCATGGGGGATTGAAATATCTCACAGGGACATTCTGCTTACTTTTTTTTTAAGTCAGGCCTTATCTCCCTACGTTCAGCCCGTTAATATGATGATGAACAATATTTCATGAAGGGCAGCTGAATGTGTCTCTCCTAGAGAGAGCCCGGGCTCACCCGGTCTCCTCCCCGTGTCCTCGTCTTTCCTTTGTACTACTCTTTTCTCTGAGAGCAGGGATAAGGGGGGGGCAGGTGAGAGAAGGGAAAGCGAGGTAGATAATCGCTACCTCCGCACACGCACATCCCTCAGAAACACACCATTCCGGGGACCCTCCACTTCCCCTTCAAACCCCCCCGAAACATTTTCATATCAATAATCAAGCAATTTTTCTACATGCTAATCCATCAAAGCGGGCTCGGGCTAATCTGCAGGCAAAGGGGCTGGGTGGTTTGTGCCGCTTCCCTTTTTTTCAGGTGTGCCCCACTCTCTGCCAGACATTTGTCCCGCACAAAGCCCCTGCCCTGTCAGCACTGATTGATCAGAGGCCAGCTGTAAAGAAGGAAAGCAGCACACCCTATCAATGATGCTCTACATCTGCACCTGAAAAGAGCCTTCGTCTCCTTCCACAGCACGCTCAATGCTGCAGATAATGAGAGTCGTGCTGTTAACAGCTCCCTCAGCTCTGGTTTTTGTCATGTGTATATAGGCAAAGTGCTTACCTTTTAGATGGAGGGAAGAGACAGCTTAAGAAAAAAAACAGGGCCCTTGGTAGGAAGATTATTATAATGTCTACAAACGCTGACAGGGTTGAATTTCAGTGACTCTTTCTCAGATTAGCGGGGCTTCTAAAAAGGGTGCATTTGCAGAACAATGCGATTGCGTGTTTGATTTTAATTTTCTGACAATCTTTCACAGCATGTAAGGGATACACATGGATGTTTTTTTCTGTACTCTGCATTGTTGGGATTTAGTCAGGCTAAGGGTGCTTTTTAGAAGCATGTGAAGGCATAGCAGGCTCCTCTAAGAGCCTGGGCGATCCTGCAGGAGGCAGAGTGAGAGATAAAATGCAGAGGCCTCATTAGTAGCACATTTATCATCTCCTGTCTGTGATTTAAAAGAATGACTGGGTCAAATCACTTTAAATACCTCGGGGGAAATCAACATTTGTCATTGCAAAGCAAACCTGCCTCTCCCCTCTCTTCTGGCATTAATTTATTCTAGTAAAGCAGCCCCATTCGCCGCTGTGCTGATTTTAATATCATCCTTGCAAAAACCTTGGCTGACTGTCGATCTCAATTCACTGCTTTAACACACAATTGTCCCCTTCAATTCATTGAAGTAATACTCACCACGAGCAAGGCTAAGCCCCATCCATAGACACTGGGCAGGTGATGCAAATGGTCTTTAGTGAAACACTAAAGCGTGCAAGACATTGCAAATTATTCTTCAGATGTCCACAATTAAAACTGAATGCCATCAGCGCCGAACAGGAAAATGTACACGCTACGAACAAGAAAGAGATTATGTATTATAAATGTGTTATTAATGTGTAACTCGGCAAGGTCGAGGAAGTCAAGATAGGTGTTGAAATATGGATGTCACCCTGAAAGAGCCCGCTAACATTGCTCCAAGTGGACCCTCTGGACACAACGCCTGACAGAATATTTATGTGTTTGCCAGCACATCGGCTAACAGTGTTTAAAACATTATCTGTGGCCAGTGCAGTGTGGGTCGTGTAACCAATAGCACTTCAGTCGTGAGCAAAATCAGGACCTTGGATTTTTTACTTAAACTTATCTGGCTGTGACTCAGCTCTAAACGTGAAAAACTTTCCACCTAGTTTTCATATAATGTCAGTTTTTCATTCAGTATGTCTAAAGTTGTCTCATTTTAACCCTTATGAGTTTTCATTTTTACAATAGCTACTGTAATTCAAGTTAAAATAAGACTGTTGTCTGGATCAAATGTGTTGAGTTTTAGTTGTGAGATGGTCACTGTGACAACTCCACCACCCAGTCACTTTTTGTTAGTTCTGCTGATGGGACATTTAAGATGTCGATGCCAGAGATGTACAGTATTGTAGGGCACTGCAGAAATATTTCAAAGTCAGGAGGAAGGAGGCAAAAAAGGGACAGATGCTGAGCAAGTCCTGAAAGAAGTGCGAGATGGCTTAAAGCAGCACCAGAATTAACGCATACCTATTTTATGCCAGTTCAGACAGAACAGTCTGCCATATGTAAATAGAGGTTGAATAATGAATGCACTTCCCCTGCTTTTATTTGCTTTAAGCCCTCACAGTCACACACACGTTGGCACCATGCGAGACACAAATTAGAGAGCGTTTTAAAGGAAATATTCAAAGAGCAGCCTGCCGCCGGAATATCAGTTATTATTTTTGATGTTGCAATTTCTGACACTTTGATGCAATCAGTGAGTAGCCCCAGCATTCAGCCCTCTCCAGGGAGAGAGCTGTCAGGAGTGAGGAGCCGGTGGGTAGATAATTATGGGAGATCAAACCTCGCTAGTTAGTAGGCAGGAACGGGAGGCAAATGCCAAAAACCAGCCAATGTTTCGCAAACGCTTGTTCAAGGATATCCTAATTGCTATAAGTGGTTCCTTCAGGACTGGCACTTCAAACACTGCCTGCTTCATGATGTCATCTCCCTGGCTCCCCTTCACACTCACAATAGGCAAATTAAGGAAGAGAGCACAGCAAAACATACCAGAGGATGGTGTCCTTCCTCTGTCATGACATGTGACCCACATCACTAGCAGACATCCATGCATGTCCAGTGAAAGCGCATGCACGGAGAGACAAGCAACCACATTTATGCAAGCAGACCAAAATATTATGTTATTGTGTTTGTCTTCTTCACATGGGTGATAAATAGTTTTGAACTTTTGAGGCTGATATCAATGAAAACACATCACAAGACATAATTAATATAGATTGCAGGCTAATTAATATGCATAAACACAACAAGTACACCCGTACTGTTTGTAAATATTACGCTTGTATGATCTCAAAAGAGATACATTCTGACATCCGACTGTGTGCTCCATAATTCAAAGTGAGAACACGGTCCAATCTGTCAGTACTGTTTGGAGCCTACCTCTCCGATTCCCTTCTTACCTTTGCAGTTCAAAGGGAAGGAGAGGGGAAGGTGAGTACAATTAGTTGAAATCAGTCAGAACAAATTGTCCGACAGCATTGTACAGTGCTAAGACATCAGAGTCCATTTGCTGTAGGTGGGATGACCCTCTTACCGTGACCCCTGTACCCCAGCAACATGCATAAAAAACCTCACCGTTGTCTAATCAGCCTCTCATAGTTATCGTTGACCAACGTCTCATCTAATACAGAAACTAACTTGAAAAAGAATCCTAGACCTGTTTCTGTCTGCCTCAGCTACATCAAAGGAAACCCAACCCTCGGCAATCAAATAGAAGGATTTCATGTTTCAAAAACAATTCACATTTTCAAAGGGGGACCACAGCTGACATAGAATCGCAGTAAACCTATTGAGTCTTCAGCTCCCTCATTCTTTTTTTCTCCCTCCCTGTTGTGAATGTGAATCTTGAGGGTCATTGATCATCTCATTAAATTCAGCCCCAAAGAAAGCGATCCTTTTCACACAGCTCAGGAATTCAGACGCGAAACACCCCCGCCTCTCTCCAGGCACACACAAACACGCTCGCACCATCAAACATCGCCAAATGACTGCCTTGCGCGGAAAAGAAAGACGGCAATAAAATGATAAAATAAAGACTATTTTGTTCAAGAAAGGGTAAAAAAAAAAAAGAGGTCATTTTCTGCGTGGAGTGCTGAACTGTTAGCATAACAAAGCACTGGCTGGTGAGCTAATGGCTCTTCATCTGCGACAAGGGGCTCCCTAGCTTTTCACTGGTGTGCTCCTCATGAAGTGGCCTGAAACAACACCTTGCTGCTGCTCCTGACCTTCCTACACTTGAACACAGGAAATCCCAATGTCAAGCTCAAAGTCCATACACATCCACACACTGACAGACACATAGTGAGCTAATGTAATAAACATGCTGCAAAGAGTATTAGTAGATTTCCAAAGGCGTTATGAAACAGACACAACTACACAAAACACACACACACACACACACACACACATACATACACAGACTAGGCAGGCAGGACAGCCTTGTGAGCAGTGCGCCGCCCCAGAGTGGCTTGGCTCAGTCTAATTGTCTCTCTAATTGGTGATGTCTAAAGGGGGTCTTCTCTTTATTTTTGGACAGAGCCGCGTGCCATCACGCAAGGCAAATTACATAGACAGACAGGCTGGAACACAACAGAGGAGACACGAATGACAGCGAGCGAGGAAAAAGTGAGAGCAAGAGAGCAGAGGGAGGGGGGGAGATGATTATCATTATTATTATTGTATTCACCATGGGGAAAAGACATGTTTGGGAAACTGAGTTTCAGGTGGCTAAACATCCAAATTGCTCCCCTCCCCGAACGGCCCCTCGGTCCCCTCCATCATCCCAGCTCTGGCTGAGTATGTCGGGGATGAGGTCATGCCGCATTCATCCAGGCAGTGGTGAGAGGCCTCATTCTCCAGCGCTCAACCCCAACGCTTTATCCGGGAGGCCTGCCTTTGATGTGCTCGTAATATGAAGGACGCTGGGCTATCAGCTAGCTGTCAACTCGGTAACTACCCTGCATCGCTCCCAGGGGCAGCAGAGCCAACGAGCCAACATGGCCGCCCAGTGGCCAGCAGCTCTGCCGTTGATGGACCTGATTAATTCCCTGGAACGCTGGTTTGTCTTCCTGCAGTTCAGTCAATGACTTCATTCAGCAGGGTGAGGTCACCAGAGGCCTGGCAATAAAGGGGCTGCACTTCACAGTAAAGACAGCACGCCTGTGTGCAGCTCTCCAAAAAAAAGCCCTTTAAGAAAGAAGAGGGTAAAAAAAAAAAACCAAAAAAAAAAACCCATTGTCTTTGGCTCCAGATCAGCAGTCCTTGAGCAAGAGGCAAGCGGAGTAAACTTCCTCTCACTTCTGCCTTCTCTTCTCTTTCCTGTCTCCCATTGTGGGAGAAATAATAATTGGCAGGCCAATGAATTATTAGCACACACAGTAGCTACAGCAAGAACAATGTCCCTTATTGGCAGAGGCTCCATAAAATGTGACTTTCCTTTAAAAGAACAGAGGTTCACACGAGTAAATGGATTTCTTAAATAAAAAAATAAAATGGCAGTTTCGTTTTCCCTCTGACTCTGACCACCTTCTATTCTATTTGAAAACTTTCATGGTTTTTATAGAGAATAATGTGTCAATGTGATGAATGAGCGTTCAATAAAACCAGTGATAACGATAGAAGTTGTCCTCTCCTCTCCTTGAGTCATAACTGATGTGGCACAGCGGTTTAGAGCAGTAGTCTCATATAACAATGCTTATTATGAGGCAAAGGCCTTTAAACAAGTCAAATAAAATTGATGCCATTCACTTTTTGAAACTCAATGATAATCCTGGGAATTTCACTCCAACAAACGGCATGAGAAAATGACACAACTTACGAGTGCGAGTAACTCACTCTCCCGCTTATGGGATTGTAAAAAATGACAATTTCTTGAAATGTGCCATAAATTTGCTGAATTGCTCTTGCCATCTCCATGACGATGGTTGCTTTCCCTTCGTGGGCCATGCAAGTCGAGTTAGTTCATATAATCTGGAGTCGCAAATCACGACGGGCCCTCCCAGCCTCCGAGGTGTAATATGGGACTTTGGAGGATTTTTTTTGGGGCGGCTCAGGTTAGCACGGCAGACGGGGTAAAGTAGATGGCAGTCTGTGGCCTGACTATCCATCCGCCCTGCTTCTGGGATGGAGCGTGTATGGGGAGGGGGGGGGAATGAAACCGTGGCCCAGCAGTGATGCACGGCGCTGCAAGCTCATAAAGCAGGCCATCAGCTGACCTCTGAGGCACGGGGGAACAGGCAGGGCCTTTACGACCATCACCAGATTTAACAGCCAATAATGACTGGAATAACCGCTTAAACCTTTACGGACCTGCACAGCCGCATGGTAGCCGTGACAGCAGTGCGAGGCAGGAATAAAGAGAGAGAGAGAGAGAGAGAGCGAGAGAGAGAGAGTGATATATTCAGCCAGTGCACTGACAGGGGCCATGTTTCAACCGAAGGGAAAATGACAGTTGTAAAGGGAGAGCACCCTGATATGTGTGTCTCTCTAAGTGGAGCCAACAGGCTTGTCCATCCCCATCCTGATGAATGCAGAGAAACAGGGAGAGCTGGAGAGAGAAGTGGACAAAGGAGAAGACAGAAGTGATGCATGGGGCTGGAGACCAGAGGGGAGAACAAACAAAAAATGGCAGGAGAAGGGTGCTGTTTGGATGAGTTCTGGGTAAAAAACTAATCCACAAAAATATCGGATTTTACATATATAACACAAAATAAAACGAAATAAGTATAAGCTAAGAATCATTTTTTTTTCCAAAAACACCTTTGCAGTTTCCAGTGAATATCTATTCAGTGTATTAAGATCAAGGTAGACAAAATGTTTAATCAAGCCTGATCCTGCACCAGTCTGTATCTGTGCAAGCTGCTCAACTGCTCTGGCAATAAGCATGAAAATAAATATATTTATTTGAGTAAAAAAATAAATAGATTTATATATATTATATGTACTGTATATATTTTCTCTGAATTATTACATAAATTACATTATCTGAATTGTTTGATTGAACACCCATCTAGTAAACTACACTAAAATAATACACAGACTCAATATTACCATTTACTGCAACACAGTGTACGGTATAGTTCAAGCTGCAGTACATAAATGTCTTTACTGGACGAGAGTAAAAATCTTAATTTACAATCTTTGTTTAGCAGACTTCCTTCTCCTTTATTCTGACGTCAAGTCTTAGTTATAGCACACCAGCATCCTTTGGACTAAGATCATAACACCAATTCATTAACTGTTGGCAGCGAACTAATTCTGATTTTCAATAAACTCTCTAAACCTAATACAGTGCTCATGAAAGGAGGCCCATTTCACAGGCTGGCACATGTTCAAGCAACATATGCTCACATAATCTCTTAAAAAGCATGATCCAAGTCCAAATTTAATTATGTAATAGCACAAACGAAATCAGAGTGCCTACACAGCAGAGCTCTGATACACAACGTTCTGCCACTCAGCTCCCATTCTCCTCATTTGTTTATTGCTCTCACCAGTCCCAGCAGCCTCGGGGGCCGTGGCGTCCGGAGTCCACTCAACGGTCTGCAGATGGCTCCGGGGCTCCAGAGTCGTTTCACATGGTTGTTTGTCTTTTTAATAAGGTCCGCTTGAGATATATGACTATTGTTATATGATCATAATGCTTTTTCATGGTCTCTCAAGCCATTACTTTTAGTACACTGTGTTTTTACATACTAAGTTCAAAGTCTTTTAACTTGATTTTCTGTTGCTTCTTATGGATTTACAGCTGTATGACCCAAGGCAGTAGTGCTGGTGGCAGTCAGACGAGCTTTAGCAGAGTTTCAGGGACTAAATGGTCGGGGGGCTAAGGGATGTTCATGGTTCCCTGAGCCCTGCACTTCCCCTGGCAGCAGCACTCAACTTGCAAAGCACTGAGCTGAGGCTCCTGATCTCTGAAGAATATAGATACAATTTAACCAGTGAACAGTGTCAGGCCTTTGCCGACTATGATACTGTCCCCAAACATTGCTGAGGAGGAGTAAAGAATATATATATGAGCATAAAAACCACAAAGGAGCTCTACTGAAGACTATATCCGAGATACCGGGTCACCTTTTTTCTGTAACAGTATCAATAAATCCTGGGACAAAACTGAATATCTTAAGCACCTTACTGGCGACTTTTACAGTGCACAGTCGGCGCTTGGCACGCAGACGATAACATTCCCCCCACACAATGGTCTAATCTTCATGGCACAGGTAGCACTGGGATTGTCTTGGATGTGCACTCTGCCGTCGCCTCGGTTTGTCCCTGCATTAGAGCCCTCTGCATTCCTTTGTGCTTTTTAACCAATGAATTAAAGAGGATTTCAACAGGGGAATACTTATCGGGGGGAAAAAATACCCCCTTTACTCAGAGATAAACAAATCAGACTAAATAAGTTGGAAAGAGTTTCACAAACTCATTCTGTAATCAGGGAGAGCTGCTGAAGATAACAACGCCTGATTTAGACATTTTTCTTACACAAAGAGTGAGGAAAAGTGAACCTATAAGCTATACGGGACAGGGTTCATTTTGAGCAACTGCCATTGCCGTGCAAAGTAGTTTACTTTACAATTTGTATTTATAGGAGCCAATCAGATACTTGTGTTGTGAGTAAATAAATGAAATTGTTGGGAAGCATTGTTTGTAGATTATATATTCAGGTCACTTCTCCCAAGAAATCTTTTAATTTTTTAATCCATGCAGATGTTTGTTTTCAGAAAAACTTTCTGAAGTGCATCCCCAGATGAACACTGAAAGCATTCTTAAGTAGCTAAGTTGCTCTTATACAAAATACCTCAAAGCGTCTAAGATAATACATGTGGATTGAAATGCAATCTGCCTCTCACTTCTTCCCAAGATAAGTACAGCCATTGACAAGACCTGGCTTCCTCCTCTTATCTCGCAAACACTTGATACCAGAAAACTCGGTGCATGAATAAGTCTTTCAAGATTGTGATGTAAATATATCCGATTAATCACAACAAGGAAAACTGCAACAACTCGTGCTCCCACCCCCCAAAACAACATTGTAAAAATGTTCCTTTGCTCGCAGTTGTATCAAAAATATTTTGCTTATCCATACTTCCCTCTCACGAGTCTGTGATCACACAGCTCTCAGTCATACAGCCGTTACATTGACGTTTTTAATCTATGCTAATCTATTGTAATATTTTCAGTTTTTAAGGATTATTATTAACATTAATTTAAAGCAAGACAATATTAAAAAAACTAAAGACAAAACAGCATTTGGATAATCTATGCAAAAGCTCTAAGCCCATTTCCATTCCTGATGGATTTAGTGACATACACCCCCCCCTCCCCTTACCCCCCAGCACTAAAATATTTAATTTTACTGAGTAGATCCCCAGGACACAGAGGAAAACCATCAGGTCCATGTTCAAGTTTAATTACTGATTACTGATTTAAACCCAGTCTCAACCCTCCAGCCCCATCTCTGCCGCTGCTGTAAGGGAGAAAGAGAGACAGAGAGAAGTGCCGGGATGGAGAGAGAAACGACGACAGCGTCAAAGTGTTTATTTGAACTATACCTTCAGTACTGGCCCTGAAGCAAACAAATCTGGGCTAGGTAAAGCATTTTAAATGTAAAGCTTATAATGATGCGACTCTGATTAATAAGATTATCAATTTCATCAGTGGTTCCTTCCATATCCCTCCACTCCACAGTGTGGCGCTCTTCTCTCTTCCTTTTGCACTGATTCAAAGCAGATTGAGATGATCCTCGTTTTGGCACCTACCGTCTGCAACCCCCCCCAAACCCCAAACCCCTCGCGCACACACTCAGACACACAAACACTATTAAAAGTCTGTGCATGTGAGCCCACGTGTGCGAGAGCGAGCCTGAGCGTGCACGTGTTTGATTAAGCTCCGTCTAGCTACCCCTCATTGCTGCAGATGCCTCTGAATCTATTACAATCCCTCCATCACAGAAGCCACTAGATTTACATTCCTCGGGCCTTGTTTGAAGAATATCTCAGGTGGGGGAATATATTTCCAGAGTGTCCCTCTATATGTTTACCCAGACTCCAATGGGCTTGAAAAGTTGCTGTTGTACACCGAGGGAGGCATTTTCACCTAATGAAACCCAAGATCAATAGAACTGTTCTCTCTTCTCATATATAGTGCATGTACACAAGGGAAATAAAGTATTATTTTTCATCCTTAAATGTATAATGGATATCATTCTTTATTTAATACTAGTTCAATCCCGCATGTGCCGCAGTGGGGAAATATTTCCTCTGATGATGTCCCTATATTAAGAAAGAAGATATAAAAGTGGAAACATTAGGTGGGACGGTATGAGAGAAATTGAGCATTACATACCTGGAAATGACAATAGACTTCCATCTGACTCAAGTATTATACCACAATACAGTTAATCTTATATAATTAAAAAGCTTACAGACATTTACATATTAATCTGCTCTGCTCTCCGTAATCGACATATTTTAAATCAAGAGCTCAGGTTATAAAGTAAAAAAGAGAGAGAGAGAGAGAGAGAGAGAACACAGGAACGAGGTGAGGAGAAAGGAGCAGATAAGCGTGGAGAGGAAGAAAGATGAGGGAGAGGAAGATGAGAGGAGAGCGGTGAGAGCAGTCACTTCAGGTGCAGCCCTTATCGGCGGCGGAGAGAGGACCTTTCTTATGTAATCTGTGATTTCATTCAGCCTCCGTATCAGATGATTGTCTGGGAGAAGAAAAAGCCATTTTGAGGGGAACGGGCTGCGTGAAAAGGATCGTCTCCCCGGCAGCTCACCCTTCCATGTCGAACCAGCCGCATGGCACCGAAGGTCAGCAGAATTATTGGAGGCGGGGGCTGGCTCCGCCGGAGAAGACAATGATATGGCCTTAACCCTCATTTAGAGGTGCCATTTCCCCACCTGACCCCCCTGCTAAAGTGTTATTTTTTCATGTTATGAAATGTGATAGCTCTCTGGTGAAACAGGAGTCTTCAGTTAAGGAGGTAATACTTTGGCGTGCAGCAACAGCGAGACAGGCTCAGCCTCCCCTCTAAATAGGCTGGCTGTGCGGCCTCCACTGCTCGGCGCTACGCAGACAGTTCAATCAGGGTAAAACAGCATTCATTTAACCGCTTGGCTAACAACAGACAGTGGCACACAGCGGTACACACAGGAGCCCTGAGATTGCACAGTTAGGGGAGATGATGATAATGTCTTTGTGAATTTCACCCAAACATGTCATTTTAAACCGAGGCTCTGCACAGGGCTGTGTTAAGTGTCATAACCTGTTGTTTTTCGGTTCATGCTCCCTTTCTTTCTCCCCCACATGATGGAAGTATATATGTGAGGTGGTGGGTTTTTGTACTATAGGTGGCAATATCTTCATTAAACACAGCAATCAATAATTGATGAGGACTAGAATGCAGCAGTGATTAAGAGGTATTTTTTCTGCACGAGCTGAAGATCATGTTTGAAATACTTGTCCGGCAATTAAAAAGTCAACTTTTACATGTGGTGTGGTATTAATAAGTAAGGTGAAAAAAAAAAAAAAAATCATGAATGGCTAATGCTTCATTAATTTCATATTATATTTTCATTAATGTAAAATGATGGGAGCAGGGCTCTGAATAATTCCATTTCAAACCAAACCATGTGAAATATCATATGTAAATCAAATGTCAAGGAGATAAAGCGTCTAATCGCTTCATAGAAAAGGTTGCATGTGATTATGGTTCTATTAATATAAGTTGAGATTACTTTATTCAGTAAAAACAAAACAAATTTTGTTCTGAAATTCTTTGCTGTAGTGGTGAAATAATGTTATTGCTTATGTAAAGAAAGAAAGAAAGAGAGTCGCCTGCTCCAATATATTGATTGCCGTGTGTGTTATGATGAGAGTGAGCTGCTATCAGAGGAGGAGAGTCGAAGCAGAGGAAGGGGAACAGATGGATGTGTGTTTTGGCCGACTCTCAGCAGCTCCACCTAGGGGAGCGGAGAGGAGCCTGACTGCCTCGACACCCAGACCTATGATTATTTTCTCCCTCCCTCTGCGGATAAACAAAAATGTCTGATGGTTTTCTCTATCTCCAGCAAAATCAGTCCTGCATATTTGTCAGTAATCATTACTTAGATGTGAGGCGAGAGGGCACATGGCTACAGGGTCCAGTCTGACACAGGGCCTTGGTTTTTGGATAATGGTGCCCAGAGGGCCATAGCGCCGGGTAGTGCCGGGGGTCAGAGGAACAGGCAGATTAAGGAGGAGAAGTGTTGAGGTTGTCACCTCGGGGCCTCCACCCACACAAGGAGAAGACGCTGAGACCAGGCCCTGCCATCATTCAAAGCAGATGGCATTTTTCTTAATGTGTCAGGGCTTATTTTTGGGATGCAGCCTCTGGCAGGCCCTGGATAGACTAGTTATTAGGCATGTACGCATATGATTTAGCCAAACCACGGAGGGTTTGGACACAAACCATGAAGCCTCAAACTGAAAGTATCCTCCCTCTTTTCTCTGCCTTTTCTGTCAGAACATTGAGAATAAGCAAAGGAAACTGAGATTGTGAGAATGGATTTAGACCAATAAAACTAATATGGTTACTTCAAGCACAGGGCAGAACGATGTGTAGTTCAAGTGCACTTTTATTACCGAGATATAGGATCCCTGCTTGGGCCACGCATGCAAAACTAACATCCTTAGCTCTTGCAGAACAAAAGCATTTACAGAATGCCTATATAAAACATGGAATGATTTGAGATATTATTCAAGAAAAAAAACTATTTAAGTTAGATGCAAGTGCAACTTCCATAGGAAATGCATGTCACCTCTGATAAGACTTGCAACAAACACACAGTCATTGATCCAAAACACAGTGACAAATGCACATGGCATCTGCAGAGCAAGTAGACCTGCTGCACAAGCACTGGATTCCAAATACAAACACTCACATGTCACAACAGCGCTCACACAAACACACACAGGCATCAGGACTGCAAAAGAGATAATTAGCAAGCACAGCTGACTCCTTGAATTGTCCTCCGTCCTCCCCCCATCGTTTCCCTGCTAATAGGGGCGTGAGTCCCACTTATTAGATGTGATTATCCACCCAGGGCTGTATGTAGATTAGCTTTATTACATCCCTCAACCAGCTTCTCTGCTATTTAGACAGAAAATGTAATTCAATGATGTAACTTAGATATAAATCTGCATTTACAGGGCAAAGTCCCACTCCAGCACTGGTTATGACAGGTTGGCTGATTAAACTATCAGGCTGACAAGCCCAGCAGCCACACAAGAGGACAGGCAAAAGTACAAAGGCCCTCTTATTATAGAAAATCCCTCAGAATAGCCAACGGTGGGGATATGGTAATGATGTAGTACCTCTCCATGAGGTCTACAACACACACACAGACATACACACAGACTTACACTTATTATTGACATGCATATGTGGACCCAGGTACATACATCTAACAAACACAAACACACACACAGACAGACATTTTTATATATACTATACGATGTGTATACATTCTCATTCAATGGTGCGCATACACACACACACACACACACACACACACACACACACACACACACACACACACACACACACACACACACACACACACACACACACACACACACACGCACACACGCGCACCCACACACTTATCTCTCCAATTCCCTTATCCGGCTGAATATGATGACTGGCTTTTGGAATGACCTCCAGGCAGAGGACAGGGCCTTGTTCTGTGGCTCCCTCCTCTTCCCCTCCTCTTTCTTCCTCCCACAGAATGAATCTAAAAGATTGGTGACCTTGCTGTGGGTCTGTGAGGGAAATTAGCTACATCTTGTCACAGACTGAACAGGCCATTTGAAACCTGGTTTGTTGGCTTTGAAAGGGCCAGCGATAGCAGAGCTGATAAGTGGAAGGGGTGTAGAGGGCTGGCTTTTATTCAGAAAATTAAAAGGCAGGCCTGATGGAAATATGTCTGCATCGGTGTTAAGCATATCGTTGCAGGACGCTTATCAAGTGAGCATCTCTACGGCAAGAGGGCAGACAGCAGCGGTGGATCCATAGACTGCTGCTGGCAAGCTGTGGGCCCCGAACAAAAAACAACCAGTGAGGCTTCTCAACAGCCCTTTTGCCAATAGCTAGAAATATGTTAATGATTTTCAAGAATCAAATTAACTTTAAGGGGTTTCTTACCACTGTGCCATCTCTGGGATAGGATTTAAAATTCATTATCTGCACAGTTATCCAAATCCATGCTATGGTTCAGACAGACACACAACACACAAAGTCTGGAAACAAGCACAAATGAGCAAACTCACCCATTTCTCCAGCGAGATATTGTGTGTATGTGTGTGTGTGTGTGTGTGTGTGTGTGTGTGTGTGTGTGTGTGTGTGTGTGTGTGTGTGTAAGCTCTCCAAACAAAAGCTGGCATCTCCCACGGCCTGCACAAATGTTTGTCTAATGTAAACCGCCATATAGGAGCATCTAATTAGGGGTGTCAGGCTGCATGTGGCTGAGAAATCTCAGCCAACTGTCAGCCGATTCAGATCGCTCCCAATCAGCGGGGAGACGAGGAAAAAGAAAGAAAAGGCAGGAGAGCATCCGGCAACTGGGAGCCGGGGACCCGAGCGGGGGGGCAATTAACAGCCAAGGTGAAGCCACTCATTGTCGTCAAAGGGGCTATGCTAGCCATGCATGTTAGACTGCTACCCTCCCCGTTACTTTGCCGGCATCCGATGGCACTTTTGTAATTAGGCTCGGAATGCGGTGCAGTGCTGCATGGCGGCGGCGGAGGCCCCGGCACTGCCTCAAATGACACAATGAGAGCATGCTGGGTAGGCAGCGCGGCGGCACTGCAAGCACACATCCACAGGGTGAAGTAGGTCCACAGTTTTAAACAGAGTTGGCTGAATGGGCAGGGCTGGCTGGAATGCCACAGTGGGTGAAACCCAGAGAAAGGTCATGGTAACCCAGCATGGGTCTAGTGTCCTCATTAAAAACCTAAGCTTTACAGAGACGCATTGCACTTTTTAAGACCACGCCAAGTAAGGGTCCTATCTTTTACAAGGCCATGGAAACACATGGCAACACATGTTAAACATGCAGACCAACAGAAAGAGGCAAATATTACTTGAAAGGCAGGGGGAAACACAGGGCATGAAAGGTAAGGGTAAAAAAAAAAAGGCCAAGGTGTTTCTGAACCATATCCCTTGGCGTTGATGATTAGTGGGTGAAAAGTATGAGAGGAATGCCGTGTTGTTTTTTTTCTACCTAAAGCAATGATTTGCTTTGCATAAACAACAACAACAACAACAACAATAGCAGGCAGGTTCTTCAGTAGAAGCCACACAATGAGCTCAAGGGTTCCTCATAACATCTCATTATAGTTAATGAGCGCTGTGTGTTTACAATGTGTAGCTCTATAGAGCTAGCAGTGTTTACCCATCCCCTCCTCTCAATGGAGATCACTCAGCACACCCCAAAACAAAGGAGGATTTGTTTAGCCATGGGCTGTGTTTCTTCCCCTCTGGATCATAGGGCTCAATCTAGCAGGCACAGGCTGTTAGCACTATCTCCCAAATGCATCACAGCTACCATGGAGTCCCCAAAAGTATGGTGGGTTACAAAGGTACATAATTAAGTTAAACATGAAACACTATACGTCTACCTCTGACATAAATACATATCCCCGAAGGGCCATCCAAAGCGAAAACGTCCACAAAATTAAAGTGCTGTCTTGAAAACAACAAAGCAGTCTAGGTTTACTTGTCTTTTTTTTTTCCTCTATCGGCTAGGTTCTGCTATATTGAGTCAGTCATAGCAAACTCCCCCGAGACCAACAGAGGTCTGGAGGGCGCCACATCCAACACCTGGATGTCCTGTGAAAAGTTTGTCATGACTACACACTCTGAGAGAAGGGTAAAAAAAATGTAACTCTATATCCACATACCTCTCCTTACTGGAGAATCTGACAATCAAGTCAAGGAATCAGAGACTAAGAAGACCAGTATGGTGCTGATGAAGTTTTTAATCTGATTATTCTATTTTGCTTTGACTTTGGCAGTAAGAACAGCAAATATAGCTCATCAGCTTCGCTTTCGTACGGCTCCGTAATTAAAGGAAATACCAGAAGGGGAGAAAATTAGACATATAAAATGTTTCCGGAACATCACATCTGCATCAATACAACACATACCTCACTGCATCATACGCCTATCCACTAATTAAGAGAATAATTATCAGCACCTAAGATCCTTGAGTAAAAAGCTACAGGAGAGTTCTGCATGGAAGGCACTTCTCTTAATCAGTGTGTTAGGAAGCATGGCAATTGAGAGGCTGATTGAGTCCTGTGTTGAGTGTGTGTTAATCTCTGATTAACATCTGCGTGTGATCTCGTGGAAGTACGGCACCATTGAGTCCTACAGTATGTGCACACAGGGCATGAAATATCCAGGCGTGTAATAACATTTTATTTACAAAGGGCCCACTGGGCACAATGCATGCCAGCACTGCCAAACGGAGCCCAATGCAATTCACTTGAATGCATTATATTACCCTGGCAATCCAACTGGGGAAAGGCAGAGGGAATGGCTTTAGTCACACTGGGTTATTAGGGGCTGAGAGATGATGGATACCTGTAAGGCAAACCTAATCCAACACTCATCAGCCTCAGCAAAGAACAGCAGGGTACCTAAAGAAAGGGGAGGATGAGGTATGATGAGGACCATACGGGTGGGTCAGTCTGCTCCAACTTCTCGACCCAAAGCCTTCAATTTCAATCGCTTCCCGAGCGAGGACCGAAGCCTGACTGTATTTCAGGGAGGAATGCTAGGCATGCACACCGCAACGCCCATCCACTCCTCTTAAATCAATGGTGCATTTAGCCAGGACCACGCTGGATCAAAATCAATAAAACACACTATTTCAGCACACAGTGGGGAAAACATGAACGCATACCAAACATTAAATCATTAGCATGTAGAGTGACAGCAGTGTCTGGAAAAGTAAGTATTCATAGATGGTGAAAACACGCTGGTGATAGTTATCAATGTGCAGCGCATATGATACACATATTTATGCATATTTGTAGTTAAAAAAAGAGACGAAAATGTCCATTAAATTTTCTTTGCCTGACATTCAAGCAATCCCAACACTTAAACCAGTGTACGGTCAAAATAGAGGGTTCAAGGTATGGCAGTACTTATAAATGGGATGCAATGAATGCAGAACCGCACAATATGTGAAAATATATGGTTCAATTCATATTCATTGTTGCTGTGAACTGACAGCTTATCTGAATAATCTCCACTTTATGCAAGTGTGAAAATATCACCTATGGGTTGACCTATTGCACCCCAGGGGCTCAGAAGAAACCCGTCATTTATCTTGTACTGTGAGTATCACAAACAATAATGACAGAATAATATTCTTGGTCCACATTTCCACTACTGTTTTCCTTTTCAATGGAAAATGTGACTAAAAACAAACATATTTAGCAGATGTATCATGTATTGAAAAAAAAAAAAAAAAAAAAAAAAGAATAATAAAAGATAAAAACAGCTCTATTACATGGACGTATATACACATATACATATATATATATATATATATATATATATATATATATATACATATATATATATATATGTGTGTTTATACATGATATAAACAAACCCTTTCAACCCTGCATCCACGGGCAAACGCCCATAATCTTAGCTATTTTATGCTGTCTTTCCCTCTTTAAGGATTCTCTTATAATGAATATATGCAAAAGTCCATTAGAGCATAAAAACACAGACACCATGCCCTCGCTTCCCCTTTCCACAACATGAAGAAAAAAAAAACAAGCTAGCGGCATCGCTTTCAATGAGAGCTACGCCTTCAAACTGCTTTGGTGTCCTACAAAATTACCATATGAGAAGCTATTTACAACTCGACAAAATTTCTGTGTGTTTCCATGAGAGTTCAGTCCGTTCCTGTGATGGAACAAAATGAAAAGCCTGCCTTACTTGTTGCACGCAATTAAGCCCCTGCGAGAAGACAGTCGGGGCAGTTTAACATTTCATAGGGCTGTAATTATTCTTTAACTGTTAGAAAGTGTTGTCCCCTAGGAGCCAATTACTTGAAAAGCGCTCATCACACACAAGATATATACAAACAAATCCTTCAAGCACAAAGTAAATGTTTAAACATTAAAAGGGATGAGCGAAGGAACCCATACCAATCAGTTTTGGTAGGAGCTAATTACTAATAAGAGCAGCAACCCCGTTGTGTAAGATAATTATGACACCAAGTTGCACCTCAAACACACAGAGCACCTGGCTGGCTGCTGCACCATGGCTACAATCACAGGGGGAGAGAGGAATAGACTAGCAGAGACTGCAGAGGCCGAGTGGATGGACACGGAAAGCTACCGGCATCGGCACATGTGGGAGAATATTTATGTTTACAAAACACCCACACACATTCATATCTGATTTTTGATCTTTAAAAAAAGTGCAATCCAACCGTATGATATACTGTCAGTTTTCAAACTGTGCCACTTGAATTCTCCTGTAGCAACATTTTCTTTACAAGCAAACTAAAATCTGTATTTTGTATTTGCTTCAGTAATTTGTTTAAAAACAAGCCAGGATGTCTTTAAATGAGGTAAGTTACTACTCTAACAAGTTCATATCACTTTATGAAAAACTAAATACATTTAAAAAACAATTCCAGAAGCTGAATTGGACTGGACGCCACCCTGAGTGAATTACATCACTTATTTTTAACTAAAATAAAAACTTAAGAGTCAATATTAGCTTAAGTGACTTAGATGGATAATTCTTCAGTTCAGCAATCATATTAACCTCCACTTACTCTCCACATCTGCTTGCCCTGTTGTTTGCTCATCTAATCAATCTCTTTCAGCCTTGTTCTTTAATGTCCTACCACGTTTGGCCATCTCTAAATATCCACTAATGCCTGGGAAACATCAGGCCCTCAATGATAGCACTGTAAATGTAATTTATTTCTCACTCATGCAAGCACTTGAGCTAAACGATTATGGCTACTGAGGAGCGGCACACTATATAAGATAAATATTGATTGACTGGAGGGTTTGTTAGCTACAGTGAACAATCAGATCTGAGTGAGAGGAGATGTCTATAAAGAGGAGAGGGAGAGGAGTGTTGAGTTGTCTTGTGCCAACCAGGCTTGTTTCAAATAAAGAATAGGCTGGCTCGACCTGGCTCGGCCACAAACGACCATTTCACAGGAATTTCAGTCTTTCAGATCCAAAAAACAAACAGACTGGTGTTCTCTCAATCTATTTCTTTCTCTATGCAGCATCATTTTCTATGAATTTCCCTCCTGTCCATTTAGCAGTAATGTGCTAAACGCTTGCTGACATGCATGTCTGTCCTCTGTGTGGACAGGGACAGGTTAATTAGTAACACATGATATGTAACAGGATTACACTAAGTACAAGAATCTGGTCTTTTTTCATTTTTTTTATTTCATTTTTAATTATATATCAGTTTCATCTGAAGCATGTTCAAAGTGGAATATATTTTAATCATTGATGTTTCGAACGTGGGACCGGTTGCAAATATCATTTTATACATCTTCAACTAATGGCTGACAATAGCAGTTCAAATCACTGTGTGCATTGCAGCTCATTGTTTGTTTTTTGTAAGAAGACAAAGTCATTAGTTTCTGTTCTCTACAGCATTATGTTACTCGTGACATTTTAGCAAGTAATTGGCAAAGGAATACATTTCAATATTAACCCTCTACGTTTTGAAGGTGAGTTATAGAAAAACATAATTATTCATACTCAGTGAAAGAGCATTCTAGGTGTGTGTGTGTGTGTGTGTGTGTGTGTGTGTGTGTGTGTGTGTGTGTGTGTGTGTGTGTGTGTGTGTGTGTCAGTAAATGCCAAAATATAGTTATCAAAAAAAGGACAGGAGCAACGTAAGATGACCTAAATTCTTCCTGATATGTGAGAGGGCCTTTAGGTTTATAAAGGATCACTGGTGCATTGTCCTGTGTGTCTCACCCAACACACACACACACACACACACACACACACACACACACACACACACACACACACACACACACACACACACACAACATACTTGTCTTGTTTCATCGTCCTTGACATCATAGTAGCAGCATCTCCAGAGGCCAAGGCATAGCCTCAAAATCCTGTTTAGCCAAATTAACATTAGGACTCCGGTTGCAATGCAGCAACCACTTTGTGATGTAATATATGAGACGGATTGCTTTGAAAAACATCTTTGGATGCGTGGCATATCTATTCTCATGTTGCCTGGGTGTTCAAGTATTTGCCTCACGTAATATATATTGCTGTCCAATTATTCCTCAATGAAAACACATCTGAGATACATTTTGATTTCGTCTATCGTCTATATGCACTTTTGTACAGTATGCAGTGAGCAAATGTATCCCCAACCACTTTTTGTGTGCGTTTTGCGTGCCACAGACTGTCAAACTTTTTTCCCTAACCCCTCAATTACCACAAACACACTCGCGTATACACACGTTTCACAGGAAATCTCCACCAGTGTAAACAACCTTGTGTTGTTGATGTGTGAGACTGACTGAGAGAGAAACAAAGCTGTCTCAAATCCCATTTGGGCTGAGAGGCGGCCCATATGGAAAGTTACCAAATAGTGCTAATACGGCTAATAGGATGTTCCACTCTAAATAGGAGCTCATGTTAATACCCAGATTTTCATTCATGCTGGAAATTGTAGTTTTAAATTACAGTTTAATGCTTCAGATTTTAAATAAAAAAAGCCCCTCAAAAAACCTTCACAGCAACACAAAAATTACCACAGCCTCTGAACAGAGCCTCAGCCTCCCATTGTCAGCCAATTACTATGCAATCTCTTTCTTATGACTGAATAGCTCACTGTTAGCAAATAATGAAAAGGCAATTATGGCAAAGCTGTGTTCATATTACCCTCTTCATTTTATGCAGGCTGTAATTATTGTCAATCCTAGAGGCTTACTCTACCATGTAAGAGGCAGCAGGGAAGAAAATGGAGTGGGCTGGTGCATGGCAAATTGGAAATGTCACAGCTACCTTTTTATCAGCACCACTAGACCCTTTTGCGCGCGTGCGAATTCACGTACACGGACGTGCGCCTATGCACATGCACTGCAAACGTACATGGTTATACCTAGGGGTCCATTCGCATGCACATCCATGATACACATTTATTTACACATTAAGGCCCACATATTTACTCCCATCATCACCAATCATAAATACAACAGTGAGGGAGGGGCGGGGGGGGGGGGGGCAAATAACGCACACACAGCACGCGCAAAACGATGTGTGTTTTGCAGAATTTTCACCTCAAGCTGTTACCGTAGCTTAAGTACAACGCTAGCGGGTGGAGAAATAAATAAATAAAGCCGATAGATGAAGCGGGTGTGAGAAAAACACACACATGCACACGCACACATATTCCTTTTGTTCTTCCCTTTTTTTCCCTGAAAACAATGATTCCCTGAAGACTCCTGGTTTTTCTTTTCCCTGCCAGTGTCTGTCTAACAGCAAAGTGGTGGATATATTCCTTTTGCCTTGGCCCTCATTAGCTGTCTCCATGCTGTTCAGTAATAGGGAGTGGCACATAAATGATTCCCTTTATAGAGTTTGATGTGCCACACTGAGAGGACCACAGCCCCCGCATGGACAGCACCCCCCATCAGCCCCCTTGCCACAACCGCCAACACCCCCCCCCCCCCAGATGGAGTGCACATAGGGGGGTGGCAGGGGCTGGAAGAGAGGGTGGAGTGTGACACGCATGACAAACGCCTTAGCCTATGTCTGCGCTAATTCTAATGGGCGGCACTGACCCTTAAAATAAAACATTTCATCAATGTTTCCCTAAGTGCCACTAGCAGAGGTACATAATTAGGGTGGGACATCAATAAAGGCCCACGCAGGGGCACGAGTTTGGGGCACATGGCACCAGGCAGGGTGACGGCAAGATGGGGGAAAACAGTCGGGATACACAGGCAGAAGGCGCAGCGAGGAGAGATCTTTTGTCAATACTCTTGCATGCATCCCTGACAAATCAAAGTGAATAAACAATGTCGTGATTCTACCGTACCTTGACAGGCGAGAAGCAGGTCTACTAACACGATTCTGACGGCAGACTTTTCAAGGTCAGCCTTTAAGCTCTTTAACTTCACTGTTTCAGGCTTTGCACCAAATTCGACTCGACATTCATATACCTGGCAAGCCCGTTTATTATATTTTTTTTCTTTTTGAAAGTTATTTCCTCTTTTTCTCTTTTTTATTTTTTCCCCCCTCCACTTCGTCCCACAGAAGCAGGTGCTGCTCCTTTTGTGTTTAACAAGATTCTTGAAAGTGTGCATGAGGGAAAAGTGCATTTCTTAAAGGAAGGCGTTGCACTACACGAGGCTGTCTTCCAAACGCGCTTTTCAAATGGATACTGAAGCCTGTCACAGTCATATTACTTTACCTCTAACATAATAGCATCGTCTAGTGCACTCCAACACAAAAGACAGCCAGGGAAACATCACAACAGGATCAGGGAGAAGAAAAGCCCTCTTTTAACTTTCAAAACTCCTTAAGTTCTCAGAGCACACAGACTTCGGTGTGCCGCTAGCTTACGATGGTGCGTTTGCCTGCTGCTTAGAAGAAGGATGGAGAGAGAGGCAGTAAAAACAATGTAGTCATTACAGCTCACTTGAGTGTCATTTTGGCAGGCGGCGTTATATCGCTGCTTGACTTCAGATGTGTAACTGAAATCACTCCACTGTTGTCTTGTGGCCTGGTGGCTGTTAGGTAGAGTTACAAGGCACACAAACAAAACCAAAAAGATGCCAATTTACTCCCCGACACTGTTCTCCATATTTGAGAATTTTGAAAGCAAAGTGTTTTGATTTTGGCAGAGCGAATAGGGTGACAGATTATGATGGCAGAATACTGTGATCAATCATAGACATTTTGTGGAGGTTGCTCAGTTCTTTTCAGATACAGATCTCACCCAAAAACAACGGCACAAACAGCAACAGCTGCTGCAGCAACTAGATCTACAACAACACCAAAAGGTTTCCAGAAAACAGGATATTGAGCCAGTGTGACAGCCTCTGTGTGCATGTATGCAGGTTGTGTGTGTGCGTATCATAGAATTCTGGGATTTGATGTCATGATTGTCACAGGCCCTTGAAGCGAGTGGCCTGTGTGTTCGTCAATTCAGTTTGATGTGCCTCTCTCATACACACAATGACACACACTCTTTCATACGCACCTTGTGAGCCCTTGTGCTTATTCATCCTCCACCTCTGGCCGGGAAAACCAAGCTGTAAATAAAGCAAGGAGGAGACCAAAAAAAAAAAAAAAGGAAAATGAGGCTGAATGCGGCGAGAGAATAACATCCTTCATCCCTCAAATCATCAGGCTCAAAGGAACTATTTTCTGCAATAACAGGTAGTATTCATCCGTGGAGGCCTGATGATATGTGAATAACACAAAATGACCAATTACACTAAACACGCCAGCTTTAATTTCCTGCCTCTGAGGACAATAAATAAACATGGCTTCTACGAAAGGCACGAGTGGAAAGTGCTCCGCTATCAAAGCCATCCCCGAGTTATTTTCTTTGATTAGTTGCCAAGGCCCAGAAACCCCCGCCTGTTCCAAGTCATTTGAGGCGTTCAAAATGAAATTATGGAGCATCTCTCCGAGATATTAGTGTTAAAGAGCAAGTAGCCCATGGCTACAGTAATCCCCTGTTAATCCTGACCTAATGAGACCAAGCATGAGAGAAGGGGAAACATAGGGTTAAATTGCATTAGAGGGACTTACTTGAGTGGCGTAAGCTTTCTTAAACAGTAAATTATAAAGGTTTACAACAGTCTAATGTAATGTCATGTCAGTAAAAGTGAAATAGTTACATGGAAAAACAAACAACAGAAAATCAAATGCTCACTGTGAGAAGAAATGATTTACAGCTGTCGTGTCATTGATCATAAAACATTTTCATAATTTAATTTTATTTCAACTGAATTGTGCTGTATACTTAATATACACATTGCTGTAGTCAGCCGGACTGAGAAAAAAAAAAAAAAAAAGTCTTCAATCTGTTTCTTGCAACTTCACATATGACAAGATATATGATATCATATAAATCTAATTTTGCAACCCTCTGCAGTGGCTGACTAACAGAAGTTCCATTAATGCCCTCATCACACTACTGAACAAAGCCTCCTTTTGAGGCGTGTATTGTACGACAGCCAACAAATTAAATTGTTATGTGTACATACAGGTTACGATGGTAATGTATGGTTAAGGTGGTCAAAATTCCAGTACCCCAAGAGAAAAATCACTGACTGAGAGACAGACTTTGGGGGAATGAAATGCCTTTTATTCCTACTGCTGCTTATGAGTCTGTTGGTGTGAGTACCCTTATATAACACAAACAAACAAAATGCTTCAATTATTGAAATGAAATATTGTCAATATACCATACCCAAACAGCATTACTTTAGGTATCGTTAAAGGTAGGTTTAGGAAAAGCTTTACCACTTCAGTGAGGCTGACTTTTTTCTTTCTGTAAATTTGATGTTATGACATTACATAAAGCAGCAGGACTAACCACGTTTTCCCCAAAATTAATTATCCATATTTAAAGCAAGAGCTCCGCTTTAAGACTAGATTTCCCATGTTGCTTCAGTTCAAAACTAACCTGCTCCGAGGGCGCTCTAATATACTCAGTAACAGTAATAAGGTGCTGTGGTGTGCCAGCGGGGTGGCCAAACTCATCCAAAGATAACACAGCACTCAGCACCCGGATCAGCAGGGCACTTCCTCCTCACCCCTCTGATCTTTAATAGACACTAATCAGATGTGGGCCTGGTGAGAGAGAGAGAGAGTGAGAGAGAGAAGGAGAGAAAGAAAGATTGTTAATTTTTTTACATTATATTAAGTTATAAAGATATACAGAACTCGGTTAGAAAGAAGACAATGAATTGCCCTAACATATCCTATTGTAATTTAAGTAATGTGACTTATATATCAAAAATGTGTTTTCATGAACATATCTTTTCAAAACTCAGAGATGTTAAAAAAACACACACCTAAAGAGCAAGAAAGTGAGCGTGCCAGAGAGAGAGTGGGGAAACATGAAGCTTTTAAACCTGAGATTGAGCGCAGCATCCATCTTTCAAGAATTCATAAATTAATCACCAGGCGGTGAAAATGTCCAAACAAGCACATGAAAGTCAGATGCTGCTCTTGTGTGTTTGTGTTTGTTTGTGTGTGTGTGTGTGTGTGTGTGTGCAAGGAGGGAGGGTGTATATATAGAAGCCGTGTCTGATCCTTGACTGGTAATTAAGCTTATAGCTTTACACACTTGCATGCACACAAACTCCCCCATACACATTCAGATCATACTTAAACCCACAGTTAACAAAATGAAAGACCACACTCTTTGTCTCTATTTTACATTCTCACACACACACACACACACACACACAAGCACACACACAGAGGGCACGGGCCAACTTCTAGGACTGTCAGATTAGAGAAGGTCCTTAATTTGTGTGACTCAGTGGAGTTTCAGCTAGCTAATGAGATTGGGCTAATTGGTATCGTTACTGTAATCTCCTGAGGCGCAGGACAACGCGTTTAAACATATACCCACTGATCACACTTAAAACCTGCCAGCAATGCTAAAGGTCATTAGTGGCTGTGTTCGTTTCCAAAGCCGCCGCGATGTAATGGGGAGGGGAGTGCAAAAAAACACTGTGGAAGTTCACCAGGGTTAAAACATTCATTTGCTAATTCCAGGATGCATGTTGCCAAAAGAAAACATGCTGTAATTACACAGGAAAAAAACAGAACAAGCTATAGTAACACTCTTAGACATAACCATGGATCTCACTATACAAGCCCTTTTCCAGGCAAATTAAAGCATGTTGCTGCACTAAAAACTCAATTTGGGAAATATCCCTATAAACAGATGAGAGCATGTTTTTAACCCCAGTTAAATCGAATTTACAATTTACAGAGAGAGAAAGAGATTTTTTCTTTTTTTTTTTAAAAAGTACACATCTACATGAAAACAAAATTAGTTTGGCACTGTTGCACTTTTTAATGACCTTTCAACATATTTTCAACTCATCTACTTCCTATGTAGATCTGTGATGTAAGCTGCTAACCAAAACATTTAGAAAATCCATATGCTACAGTCACTAGTATAAGGCAAGAGGGGTATTGTTGTGCTATTTCCCCTTTAGGAGCTGGTGGAGACCAAAAACTGAGCTAATAGAGAGTGGATATTAGACTTGACCTGCCAGAAATGTAACTCCAAAGGATTGGTAATGTTGCTCTTCAAATGCTGGATGTGTAAATAAGAACCCGCTTACTAACAATGTCAATATGGTGACAATATTTCAATGTTGTGTGCTTGTCTTGCTCGTGTGGCAAAATGAATCAGTAATTGCAGGTTTAAGTGTACGCATACCTTCTGCATTGGGCCAAAGTGATAAGCACTGTCACTTAAAAACAAAAGGTTGAAGGTTCAAACCTCCCAGGGCCAATTGTGTGGAGTACACACGTTTACCCGATTAAATGACTTTCCCTTTGGAGATTATAAAGTATAACATAACAAGTTTAACAATTATTAAAAATGCATTACTTAATTTATAAATACATTTTATTTTATTAATTCACAGAACCTAATATAATGAATGTGGAGCAAGGCCATCAGCATAAGTAGGCTATCAGTCTCCCTTTTGGCTCAGGCCAAGGGAATGGCATGGGGCTGACAGAGTGAAACAAGAACAGTAGCTAATGTTAGCACTAATGTTAGCATTAGTATTAGCATTAGCAATAGAGATGAATGGAGCGCCTGGCAGCCAGGCCTCGTCTGTCCACAACTCGAGACAGGTGGGCCCTTAAGCCTGGCCTCAGGTTACTTGACGGGGCCACAATGTGCGTCACATACTTACAAACACACACATTAATACACACGCCCAAGTGCAGGAACCCTGATTCTTTTATTCTAGGCCATTTCAATAACACAGATTTGCTCTGCTTATACTTTTGAATGAGTAAACAGAGCATTTCCTTTTTCTCAACATCATTGAAAATGCCCTTATTTCGGCCACATTTCTCCATTTCATCAGAGCTAAGATTGAATGCAGAGTTTCCGCAATACAGTAAGTAACAGAGCAGCATAATTTTGCATGTGTTACAGGCTTTTGTGATGCTAAAATATGGGGGAAGTTTGCTTTAGCACTGTGGGGGGAACCTAAGCTCTGCCACCTGTTTGCCAGATCCAGCGGCTTTATTGAATATTCTTATAAAATCAAAAAAGGGGGAAGAGAAATCAAAGCATTTCCTGGCTGCCTGTGGCACAGCTTCTGAAGACTGTCCTATTTTTAGGTTTCGACCTAATGCAGCAGCCCTCTCTTTTAACCTCACAACTGTGGGCCCAGATGTTGCCGGCACAATAAAAACATGAAGACATCTAACCAACATGGGCATTTAACAATGCAGTCTCTGAGCTATTGGCTAGCTCCTTTAAACACAAATATATGAGAAAGTAGGCCCTGCAATATGTACTGTAGAAGTAATTGAGCTGTGATCAGCCGATGTTTCCTCCATTGTCATAATTAACTACTGATAAGTCCGTCAGAGCATTTCTATTTCCCCCTGCTTGTTCACTGAGGGGTTTTCGGATTGATGCCAGTTTTGCTTTCAATCGGTTCGGATCTGGAATGTGCGCAAGAGGAAGGCAGGCTCAGGCCTCTCATGCTCGCTGAGTGGCTGATTGGCAATGAGAGGATAGTTGGGATGTAAGGACCTAGCTCCGAGTACTATTTCTAACCCTCCCCCCCTCCCCGCTTCATGCCCGGAAACACACACTGTCCCTCTCCCACCTGTTTCCCTGACTCCCCATCAGATGAGTCCTCAAACAAACTCGGACACAGCTTGCTCTATTCCTCCTCCAGAGGCCCGTCCCTAAAAAAGCCTGGCTGCCATCGAGCCAATATGGGTTCTATTGGATGGGATGTTCATCCTCAGCCGACAAAAATAGAGAACATAGTTACACAAAGTTCACACTCTGATCCTACACACTTACGTGCCTGCTCAACTCCTCATAAAGTAAATTAGCTTTTAGCTACTGTCACAAAGCATATTGCAGCCACCTGTCTGTATGGCCTGCTTGACCTTTATGTGCAGGATAAAAAGGAGAGGCCAAGCATGTTATTTTATCATATGTAAGGACTGTGGAATTTGAAACTGGTAGGTTTGTTTTCAGAGATTTATACTTTGATTTATGCTATAGCTGATCCAGGATTTCATAGAATAATACTATACGACCGGCGCTTTAACCCCTCCGACCCCGACACATCCTTCATGTTCCATAAGGCACAACCAACCCATAATCCATTCAGAAGGTTCTAAGAACAATTAAATTAAACTGTTTCTTGATTAGTACAATATTACAAGGCCTTCTGAAATACTGAAGGACTTACAGACCAAGACCTTAGATACTTTCTTAGAACACTTCATTATTCGATCATTCAATATGGAGATACTTTTTTTTTTACAAATGTAACATTGAGAATAAAGCTTTTCATTTCTACGAGGCTGTCCGTGGGATTCTGTTTTGCTTTTGGTATTCATTCTTTACAAATAAATTATTAAGACTTTCCAACAAGTCTAACTTCACCACAGCATTGTGACTTTCTGTATTATCCTTTTTTCTTTTCATCCCACTGTTGCAGCCAAAGGTTTTAAAAGGATCCAACAACCTAACAAGTGATGATTGAAATCGAAGGAGAGACAGAGGGAAAACGAGACTGGGAAAGTGAGGGAGAAAGGAAGGGGGAGAAAAAAAAGGGAAAATGAGACCCATTGTAAAAGCCAGTCTTGTTAGCACCGTGTCACACGAGCGTCCATATATCATCTCCAGGTCTGTCACCTGACCCCCATGTGTCACAGACCCCGGGACTGTCCCCCTCAAACACGAGCCCTTCTCTGGTAACCCCTGGGCCCTCTGTACCCCCGTCTCCCCCCAGCTCCCAGTGAGCGTTAGGCAGTACTTTACAGCCTCTGAAAGGGAACTAAAGACCGCTGAGGATTGAGATGAATTACAGCCGGGGGAGCTCCTCTAACGAAGGGCGTCCAAATTTACAGCTTTGCCAGCTTTCTTAACTTCATGGATGGAGATAAAGCAGGCCTTGGTTTTGACAGAGCCCCCCTTAGAGCACAGGGAGGAGAGGGGGGGGGGAGAAGGAAAGAATGACAGAGAGGAAGACGAGGCTTAGTTTCTCAAAGAAAAACCTAATGAGTGAAAATATATGAAGCAGAATGGCCCTTGTTATTCTCTCCCCCAACAACAAAAACGGCAGCCAAACGTCAAGTATTATTTATTGCGATCAACAGTCATTGAGAGGTTATGGACACAGAGGCCCTCGCTGCACTCACTAACTATTTTGTGAAACAGAAAGAGCCAGCCGCAGCATGAAACACATTTTTCTTTCTTTTTTTTCTTTTTTGAGATCAGTCGGTTTAAACGCTTGTTAAATCAGCCAAGTTAAAAAAAAAAAAAAAAAAAAAAAAAAAAAAAAAAAAAAAAAAAGAGGAGGAAAAAAAGGCTTTCGAGTGCTGTCTAAACCTGAATGAAAAGCCCTTTGTAGTTCACTCTGTTGGGTTTGTAAAAACAAATGCACGCTACATCAAGCCAATCATTTATCCCCCAGACAAAGATCAAACTAATATTGACTGAAAAACACCTGAGAGATGAGATAGTGAATGCTAATGAGAGGGGCCTTCCTAGCTGCTAATCACAGTGAGCTTCATTTCAAGAGTGGGGGGGAAGAAAAGAAAAGTGCAGGGGTTGCAATGACAAGAAAGCCATCTTCATAAACATATCCTCATTTCCAGGAGCAGAGGATGGTGTTCTGGGGTCTGGCTGCAGCGAGACTCCTATAAGAGCTGTGAATTGTATATCAGCCTCTAAAGCTGGCGCTTTAATCCTATTTGCATTCATATGACTATAGCTGGATCCTGGGAGCCTTTATCCTTAGATTTACCCATTTGTATGCCCCTGTGAGTGCGGGAACTCTACGCACGATACCAGTATCTGGATGTCTCTCACATCTTTCGCCCCAATTCCACTCGCACAGCCACTGCCATTCACTGGCTGGAGAGGCACTGGGAGAACTTATTGGAGAATGGTACAAATGAGTAAACATGGAGACTCTTGGGCAGGTAATGGACTCTCATGCACACACATGCAGACACACACACACACACACACACACACACACACACACACACACACACACACACACACACACACACACACACACACACACACACACACACACACACACACATACACACAGGTCTCATCAGCACATAAAAAGAGAGAAAGGTGGGAGGGGGGGAGAGGGGAGAAGAGAGAATTAAATACTCCGAGTGGTTCCCTAGTGGAGAGAGCCACAGGCTTAGCTCCACACTGGCTGATTTGTGAATCTCTTCTCCTTAAACAGCTCTGTGCCTCTGTGCACACGTTGTGCCGGCGCGGGGGGAGCAGCACTTTCACCCATTTGCACATTAATAAACCTCCAGAAACATTTATTAAATGCTGGGAGAATAGACAGTATTTACATGTGAAACTCCAGAGGACATCGATGCGTTTGGCGAGGGGCCGCACTGCGGGCCCCTCTGTGGTCCTGCAAATCCTCGAGCAACGCACGGGGCCATGATAATGACATCCTCTGTCCAATTACTCCTGCTGCCAATAGTACTGGTCATGATGGAGAGGAACACACTATTAACCCTGTTAGCATTATCGACACAACCAGCATAGCTCGAATCAGGACTCTATTAAGGTGACGACGAAGGTGATAATCAGAGCAGGAATTGAGGACTTGTTAGTAAAAAACGTCTGATATATTCTATTATGGGATACAAATAAAATGTGTAATAATAACACACTACTAATAGCAATACTTTCAATATTTCATATTCCAGAGTTGAGCCTTAGTCTCTCATGTGAGACACATTATTTGCGTTTATCAATATTAATGGTAGGCTAAAAAGGCAACCATGCTGCACAATCTGCAAATATAATGCCCCACCTTATCAATTCATAACACAGACGGGCTAAACTGTCAGAAAAATCTGAAGTCACACTTAACCGAGCCCAATACCTACTATTAAGATGGCTCGACATAACAGGACGCCTGCCAATAATTGTACATAAAGATATGGAAAAGCTACAGTCCAGCTATGAATATTTCATGAATTCCGACACAAAGAGCATGCTAAAAGGATCAAAGAGAAAAACGGGAGAGGAGTCAACGTGAACATCCAAACAATATGCAAGAATCCCGACAGTATAGGTCACATGCAAAAAGACCGGGGTCACACTGAAATTGTCCATCAGTCAGACAAGCAGAACTGATTTGGATGCTAAATAATGGTTTAGATATTCAAAAATTCCATATATATGCGAAAGGCTTCAGTGCACCCCGGATCTGGCCTATCAGAGGAGTGCTCTGCCACCACACTCCCTCATGCAGACCCACGCTATGCCTCTGAGCCTACGACACACACACACACACACACACACACACACACACACACACACACACACACACACACACACACACACACACACACACACACACGTAGATATGCAGACATCCAGACACATAGTACATGTACGCGGCCACACAAAACACACGCACTCAGTCTCTTACTCTCAGACAGACATACACACAAGTATATATTATATACAAATAAATGCCTCCTATTCAAATGAAAATCACTTCTCAAACAAAATTTGGTTCATGATTAACTCTAACTAAATATACTAGAAACTCCATATGAATTAGAATTTAATGTAGCAGGCAGGAAAGGAGAAAAACATAAAAAGAATATGTGCGCAAAATAAGATGCCTTTGCACATACTTAAAAACACTCCCTGCCACACCCCTGTGTTCAAACAAGACCGCATGTGTCGGGGAACATGTATGTCTGTAATATTTAATTCAAAATACTGAACAATGGAGGAAACCCACTGTATATTCTGCATTATTGTTTCTTCAAGGCTACATGTCCATATGGTTGCATGTTTGTTGTCAGCTTCTATGATGAAATAAAATAAAAAAGTTGAGCCAAAGGGAGAAAAAAAAAAATACATTGTGGCAATACAATGTCCCTATCCTTTGTACATTTCAAAACAACATAATCAATGCAAAATTTATACAAGGCAGTGTCTTAAAAAACACAACATGGTGCCTCAATTATATTGTGATCTCCCGTTCACTCAAAGGGCCTTCTTGTTGTGATTGTCATATGCCACTTGCCATTGAAATGTGTTTTTCATGTTTCTCATCTCATTGAATGTCAAACATCCCTTATTGAGGGAGCCAAATCCATCTGATGATTTTTCCACCCCACTCAAATGGAAATGGTGCATGTGACAAAACAGTGGTATTAACATAATAAAGGAATTCGACTTACAAAAACCTCAACATCTGCTGGGTTGGAGAGCGTAATGGATAACATTTCTTTGAATCCAATTGATGGATCTGATGGCGCTTAGACAGTCATTCACATCATAATGTCTCAGGAGAGGCCAATAATAGGAACAACATGGGATTAATCTCAACACTCTCGACTCAGACGAGACAAAATATGCATGGGCCCATAGATCTAAAAAGACGCTGATATAAACAAATTTGTATGAGAGTTTTCCTTTTTTTATTCCTTTATACACAGAAGCTTGGAATACTGGATGCTCAGCAAAGGTACAAAGAAGGCCCAAAGAAAGAAGTAGTTCCAAACGATATCGTATCTGTTATAAGGACATGGATGTGATTTTTTAGGACGAGTTTGAATATTTTAACAACATGACACTTAGCTAGCTGATCGCCAAAGGCTTTTGTACATTTCAGACATGCACACAAACATTCACAGCCATTATGTGTTATTGTGTCACCTTTAAAAACACATATGAATCACTTTTTTCCCCCTGGTGAACCTCTTGACAATTATTTTTTAGCTAGTTATAGTCTAGTTTTTTAGTGTTGAGTTTGGACCATTTTGATATCTAGGCAATGTCACATTTTTAAACAGCTATTGTCCCTAATATCACACACCTGCTGTTATATTATTTGCATTTTATTATGGAATAAATCGACAATATATCAACAAAATGTTTAGTTTTGGACAATTTTGTATCTTAAATAGATTTTTCTCTCACAGAAATAGATTAGTATTTTGTAGTATTTAAAAAAGTCAGCATTTTCTATGGTTGTCAATTGTATGTATCATATAAAAATATTTGCCAAACGCGCCAATAAACAGTACTATTAAGAAACAATCAGCAATTGCTGATGCCTCTGCAGATTTAAAGAGGATTTATTTTTGTTTAGTTTCTTTTTGGGTGGGGTGACATATATTTATGAATTGTGTCTGCTTTTACTATTTCCTACTTATGAATTTTACATATAGCTAAAATATAATCCATCCCTCCATGACAGCCACATTTGTTTATAAACCGTGTCTTTCTTTTTCTGATGAAAAAACCTATGGACAAAACACGAAATCAAATGCAACATCTCCAATTTGAACTGTATTAGCCTACAAATGAAAAAGGTATGTGTTATAAAAAAAATAAAATAAAGACCAGTGGATGCTGAGAAGGTAAGGAGAACACATTCAGAAATTTACAAGGGTTAAAACATGCAAAACAGCAAGTTCCTTGTAACTCAAATAAGAGTGCGAGGATATCACTAACTTCAGTCACAGAAGACAAAACACACAGTGGATGGTCACAGGACTGTAGAAGAGCCAAAGTTCACTTCTTAATGTGAATTAGATTAAAAGCACATTAGTTATCATCAATTGAATTTCTAATTCCCTGCAGCTTTTGACCACTGTCAACTGTCTCTTTAAAACAAAGATTTTTGCCATTAGTCTTATTCATGTTTTATTCTGGAGATATGACATTTCTTTTTGATGCTGTGGTTGGGACCAGCCGGATGACTTATGACAGAGGAAGAAAATCAAAGTGAATAACAGACATGTTTTAAATGTAGGGGCGATCTGGCCGACCAAGGTGCATACGCTCTCAATCTGATGGACAGATGATTCCTTGTGAGCTGACCTCCAAGACAAAGGTTTAATAATAAATACACTGTGTCTGAATTAAAAAGACACCGCTCTACATTTTTAATGTAAGTGTATTTCTGCATGCAATTAAAAATGAATGATCATCGGGCTCACCTCCGCGGACCTGGGGCCCCCGGCTCGGCTGTTGGACCATGGGGGACGGGGACGGGGACGGGGGGGCTGGGACCCCAAGAAGGCCAGACTTGAAGGAGGAGGAGCCAAGTGAAAGGGAGTCTGGGGGGAAGAGGGGATGCAAGAGTGCTGTCTAGGGAGGCGTAGACCTCTACAGAACCCACTTTTAAAGACTGTCCAACCTGTACAAATAACCATGGGAATCGCTGGCTGGTGATTAACGTGCTGGCTGGAGGTTTAAATCACTCGGAGAGAGATGGCCCAGTGTTTGACTGTGTGATATACTCCCTAGCAGTGCTCCTCTGATGGAAAAACATTACTGATGGGAAACTAAAATGAGATTGCAGAGAGCGGGGGCAGGAATTAGGGCTGACCTGAATGGGTCTGGGGGTAACATGGAGGCTATCACATTAACCTGACGGGGCTCCTTTAATAGGGTCCAGGGCTTAAACTGATATATCAATTTCCCTCCATGTGGACGACTTCAAAGGCCAGAGCTCATTCTCGCCGCTTGTGTTGGCCCCCCATCAATCTCGGGGCTGCTGTGGGCATCATCACCTCCAGCCTGAGACAAGCCAGGATAAAGATCAGCTCTGCAGGCTCCGGCCAATCGGCGGCACTGTCTTAACTGTCCACTCGTGGTCAGAGGAAAAAGATAGTACCTTTTCAAGTTTTAAGTTACTTTTCTTCCAGTGGCCAGTGCTGGAAAATCACAAAGCAACAAAGTAAATTGGTTTCAACACGCAGGTCAATCAAACACAACACTATTCAGTTTCAGTATCACAGAATGATTGTAATTATAATCACGCCTGACAAACATTTCTCCATCTGTGTGTGCTAACGTCACAATAATTACCCTTGTCACACTAAATGTGTAATTTAGCAACACAAATCACGGCATTTACCTCTGCTGACAGCTACAATGATAAAGATTCAGTAAAAGCGTGGCAGAGCACCAGTTCATCTCCACTGTTTGTATAGAAAGAGCTTCTTTTTTTTCCAACAACAGAGACACAAGAAACTCCTTTCTTTTCGCTGAACTCTCTGTTCTCTGAAATCATATCAAAAAGCCTCTCTCGCAGTGCAAGCCCTCAAGGGTTCTGATGTCACTTCCACTGTAACACTCCGTTGATGACTGACATATGCTTCACATGAGCTGGAAGAGACAAAAAAAAAAAACATACACACTACACACACCCTTTTTTGTTTTAGACGACATTTCCGACTTTACGCTAACTTGTTTTGTCAAAACAATTCCCGAAGAAATTAAACGACACATTACTCAAGTCAAACCTGAAACCTAGATCTGCCACAACAAACCTAATCCAGTTTGAGCAGCCCCTGTGTTGTGGTGTCCTCGGAGTGTGTGTGTTTCTCTTGTAACATAGCTTGGGTTTCAGGAAGTTTTAGGCCTGGAGTCAGTCATCAAGGGGGGCCACGGCACAAAAACAAGGGCTCTGATAGCGCTGATAACGCCATGCGTTAATCCTTTTGAAAGACTTTCACTGAGTCTAAACAGTGTAGAAAAGTCTACAGGAATTGACCCTTTGTTAAGCCCCGCTGCCACTCCATCAAGCTGTCGGAGCTATGAAGGAGCCCACACTGTCACTAACTGCACTCCAAGCATAAATATTATCAAATTTCAGAGAGAAGCAGACGGAGGGCGCTACAATATGCGCTTTAATGATATATCCTAATGTCAAACGGACTCAGCAGTGAAAACAGGTTAAAAAACACAAGGATGGAAGCTAAAGCCACATATCACAGATAAAAAAAGAGAACCACCACATCACCTGTTGATCGAGACGGAAGAGAATGAAATTAAGGAACAACACTGTTCCTAAAAAGCCAGGTAGCTCTTTATTCACTGTTTCAATCATTAAAAAGCTAAAGAAACATGTATATATATTCAGTATTTAGTAGCCAGCATAGCATAGAAGTGCTAACGCTACTTATTGATGTTTTAACGTAATCTGCTAATGTTTCCAGGTAACCAGTATGACCATAACAAAACGTCTAACCATGAGTAGCTCAAAATCCATAAAACCAGCCTGAAAATGAAGAGCTGGTTCATTTTTCGAACCCAGGTCATAGATGGCTGCAATGCGATCATTGGTCAGTGACTAGACTGATGTGACTGATTTGAGAACAGTGTGTGTAGCATGCAGGTGGAGAAAGCTAAACAAACATTCAATAATAGGGTTTTATTAATTAAGCTGCACAAGGAGAGCAGTCCTTCACCAGAAAAAAAGAAAAAGTTGCCAAAAAAGTACTCATCTCTGAGGTATTAGAGGGTAAGATCCCACTCACAAGGGGAGTCCTACATTTGAAGGAGCAGAATTAGGTGCGATTAGAAGAGATGGGAAAAAGTCCATCTTTTGTCAGAGAGCTCCTTTCAGCTTTCACCTAGTGATCAGAGGCGTCATTTAGACAAAGAACAAAAGACGGCAAATATTTTGGGAAGGCGAGAAAAAAGGGGTCTGTGTAGTGAGTTGCAAGAGTGAAACTGAGCGGGGCGGTGCGCCAAAAGAGCCCGTTGGTGTGGGCTACAGTTTGCAGTGCGTAGCAGCCGAGATCTATGAATACAGATCAGGGGAGATGTGAGGGAATTTTACAGCAGGTATTGTCTGTCACTCACCCCGTCTGTCTGTGTGATCACTGCCTCCGCGGCGGCTGTTTCATCTTCCACTCTCTCTCACACACTCATACACACACACACACACACACACACACACACACACACACACACACACATAGATACACTCCTCCCCCAGCGATACCAAAGGAGACCTGGTGCTGGGGTGTGCCCTTGCCAAAAAGTGACAGGTGTTCCAATAGGAAATCCAAAAATCAAAGGGCCATTATTCCTATTATACGTTATGATACCCTGCTTATGTCTGGCTTTGTATAAGTTACTGACATCTGGATTTGACTGAGAATGCAGCAACAAACATAATGTAGAGTGTGAAATAAAATGTGGCCATGACACGAACATTTAAACACTTTTCTTTTTTTCATATATATATATATATATATATATAAATATATGTATACATAGCTTCGAAAAGTATGTTTTATTTGCCATACTTAGATTTTTGTTCTTGTTCTCACAATGGGGAGAAATAGTTTGCCAGTTGTGTGTCTGCATAGCCTGGAGCCCTTTAACACACACTGTGAATCATGCCTGCAGTGAACATAAACACAGATTTTACAGCAAAACACAGTGTTGTATATACACACACCGACTTGAATCACTAGCTCCGTCTCTCATTTAACAGCATCACTGCTGAGCCCAACCGTGCTCCGAACTCAGCAGCACCCCATGCACTGTCTCCGTGAAAGAGAAAATGTGGATAAGATGGCCGATCGACATTAAAAAATGAAACGATGAACAAAGGGGGTTGGACTCCTCGCACGCAGTCCCAACACAGTCAATCTCCCCGAGCAAGTGTTTGCTTTTGCATGGGAGTGTCAGTGTTGATTTCTAGCGTCGGGAGAGCAAGACGCACATAAAGCTGCCCCAACTGCTCAATCACGGTGCTCTGCAAATGCGAGCAGAGCTGCAGTCTCAATCAGCTAAGTGTAGCAGGCAGCTGTTGTGTGGCGGATGGAGTGTGTCGTTAATTCTGTAAATATAGCTTCCCTCATGTGTCTGAGAATCACCCACTCAGGCCACATTTAGGCCAGATGAGCAACAGCTTTCGCCCGGCGTCTGGTAAACTGGGCGAAACTGTGACTGACTCAACGGAGCAGGGAGGAAATTTAAATGTTCCTTTTGAGAAAATCTAATTTCTCCTTTTGAAAAGACCCAGTACAAGGTTGCCAACCTCCTCACAACAAGGTTTTCAAATGTAAGGGGAAAACGAAGCAGCATTTTAAACAAATAGAGGCCGTTGTTGTCTGTTTATGTTGCAGTTGTAACTCATTTTATCCCGAACAGAACAACAATGAGAATAAATAAATGCTGTGCTCTTTCAGGGGCAGCACTGCATTTCAAAGTGATGGTTTAGCACTTGTATTGTTCTTTTAGGTGGAGGCAGAGAGGCAACAACATTCTGGCTCTTCTTTTATGGGCTATCAATAATCTTTTTTTCTGACACATTATTTGCTGGGAAGGAGGAAAATAGGGAGTAGCACGGTCAGTGGTTCACCACAAAGACTTCTGGGAGCTGGCGAGGGCAGTGTGCGTGGGCGATGCATCCACCCTGGGACCCTGCCAGGATGTCTTTTTTGACCAGGCTGCTGGAGTGCTAAGGGCCAGCGACCGAGCTGCACAGAGTCTCTGGGAAAAACACACAGAAGCAATTAGATGACATGACAGTCATGAAGATGAGGGTTTTTTGGCAGATCAAGCGCAGTTCAGTTTTATTCACAACTGAGTTAAGTACTATTTTGTGTGATTTAGCGGCTTGCTGCTACATTTTTGGGAAATAATTGTACCACACCATGAAAGACCAAAGAAAAATGCTTTTTTTTTTGTAAATATAATTCCCCATGTCCTACATACAAGCTTTAAAATCTTAGAAATATATACATTTCTTCTTCATAACCTTCGCTATAATTTTTTTACCCATTTCTCCCCGTTGTTGCTATGTCTCCCTAAATGGCCATCATGCTGGTGTGAAGAGTTTAACACCCATATTCCCTCTGAATTCAGCACAGCTAAGGCATTTGGGGAAATTAAATAACCTGAGGATTGAGCTACTTTAGGAAGCCCAATTAACACATTTGCCTCTAGAGGAAAATATTGCCTGAAATTGAATGGACGGTAATTTTACGCATGGATTTTTCCATTCTAATTCTCAGAGCCTTCAATAATCCGGAGAATTTGTTTGACAGAACAAGGGGGTTTTAACGTTCCGCGCCAAAGCTGAGGTGGTTGAATTTTAAGAGAACTGTGTGTCAAAACAAATAACGCAGCTGTTCAAAGGGGTACGAGTTCCATTGTGTTAATTGAACATAATTCAGTGATTCAATCCAGTACAGTCATCGGTTTTGAGGTTAATGTAATACTTTCCCAGACAAAGATCCGAGTTTGGTAAGATAAATTGTGTTTATGGTGGCCCTTTCATGGTATATTGCATTTTGACAGCAACTGTGTGTGACTACTGTGATTTTGGACAACTTTCCAGTCCGGTTGTTATTTCTCACGGGCGGCTAATCCAAGATATCTATTTCGGTTGAGCCTACAATATGTAACACTCCCAAAATGTTCATCCAAACTCCAAAGTTAGAGCTTTTAATTACCTCCGTGTTGTCTTCTTTCTCTCCACCCTCCCCTACGCACACATAAAATTGGGGTTCAGATTCCAGTTCCAATCTTAGCGTACCTTCTCCGACTCCTCCATGCACGAAGATCAAAGTCTTATAAAAGTTGGGATAACCCTTATTACTTCTCATTAGTGGGTAACCTGATGCACACTGACAAGTCCAACAGTTGCTGCGGTCAGCTGCTGATGCCTCCAAATGGCCCGGCCCCTCTTGCGAAAGAGGCTGACCAGACGCTCAAGTGGTCCCTGAGTCTAGTCTAGTGTGGCTTAGCATGAACCCCATTTGCGCTGTCGCCTCTAGGCCCAAACCAAAAGGGACTGTTAAAAATGGGCTTTAAGTCTCCAACGGCTGGGCTGACATCCACTACTACAGATCATTAAGGCTCCACAGCCTCTCTCTCTCCCTCTCTCTCTTTCTCCAGCCTCAAACACACCAGTGGAGTCATTAAAGGCAACGTGTAATTAAAGTTGGAATAAACAAAGGCTTTTCCCGAGGTCTTTTATTTCTCCCTCAACCATGTGTGTATCTCTCTCTCATTTCACGCACGCGTTCTCTTTCTCTCCCTCCGTTTCTCTCTGTGTCTCAGAGAGAGAGAGAGAGAGAGAGAGAGAGAGAGAGAGAGAGAGAGAGAGAGAGAGAGAGAGAGTTGACACATAAGAGAGGAAATTCTCATTGGCTCCCATGGTGGTGGCAGGCATGGACGAAAGGCCCTCAGCCTAATTAGAAAACTAAATACTCTGAGTAATGCCTAACCCTTGGGAATACAACTGCCATATCTCTTACACATGTGATGTGGAAGGACCCGGAATGCCACTGGGGTGTCTCGCTGAAATATCCTGTGCTGTTCCCCTTTGCACAGCTGTCCACACAGACTCATGCACTTAAGACAGGCTCGCTTTCATAGTTAAAATAGAAATTTGTGTCCTAAGTGCTGCAACACAGCTAATGCTAAATATTTAATTCCCGTGGGTGCTAATTATGGTTGAGTACTGGCAACACGGATTCCCTTTTTTCACTCCGCATAACAACTGTAAAAGCAATTTAAGCATTTTTCAATTAATTAAACACACAGTCTTCCAGTAACCTCTTGTCATTTTGCCCTCCAGGACCATAGCTAATTTGTGTAGAATAGAAAAGGGAAAGGGGAAGGAGTGGGGGTGGGCGCTGTTTTCATCTTCGCAAAATGCTCCTACAAAGGAATTAAAAGGGAAGACACATCATTTTTCAAGAGAGTTTAAAAAGATCACACTCTATCATCCCTTTTTTTTCGAACACCCTGTAGTATTGTAAGTGTAGTTTTGAATGTTATGAACCTACATATCAGATGACTGTAACCACGAGCAACCAGCCCCCATTATGTTATCAAAGCCGTGCGAGATAGTCTGGCCAGGAAGCTAATCCCTGATGTATTTTTAGTCACAACTGACTGATGAAGTGAAATTACTACATCAGTGATAAAAACGGGGCTCTCTGAAAAGCCTTTACAAGATCATGCGGCAACCAAGAGTAGCTCTTTAAGCTACTGCGAGTCTAAATGAACTTGTAGAGCGGCGCTGAACTGCACGACAATATGGTGAAGATGACTAGAAGAGACATTAAGATAAGGATACATTATGCGTCTATAATATGCTGAAATGATCATTTTCTGCTTCAAAGTTCTGTGTTCCCATTGTGCCAGCTAAAAGTATGAAAACACCCCTTCTTTCATTTATTCATAACTTCATCAGTGGAAAAAAAAAAGGAATAAAGGAAGACTATCTAATCACATTTTGTGATAAAAAAATATAGGCAATTTTTGAAGGACAAAATGAATTCAAGTGGCATATAGTATTAAACTTTATATGGCATTACACAGTCTCATATATGTATATATATTATCTTCTATTGTGTGTGCATGCACATGTGTGTGAGCCATTAGGAGGGGTAGTGGCACACCCATCCTCTTATAAAAGGCCCGTCATTGCGAGAGATCAGAAGCAGGCTGTGAAATCCAGCTAATAGTCATTATGGGATCCCGGTCGCTGCACACGCCGTACCTGCTTGCCAAGGCGGCCCCCCCTCACACTTCATATTTGCATTGTGTCATCTTATCAGCATTCACCCAGACAGAGGACAGATCACACCGCAGACTGACAGCCGCATCACTAATAGGAGTAAATAAGACTCAGGGTGAGGAGAGTGAGGAGCATTAGACGGCCTGCACTTTAAAGAAAAGAAAAATACAACAAAATCACAAAGAAATCATACAACAGCACAACCTTGTGACACTTAGAAAATAGCCGGACCAATATTGGTTTTTTTTTCTTCTGATGCAAAATTAATGTCCATAGTCTTTTGTAGATGGCCCCTTAGCATGCGATGGCCCCCCTCCTGTTCTGAGTGGCAAGGAAGGGTGAACTCTAAGAACCCTGTGTGCTCAGTCACTTCTGGGCCCATGCAGTCAATAAGGCTATTTCTGATCTCCGGATGGCTAGGGTTTCAAAGCCTGTTTAAATGGGCTCCCACAAAGCCGGAAGCACCAACCTCAGTCCTCTCCCCTCCCTGTCTTTCTCCCTCTCTCTTTCCTCCTCCACTCTTTCTCTAAATATTGAGAGGGAGCTCAGCTTGCCTACCCCCTCGATGGAGAGAAGGGGTGGGTGGGGGGGGGGGGGGGTCCTCCCCTTCCACATGCGGCGGGGTGGTGAGGAAAGACAGGGAAGCGCAGGGTCAGGGCTCCCGGTGCTAAGCTGTGAAAGGCAAACGTTTGGCAGAGTAATTACACGCCGCACTGCTCTGGGAGTGATTAGTGATAGTTGTCTGTTCAAAGTGTTTGGAGCTCACAGCCTTTATGGGCTACGCTTGCCTTCCCTTCGCCTAATGTTTAGATTGCATTTGCATCGGGGAAAGAGAGTTGCATGTGTCAACACAAACAGTGTGCCTGTGAAGCTCTGCAAGTGTGCACTGGCTTGTGTTTCTCTGATGCGCAAAAAAATACACTGTACTTCAGTATCCCGGGAAGATTATTACATTATAATGGAGTATTTTTTTTATTTTTTTTTCTTATTTATTATGATTTTGTCAACCCGCTGCTTCAAAATAGCCAGTATCTTATTATAATTTTTGCTATAAAGGGTGCAAACGCTTGAATTTATACAACCTCAAAAACGTTGGCTCTGAAACAACCCAAAAAAAAAAACAATTCAATGGTCTGTGATCTTTAAATACTGCTGTGAGGCAGTATTGCTTACACTGTGTACTCTGGTAGCAGGCCTATTTAGCACTTCCTGGATATAATGCCTCCACTTGGCACAACAAAACCCTCCCCATTCCCAGGTCAGGTGACACTGAGGTGCATTGCAATCAACATGCTCAGGTGAGGCGGCCCGGGCTGCCAGCCTTTGATGTCCTTGCCGTGTTAATGTTGGCTAGCGCTGCTGTCCCAGCGCAGCCTGCAGATGTGCCTGCAAGCTGTAAGGTGAGCAGCAGCACTCCCGAGTAACGTGTCCAGTTGTAAAGCACACCCTGACAGAGGGTGTGGGGGGCGGGGGGGGTGTAAACAGCAGGAACAGACGGATACAAGGCAGAGCACATGTGGGATTAGAAAGTTAATGATGTTGGCGTTGGAAATGCTCTGATATCACCCGTCATTTCTGGGAAATTCATTCATTCCTTTCTTTGTTGAATGAGAACACATCTTATCACGATACTCAGGTATTTGTTTTATTCTGCTCTTCTAAATGGACATTGAGTGTTAACTGATTTTTTATTTTTGTTTGGTTTTCAAAAGAAGTTCTGGCCTGCTGACAGGTATCCTTTCATGAGTTCTTGCTTGTTGAAAACTTGAGATCAGTTTGAATAGATTTTAATCCTATTGATATCTTTTGGGGCCTAAAAACATACCTAAACAAATCAGAGAAGTGTGTATCAAAGGGATGTTAAGTTTCATATTTCAACCCCCTTATCACCTTAATCCCTACACAGGGGTTAACTCTGATGCAGGCTGTGAAGTTGGGTGGCAAAGCGGAGCAGAGACAAACACAGCCGCTGACAGAAGAGGAAATACCTCAGGGACTTTCTGGGATTGGAGAAGAGGTAAGACAGTACCTGTAGTGCAATCCCTTCCAAATCTGCACCAGGTGTCAGGCATTAAGGAGAGCATCTCCGCTTTGGCTTTCCACGTCTGGCTCAATAACCCAGGGCAGTGTGTCAGATGTTGGACAAAACTGATACTCTCTGGAAGAAGAGGAGGAGGAGGAGGAAGACCTGGGGCTGAGCACAGTACAGAGAAGAAACATGGCAGAAGTAGAAGCTATACCATGTCTCATAAAAATTGCCTTTTTGAAAGAGGTAATTTCATTATTTTGCCATGATTCTCATCAATGTTTGACATTTCAATATTCAATTACATGTGAAATTAGTCTGCTGAGAATACAGCACATTGTCGAGACTACAGTAAGACCATAAAAAAAATGGGAAGCAGAGCTGAACACTTTGGGTTTTAATGAGTTAAGATAGATTTAGAATAACATTACATTGTATCCCGTTGAGAGTTTGAGTTAACTACAAAGAGAAGAGAGCGCTGCCTTTTTCCCTGTGTGATATCACAAAGCAGGGTGTATGCTATAGGATGCTTAGCTTGATATTAACATTACACTCTCATTCATAAAGGCAAGGTCTACACTGAACACCTGGCACTTCCTCAATTTCAAGCAAGTACGCTTTTTTTTTAATTTTTTTTTTTAGCGAGTGCAATTGTCCTGAAACAAAACAGAGACAGCGGAATACTTCAGTAGCAAGAGAGGGGAAAATAACATAGAAACATGTTGGCATTGTTGTTGCCGCAGATTATACATGACACACCAAATAAAAGGGGGCTGATTGTAAGACGTTTAAATGTATCAGAGGCATGGGAGAGGAAACTTAATGCCTCAGCGGTGGGAGAAGGAGAATGCGACTGGGCACGTGCGGAATGCAGAGTGGCAGGAGGGAAGCTGCAATCTAAATTTCTAATGCTGAGGATGTTTCCCGTTCTGTGTTTATGAAACATGGCTGCCTGGACTACAAAGGTAAGGGGATACAGCATCAAAGTCCGCCCCTGACGAAAACAAAAAAAAAAAAGAAGCAACAATGCTGCAGTGGAATGCGCGGCAGAACATAATACTCCACCTCCTCCTTCTCCTCTCCCCTAAGCAGTCTCATTTGATTACAGTGTAGCAGGCCCCCAAATCAACCCCTTAGTCCCATTTTCTCGCTCCCCGCTGGTGCCGCGAGTAGGAGGTGGAACACAACTTGCCAAAGTGGCCTGGGTGGAGAGGTGTTGTTGTGGAGGAGAATCCTGCATTTGGGGAACAAAAGAAACATGGGAACGGGTGAGCGGAGGTGTCCGCGGCAGGGGTGGAAAGTGGTTGTTGTCCTCCAGCGTGGTGACTGAGGCAGAGACTGCATGTCTGATGATGACGGCCGGGCGGCGTATCGTTTACAGGCCCCCTCAGCAGAAGCCCCCCGCATGTCCGTCTCCAGCCACAGAGTTTGCCCTCTACTTAAGGCAACAAGAGTCAGGCTCAGCATTACAAGCCTATTAAAAGATACTTTTAATTATGCCCTGCTCTCCCGGGATCACTTCTTCTGTGAACTCTTGTGTTTCTTTGGCATGTGCACTTAGGAATGGCACAACCAGAAAGCACGTGTTGTTTTCTCCCTCCAATTAAAGGGCATGTTGACAGATTAGGGCTGCTTCTGGTTTGTGCTCCACTAACGCATTTAGGGAAGATGATGAACATGGAGGGGGGGTGGGGACAGAAAGAGAGGCTGATGGAAAGAGAAAGAAGAAAAAGGAGAGAAAGAACATGCACATGAACCCTGAGGGATTAATGTGTTTACATTACCTGGGCTGTGATCTATCACCAACCTCGTCAACTTCCATTATGCATCACATACATAAGCAAGCAACAGACCTGGGAGCCCCCTGCAACTCACTCATACTATTTCAATTGGATTAAGTCAGAGCAAATATCTAGGCCAGAGCTCCCACACTGTGGTTTTAGCATTCTGGTAGTCATTTGATTTGTACGTTGTATCACTTTACCGTCATGAAGGCATCGCAGGAAGGAGTACATCCTACGTGCCTCGAGAGCTTTAAGTAGTATGGGATTTAGATGATTAACATATGGCACCTATAGCATCTTCAAAAACAAACCTGCAAATTTAGCCGTGGGTCTGGTTAGACAACAGTCAGGCACGGAGGAGCTCGGATCATGAATCAAAATGTACAGGTAGACACCGGTGAGAGGAACAGGGGGATGTTGAGTCTGTGGATTCACCATCTGTGATATTCACAAGCATGGGGTTTATTTTGTCCCGGCTGTAGCAGCAGGCCTGTATTGTGTGTTAAACACTCAGAGGTCTGGCGACCCTGTATAGATGCTGACAGTGGAGTCTGCAGCAGGGCCTCTAGAAGAGCCCATAGTCACACTCAGGCTTCATTATATACAATCAATATTAGTTTAGTCACTGAGCCTATTGACTCGTTTCTGAAATAATATTACGGGTCATTTGTCTTGTCATGGAGGAGGGAGAATTACCCTTTTTATAACATCCCCCCCCGTTTGGAATAGCAGGTAACGGGTGAACCTGGATACGCCCTATGGATACAACTGTAAATAAATATGTTTGATAAAACACTGAAAAATCAATGGGTGCTTCCTGTGATCCATCTCGAGCGAATCAATCTTCATCTGAGCAGCTGGCAGTGCGGTGCGGGAGGACGGCGTGGCAGTGAGAGAAGGGTGCAATCTTTGTCTGATACCTCTCATTTTGGAATCGCTTCTCATAATAGGGTCATCATTTCATCACTTAGCCAATCCAGAGCCCTGCCACTCAGCCTTGCGGGGATCATGGGGAGCAGGGAGAGGGGGGGGGGGGGGCAGACAGGCCCCATCAGGAGTAAACCGAACACGCACTCTCGCTCCATACGTCTTCATTCGGGTCAATAAGAGAAGAAGAGATCGCAAGAAGAGAAAAGCGATCGGAAAATAGTTTCTTTCTCTCCTGAAAGCCTTATTGGCTCATTGTGCTCCGTGTAAATTGTGTAATTTTTCAAAGCCAAATGAAAGCATCAAATCTGATTTGTGCATCAGTGAATTTGGTAAAATGAGATATTTATCAGGTGAAACATTAAACCTTTCAGTACAAACAATCAGAGCAACTACAGCATCCCTAAATAGCAGGAGAGAGCTAATTAAATTTGAAACAGACAACATGTGATAGTTATAAAGCAGAACTGAGTGTAAAATATGCCTGTGTGTCCACTGTTCAATAATTATCACTTCAAAAAGTAAATAAAGTGAATTTAATTGGTGCCAGAGTAAGGTGTGTGTGTGTGTGTGTGTGTGTGTGTGTGTGTGTGTGTGTGTGTGTGTGTGTGTGTGTGTGTTGGGGGGTTTGGAGGGGTGCATTTCACTGACTGCTTGGTGACATGAGAAGACTTCCTCAACATGGATCTGAACAAATTAAAAAACAAAGACAAACAGTCATTTTTTTAATACATCTTTTTTTTTAAAACTCTGTAACAATCATTAGTACTATAAAAAAAAAAAAACTAAAACTATAAACACAAAAGAGGCCATTCACATTTTTAAATGCATAAATAAAAGGAGTAATTACTGCTGTGCTTTAATAAAAAATAATAGCTAATCATAGCCGGATGCCAATTGTTTAGTCAAATAGCATAGTGCACATATGTTTAATCATTTAATAACTCCCTCTTCAAAAAAAAAAAAAAAAAAAAAAAAAAAAAAAAAAAAAAAAAAAAAAGAATGCAAGGTCAAAAATAAATTACATCCATTATTTGCAGCAGATCTCCCCAAAGCATTTGGAGAGAAAACTGTTTTGAATTTCAATTGGCTTCCAAGTGGCAAAAGCCCTCAGCTAATACATCAAAGAAAAATTGGTGTCAACTAATCGGTTTAGGACACAGATTTAGAATGGTTAAAAAAAAAATCCCATGAATACTTCAAGCATTTTTTCCCCCCCCCCTCTATACCACCAAGAGGCTTGGGAGCAGTGGAGCTGACCTTGTGCGCTCCAGAAACCTGTCCGCCACTCGACATTAACTGACTGTTTAACTCACCCAGCCGCGCAATTAGTCCGCCACAACGCATAATGTTGTGTAATAATACCCTCTATATCCAATTTAGATTACACTTGCTCCCTCAGGCATTTTAAGTGGCATGCATCATCTTTCATTCGCCTCTTCTTTGCCACGTAAAGCCGTTTTCATGCGTCAAACCCGGGGTCGCTTTCTCAGGGAAATGAAAGAAGAAGAAGAAGAAGAAGAAGAAGAAGAAGAGGTGACGAAGAGGGAAGCGATAAAAGTTAGACGTCTTCAAAACAACATTAATAAAGATTCAGAATCGGATCAAGTTATTTAAGTGTGAACGTCCCATTTTTTTTTTTTACGCATCTAAAATGCATATGCACTTTTCCCCCACATAAAGAAAAACAGAGCGCAAATGAGCAAGACTATACTCACCGACACCTCCTCTTTATCAGTGCAGCGCTGAGGATTGGGAGCAGTTGCCATAACCTACTCCTATTATAGGCTCCGTGATCTCAAATTATAGGTCCTCCTCCTCCTCCAGAGCCGGAACCAAAGCGCATTACGCAGGAGACAGACGCTGCTTTTGTGAAATAAATAATAATAATAATAAAATAATAATAATAATAATAATAATAATAATAAAGATAATAATAATAAAGATAATAATAGATAATAATAATAATAATAAAGATAATAATAATAATAATAATAATAATAATAAAGATAATAATAATAATAATAATAATAATAATAATAATAATAATAATGTCACCAGTTCAGCAGGTATTTTTGTAGCAGCCCATGTGGCACAAATTATTTCAAAATGTGGATTTATTTTATTTTTTTATATATATATATAAAATATATGCATGAGGGGCAATAATGTAACTATAAGGGAAATATAAACGTGGCTAATAACTATGCTCGTCCCCCCATATCTGACATAAGCAAAGATAACTGTCAGCACCAGCGGATTCAGCTGGTTCTCCCTGTATATACTGTTATTATGAGGAGAGGTCCAGTAATTAGCTGATTGTCTAAACACTGCAGGAGGCTGTGACACCACTGTAGGTCTCATCATATCACTGTCATCTGATTAAGGTAGGGTCGCCATCCTTCTTTCTATATTCCTCCCTTCCTCCCTCCCTCCCTCTCTCTCTCTTTAAAGTGTGCGTCGGCTCCCACTGTACCAGCGTCATCGTTCTTTGCTCTCGAGAGGTTTTCAGAGCGTAAAAAAAAAAAATGAAAAAAAATGAAAAAAAGAAAAAGAAACACGTGACAGCGTGTGCACACACTCTTTAGCAGCGCCTACAGCGATCCCTTTCGGCTTATCTGAGACTTCAACTGGAAAGTCAATCACCAGAATGAAAATGGCTTGTAGATGGCTGATACAAAGTGAATAATATTTATAATAGCATATTAATATATATATATTTTTTAAAAGCAATTTTAGTCATGCAAACCAGGTTCAATTAATTTCTAAATTAGTATTTGACTTTTTAAATCAGGAAAAAATACAATAATAATATTTATAATAAAAATAACATGCATAACAGGCGTCTAATATTTATTATATAGGCCTTAACAATGTAATTGCCGCTAACAGTGGCATATTAAGTACATCTAGGCTATCCAGTATTTCACCACTGAAACGTATCTGCAGTGATCAAATGAGATTACATCCACTGGTCCAGGCGGATTTGGTGTAGTTGGCACTAATCTGCCCTGGCTTGAGGGTTTATGACTTTCTGGGAGTGTGTATCTGACTGGTTTATTCCAGGATCTATTGTAAAAACTATTTAGCCGTCGCCACAGTAAATCGTTCAAACACGGCGCAGACAGCACATTCTCCAGCAATCACATAAATGTCGACAAGGCAAAGTTAGTTTTAACACAGCGACTATTATACTATATATATATATATATATATATATATATATATATATATATATATAGGATATATGTTCGGCCAGCTGCTGTTTTTTTTGCGCCATCTTACTTTTTACTTTTCAGTTGTCACATTTCTTACCAAAGAAATATTCGTCTGGCGTTAGAAAGTCGACGTGCACAAAAAAAAAAAGTCGTAATCCATTTGAAAACTTCCATTGCGGATTTTAAACACAAGGCGCACGAGATCACGGAGCATCAAGTCTGTTGATTTAACGCACAAACTTGAAATCACGACTTTTTTTTTTTTTTTTTTTTTTTTTTTTTTTTTTTTTTTTTTTACGCACAAAGAAAGAGAGCACAGCAGTGGAGCGCATTTCTTTTTTTTTTTTTTTTTTTTTTTTTTTTTTTGTTGTGAAATCCCTGCCGGTATCTTGCAAGCCCCATATCCCCACATCCTGGCATACAACGGCCGATTTGTTATTGATCAAGTGTGAAAGTGACGGCTTCCTATACGGGGAACAAAAACAAAACCCAAAAAAAAAAAAAAAAAAAAAAAAAAAAAAAAAAAAAAAAAAAAAAAAAAAAAAGAAGAAAGTTGGGAGTTGACAGACTCGCATGATGTCGCCATCCAGACAGGAGAGGGGGCTGCCAGGCGCACTTGAGACTTACTGCAACGAGCCTTGTTAAAGGGAGAAAAAAAGAGAGAAAAAGAGAATGAGACGGATTGTTAGTTAATGCGAGAGCGAGGGAGGGGGTGAGGAGAGAGAGAGAGAGAGAGAGAGAGAGAGAGAGAGAGAGAGAGAGAGAGAGAGAGAGAGCATGGATTTGGGCAGGGCTGTGGTTACCCAGCATAAGCTCTCGCCTTTTTCCTTCGGTGACTACACCCCGAGAGGAGGAGCGTAGTAAGCGTCAGGATCCTCAATTTTTCAACTTAGCATCTTGGCAGGACATTTTCCCCAAGCAAAGCCCCCCGTCCGACGGGTAACAAAAAAAAAAAAAAAAAAACTTCTGCGCGGGCATGAGAGCGAGGGTGCAACTCAGATAAGGACAGCAGGAGAAAAAACACACACAAACGAGACAAAACATCCGACGGACAGTGGCTGAGTGGCTGGCTGGCTGGCTGGCAGCGACCACAAATAATCCACCCCAACACCTAAGCCTTCTCTTTATTCAATCACTTTTACTTTTCTTTTTTTTTTTCTTGTGATTTTTTTGTTTTTTTTTTGTTTTTGTTGTTGACTTCGACATTGTCATTTAGAAGGAAAGGAGGGACAGACAGACAAGCTGGTCTGCAGACGCACACGGCTCTATGCGCTCCGACAGCAGCAGCAGCAGCAGCGCATGAGAAACAGAAAGGGAGGAAAGTGCGCAAGTTAAGTGGCTTTCAGACTCTCCGGGCTCCAGCATGGCGTATCCTCAGGGCTACCTGTACCAGCCGTCCGCGTCTCTAGCCCTGTACTCGTGCCCTGCGTACAGCACCAGCGTGCTATCGGGACCCAGGACCGAGGAACTTGGGAGATCCTCCTCGGGATCTGCTTTTGCGCCCTATGCCGGATCTACCGCCTTCACCAGCGCCTCTCCGGGCTACAGCTCCCACTTGCCATACAGCGCGGACGCGGCGGCAGCTGCCACATTCACCTCGTACGTGGTGAGTAAACTAAAGGTGATTATTCAACCTAATGGGAAGTCAAAGCGAGGAGGTTATTAACTCGTTATAGAAGTCCAAAATACCCCCGAGCTGTGCATGCGATTGAGAAAAGGGGGAAATGTGCGTCACGAGGAGTGCGTGGATATAATGTTACTGAATGTCAGGTCCCCAAAACATGTCGTTGAGTAAACAGGAGTCATTGTGTCTGTGCTGCGTGCTGCTGCGTGCTGCTTAAGGACATTGTAGGTTGTTTTTTTTGTGTTTTTTTTAAGCGAAAGGGTGGACGGTGCTTAGCCGAAGCTGACGCCGTGTGATGGCAATTTAGGTCACTGCATGTTTCCCATCATCATATATAAAATGAAAAAAGAAATGGGAAAAAAAAAATGAAATATTGCAACTTTTGACAAAAAATCTGAAGACAATATTGTGTTTCACTTTGTTTCTCCTGGGTGAATAATCTCATGGCAGCGTAACTCATCCAGACGTGGCTTTACTACAAAGGGCTGGTCGGTAGAAAGGGCAAATAAGCAGACGTGTAAGGCCCCTGGTGCATGATGTAAATACCTTAATCATAATTGCAAATTGTAGGATTTTAATGGCGAGAATAAAAAAAAACCCGCTGCGTAATGTCATTCATGTGATTGATCATTTAAATGCAAAGCAACGGTCATTTCAAATACATTGTCATGTTCCAACAAACTCCACACACATTCACTTCAAACTTGAACTACTGGATTAAAGCCAGTGTGTACGTGTGTGTGTGTGTGTGTGTGTGTGTGTGTGTGTGTGTGTGTGTGTGTACTTGTGTGGGTGTGCGTGCGTGCACATGCCCATGCGTGCGTGTGTGTGTGTGTGTGTGTGTTCATGTTTGTGTGTCATTTTAACTATTTTTTGAAGCAGTCCAGAAAATGAATGGGAGCAAACTTTTACACACTTTTCCATATTTTTCTCTCTCTCTCTCCATACACCAGGGTTCTCCCTACGACCACGCTTCGGGCATGGCCGGCTCGATAGGATACCACCCTTACGCATCACCCTTGGGTAGCTACCCTTATGGTGACCCAGCGTATCGTAAAAACGCAACCCGGGACGCCACCGCCACCCTGAAGGCCTGGCTCGGCGAGCACCGCAAGAACCCCTACCCGACCAAGGGGGAGAAGATCATGCTGGCCATCATCACCAAGATGACCCTCACCCAGGTGTCCACCTGGTTCGCCAACGCCAGGAGGAGGCTAAAGAAGGAGAACAAGATGACCTGGACCCCTCGGAACCGGAGCGAGGACGAGGAGGAAGACGAGAATATAGATTTGGAGAAAAACGACGACGACGAGCCAAACAAGCCCACAGACAAGGGAGACTCCACAGACACAGAAGCAGGTCGGTGGTGCAGAGAATTTAAAAAAAAAAAAAAAAAAAAAAAAAAAAAAAAAAAAAAAGGCTAAAAAAAAAAAAAAAAAAAAAATTCATCAATTTTTCATCGCAGTCGTTTCCACTCAGGGTGCAAAATTGATTGCTGGTTAATGGTGGTATATTATTTATAATGGGACAATTGCTTTAAATAATAATCACCTTGAACTCCCCTCGTTTGACTTCTCGGGGGCTGAAATTGCTGGTGACGCAAAGTGTTTAGCAGTCAATTTATCTTTAACTGCATAATAAGGATACAGCTGGTGGACTGCGCTGGGTATCCGGCTTAAAATATATATATCGCCTTTGTTTGCTCATTATATTCCAGCTTTGAACGGTTGTTGAATGCTTATTACCATAATGACCGATGCGATAATATTTAATACTGAACATATATATTTAAAATAAAATATAGTGAACTGACTGAGTATGCTCAGACTTTAATACCCATCAAATTGTTCATGTTTGTGCAACCCCTGTTATAGTCTTTCATAATTATGGGGAGCAATTCATTCACCTCTCTTACATCACACATCTTTATGAGGATGAGTTATAGCCTGTGCTCCAAATGATTTTAAAGGGAAACGTGCATAAATAGCCTAATTATCTTTATACATCCGATTTCACTTTGCCTTGCGATTAACCAAAATATATGTTACAGTTTTTTTTGTTGTTGTTTTTTTTTTTTTTTTTTTTTTTTTAAATCAACGTTTTAATGTCCACGCTTATTTGTCAATAACTCTATTCTCTATTTGTGCTTTAGATCATAAACTGCTGAACCCAGGGGACATGGGCTGTGACAGGTTTAAAGAGGAGAGCCATGGCAAAGACTCGGATCCCCTTCTGAGCGACTCGGAGTTAAAAGAGCAGCAGGAGCAGGAGGAGCAGCAGGAGGAGGAGCAGCGGACTACGGGGCTGCTGCTGCCGGATTCCGCCAAACCCACCACCTCGTCTCCCTCGTCGGTGCCCCGGGGGAACCAGGGAACCAGGACAAGCCGTCAGATCTGAGCCACGCGTCCGGCACGGTGACCAGCAACGTGACCTCTGTTATCCACTCGCCCCCTTCGGCCCCGAAACCCAAACTCTGGTCCCTGGCGGAGATCGCCACGTCCTCAGACAGGTGTAAGGGCAGCAGCGGTGAGGCTCCGGTTTGTCCCGGTTTGGGTCACAGCAGCGCGTCCCCGTCGCGGTCCTCCCCGCAGTGCGCGCTCCCCAGCAGCACGGTGCTCTCCAGGCCTCTGTACTACACCTCCCCCTTCTACCCCGGCTACACGAACTATGGGGGCAGCTTTGGACATCTTCACAGTACCCACGGCCCGGTGACCACGGGCTCCACGGCACATTTCAATGGATTAAACCAGACTGTGTTAAATAGAGCAGAGGCTTTGGTAAGGGAGAGCCAGAAAGTCAGAAGCCAAACGCAGATAGATCTTTGTAAAGACTCCCCTTATGAACTAAAGAAAGGTATGTCAAACATTTAATACCTGAATATTTTCCCACTCACCGCGGACTTTTTTTTTTTTTTTTTTTTTTTTTTTTTTTTTTGTGGTTGCATTGAAAACAAAAAAAAAAAAAAAAAAAAAGAAAAGAAAAAAAAGAACAATGATGAAGCAAAATTCTGAGAACAGTTATTTTCTGAGTAAAATGCTTATCTTCAAATTTTTAGTTTCTGAATGGTTAAATCCTAAAAGTGTAACAAGAATGGTCTTAATCGCTGCAGCCGCCTGAGTCTATTTGTATTAAAGACTAACATGTATATTTAATGTAGCATTTTTGTATTTAAAATGGACAACACACTATCTTTGAAGTAAATTATGGAGAAAAAAATATATATTTGTTTGTGCAGCGATTATTTTTGCTGAGCCTAGGCTTTGCCTGATATGTGTCAAAAGTGCTTCAAGGCCAATTTATCTACACGAAATATGAAATCAATTTTTTGCACAGGGACAGATGTTTCTATGGAAGTTATTTAAAAAAAAAAACATTTTGGTAGTGAGAGCTCTGACAAACTTGAATGAAAAGGCCTACATGAAGAGATGTTGGAATATCTAAACAATAAAAGGGTTCAGTTTCGTTTTGGGTCGTGCAAATATTCATAGTTTTATTTTTGTGAATGAACAATGTTGGAAACAACACGTTAGTCAATTTTGGTCAATGGCTTATCGTCATTTTATTTTTTTTCTTTGAACACAACGAGGGCCTCTTTTTTTTTTTTTTTTTTTTTTTACTTGAGCCTGCTTCTAAAAGTGGATATTGATATAATAACAACACCGAGGCGCAGTCATTTAACCCAATTACCTACCGTGTTTTATGCAGAGCAATCAGGTGGTGAACTCCGGTAATGAGCTCGATTTTATGCCAAATTTAGAGCTCATTACTATTTTCCAAGGCGTGGCAAAGCTGTTAAAAGGGACGCGGCCATGCATTTAGAACATACTGGCCTATTATATATCATTAATGGGAGAGTCTCTTTAATGGCGCGTTGGATGTGAAACACTGGTGTTTGGAGGAAAAGGGAGAATGCTGTCATGCACACAGCAGAGAGACAGACAGGCAGAGTCTATTAGTGAGCAGCCGGCAGCCAGGCCAGGCTGTCCTCTAAACTCTTCCGACTTCTGCAGGTAGGTGTCACACTTGCTCCTAATTTCAGGGGGACTTTTTTTTTTGGTTAATCCGTCACGGAAACCCATCCCTGATCAAATGGCCTGGTTAAAAGGAAGTGGAGCCATTGGGGCACACACTATGATCACAGTTATTATGAGGATTATAGCAACTTTGACAAGTGGATAAAAAAAAAAAAAAAGAAAAGAAGCACAAATTACATACTTGACCGACATGGAGAACAAAAAAGAACTCAGGATATTTCCTAGGCACACTGAAGAAAGATAGGTGTTGTTTTTTTTGGCTGATGATTTATTAATGCTGGATTTATACATGTAACGAAAGAAAAATATTATAAAACAAAAAAAATGTACTATCAATATTATGATGATCACTATTGCTATTATCAAATATAATGTTCAGGCATCCTCAGAATAGGAAGAGTTTTAGGCCACTAACATTTATAGGCCTATTTTTAAAAAACATTATTTAAATTGCTGTTTTTGTGTAACATTCGCTTATTCAGTGGTTATTGCAGTTCACTTTAAAGGGCACATTATTATTATTATTATGATTATTATTATTAATGTTGTTATTGTTGACCTCCACTGAAGTGGGACAGCATGCTCTTGTTTATGGCTGCCATTAATCTCTATAGTTTACTTTCCCCTTCTCCAATTTGAAGTCTCCCCTGAGGTTTATATAATTCCCTTAGCCTTAATGTCCTCTACTCGGGCCCTCTGTTTTAATCTGACAGAGTGTGCTGGAGCAGTGATTGCGACACATCAGCCGGCTAAATAGCATAATTATGTGTTTTTTTCCTTTGCTGATCCCGGGGGATTGAACTGTTCGATGCAATGTCCCCTCAGAGAGCATTAAGACTTTTATTAGATATCGCCTCGTTTTCTCAGAATTGATTGAGGAAGTATTGTTTCACAGGGACAATGTAAACACTATTTCTGCGGTGTAAATCATCTGTGTGGGAATAGGTAAACACTGTCACGTAAAATATATGTTTTTTTTTTCCATGTGTGTGTGTGTGTGTGTGTGTGTGTGTGTGTGTGTGTGTGTGTGTGTGTGTGTGTGTGTGTGTGTGTGTGTGTGTGTGGCAGAGTGAGGTGTGAGGTTACAACGGTTCAAATGAAACGCAGAGCCGGGTGATCATGTCATTCCGATTCATTTCTTAATTTATAAACACACGGGCAATGTTGGGAAGATGATCTGACAAACTATCCACACAAGGAACAGGCATGAGAAGACAAGTCTTGACTTTCCTCTCACTGTTGAAACAGCCTAAAAAAAAAAAAAATTTTTTTTTACTATTTTTTTTTTAAATACAATGCTGTTTTGCGGAAGATTTCTTTTTTTTTTCTTTACATATTATAGGTTATCATTTTTTTTCCTCCCAAGGATGTCCCAATTTATACAGTCAGCTCTCCTCCAACTGTTGTTTATCAAATCACCAAATGGGAGAAATGGCTCTTGCAGAGTCTGCATTAAGCATATGCACTATTTAATTTATTATTATTATTATTATTATTATTATTATTATCATTGTTATAATAATAATTATTCATAATATTATGTTTAAAGTCAGTATTTAAAGCATATATTGTATTTTCATAGCATATATCGACAGCTTATCTGATGTCACTGTATATCTCAGCTCAACATGGTCGCTTCGTATCGTGTGAAAAAAAAAAAAAAAAAAAAAAAAAAACACCCTCTCACTAATTAAAATATAGGATATATATATATATATATTTAATCGTTGATTATAATTATTCTATTTCTGGGCGTGATGAAAGCCAGTCAATTAACCCCATGATTACTTGGAGGAGCGGAGCTGGATGTGCAGCCTTCATCAGAGGCTTGGTGTGGAGCCTGCAGGGGAGGAGATGCTCTCTGCAACTTAATACAACTCGGTCCCCGGCTTCCCCTCCGCTTGAATGGCGTGTCGGTTCATTGTTGGGATTGCTACAATGTGAGAATACTAAGTAGGGGTGAAACCGTTCCCACGTGTGGAAAATGGGGGGGGAAATAATCCGACAGGAGAAGAAGCAGAGGAGAAAAGAGGAGGATAAGGTCTGTACCCTTCACTCCGACTTTGTTACTGTTCAGCGTTCAGAAGCACAATCCGGGATGTTTGGGGGGGGGAGAAAAAAAATGCTTCTTATTACTGTCGTCATATCAATTAAACAGTTTGTTTTTTTTTTTCTTTCAAAATTGGAAATAAAAGCCAAAAGATAGGCTCCATGAATTCTAAAGGCCGCGGCTCACGGTTTATTTAAATGCACAGAATTAACTATTAGGCTAATTACTCCTGTTTAGACCTGAAAAAATAAAGTGTACCTTTTTTTACCAATCGAAAAAAAAATGCATAATTAGTATTTGCGTGTTGCTCTTCCAATGGACAGCGACAGTAAAACTATCATATTCTGTATCAGAACACCAGCCTCTCTGCCGGTTCATGCATGTTGACTCTAAAAGCAGACACCACAGTGCTGGTGTCATGAGGGAGACTTTCAGTGGCGACTGGAAATAGTGCTAATATAAGACTAATGAATAACAAGAGTAAACCGTGGTTTCGTGTTTGTTTTCGACACTTTTGGGAACGGTAGGATCTAATGAAGTGGAAGTTAAAAGTCTGGCATCCGTGGCTTCGTTAAATCCCTTTGTTATTGTCATTATATTTACATCCTGGTGCACACTGCATCGCAGGTATTAATGGCGTTGGATCGACCACAAAAATAGAAGTTTACGCACACAAGTCATCAGGCTAAAAAAAAAACACATAGCACAGGCCGAACTAAAAACATGTATTTTAGAGGAGAGCACGTGTAATTTAATTGTTTATATTAATGCAATGTGCCTGGTGATCTGGTGGGTATAGGTTCACCCACAGAGCCTCACATGTCGGTAGTTTGGCAAAGAGATTTGCTGCCGGGGGCAAACTTGTGAAGAAACTTGGGAGTGGTTGTGGACCAAACAGATTAGACACCTGCCACCGGACAGCTCCTTGAACGCCTCTCAAATGCTACTGTACTATGTCGGATTCCCGAGGTGAAACCCAAAACCTGCTGATAAACGCAACACCCCCCCCCCCTCCCAATATCACCAATGGGATTACGCGGCGGACCGAATGGTGCTGATGAAGTGGAGTCCGTCCACACGGTGCGACTCATACGAGTTGGGGCTCGAATTTAGCTCAAATGTGTAAAAAGACACCCGCTGTACTTGACCCTCACAGATTATTCACGGTGTGTGTGTGTGTGTGTGTGTGTGTGTGTGTGTGTGTGTGTGTGTGTGTGTGTGTGTGTGTGTGTGTGTGTGTGTGTGTGTGATCAGCAACACGGTTGTTGCCAAATGCGGGTATAAAAATGTGTTGAAATAAAAGGAGGGTGTCTCTTTCAGAAAGGGGGGGGGGTCGTTTATATCTTGGTCTCGCATGCAATCTGCTGTTGAGATATCCGTTTCCTCTGGATTTTCACTTTTCCTCTTCAAAAATAGCCCCTCAACTTCAAAAGCAAACAAAATATCAACTGTGATGTTTTTTTACGGGGACCAGCTGTGCGCCTGATGCAGACTTGCATTTCTAAAGCATATGCAGAATACTCTATGGGGCCGCTACAATACCATTAAAACAAATTGTTTATTTGGCTCTGAGTTTTGTGGCCCCTGCATGATGTGCCACTAGAATATGGGCAGTCAGTTCTTTTTCATTAAGTTCTAAATGTAAAGAGGTGAGCGACTCTTCCTCAGCGAGGAGTTCAGTGACCGCTCATGGCTATTTAATCATCATAATTTCCTAAATGAGAAGGCTAATTGAGGACACAATATTTCAGCTTTAGTCTGGCGAGACTGCACCCGAGACTTGAGTTGACAGGAATTGAGTCGTGTTTCGGGCCTAACAACTTGTAAAACCGATTCAGTTTTACTTTGAATCACACAATTGACGACTGAAACGTGTGTGTGTTCACTTTTTTGGAATCCTAAAAGAAGTATAAATCACGTCAAGGTAACTTGAGTCTCAAGCCTTTGGCACCACCAGCGTTCATGTTAAGTGGAGTTATAAAACGGTCTTGCACACACTGTAAAGCGACCCAGATAAGGTGGCAGAGAGTGATTTAACACTGTTTTTTTGCACTTCATGGACTGTTTTTCTATTTCTCCGTGGAGTTCCTCTGGGAGAGATTACACGTGTAATTTTCGGCTGTGAGATGGTTTAAGTGTCCTCCCCCCAACATAAATAAAACATTTCTATGAAAAAGGGGGGGGAAGGAGGGGGGAAAAAAAACACTAACGAAGAGTGATGAACTATGAAGTCCTAGGAGGCCACGGGGGTTGAGGTTGGGAGAATTGAGGCATTCAGTTCCAGTGGCAAATATAGATCTATTTAGGTATGCTTGGATTACATAGTTGTTAATGCAAAACCCAAAATAAATAAATTCAAGGATGGGTAATGATATAATAACCCAAAACATGTTTCAGCGACGCAGACCGGTTGTCAAACTCTGATATAGAAATGACATAACACACACACACAAATACCCACAGAGCCGTACTCTGCAAGCACCTTGACTCCTGGAGAGGGGCGGCTCATTGACCAATCTGCTCTGACAGCAGTGTGGCGTGAGCCTCTGACCCTGTGACTGCAAAGGGCCTGTGTTCAGTGGCCATGTAAGGGCTCCCCGGCGCTCACACTAAGCCGGGGGGTGTGGGGGGTTCTGCCCTGCTCTTGAGGAGGCAAAGTGTGCACACACGGACACACACACACACACACACACACACACACATACATGCCCAGGAGGGGACTCAAACTCCAACGTCAAAGAACCCCCCACCCCCCCACCCCCGCCCAGGTATGCACAGCCACAGAGAGGTAAGTGTGTGCATCCAGTGAGGAGGAGGAGGAGTGAGGAGGAGGAGGAGACAGCGGCAGGTTCTTCCTCCCGTGACTCTGCACAGGTCCCGTCTGTCTCCTCGCCTGGCTCCTCCCTCGCAAGGTGAGCAAGTTCAGCGCCACTCCCGAATCACTGACTAATGCCTGCGTTTTGTGACACCGCCCTGTTACTTTGCATCATCCTCAGCCGTTTTTAAATCACACATGCGTATTCAAGGTAGTCCGGATCTTTTTTTTTTTTTTATATGTAACTTGTATATTTGTTAAATGTTGATGATATAGTAGATGTGGTTTGCAAGGTAAAAACATTAAAGAAGGCATCAACATACGTGTTGTAATGCCCTCTGATATTACAAAATGAAGTGTTGTGATGAAGATTGATGAACTGTTTTCTTTCAGCGACTTCAGAGGGTCCAGGAGGGAGGAGGGGTACCAAGCCGCCTGACTGTTTATTTACATTTGCCCTTTTTAAATGATCCCTTTCTTCTCAACATCTGCTCCACATTACCACACAGATATCTGTCCTAATGACCGCTATAATGTCGCGCTCACACACACACACACACTCACACACACACTTGCTCCAACGCGAGCGCTCACACATACCAGCACTGCCCGTAACATTACCATTATCCACCGTTCATGTGGGACACTTTACCCTCTCCAAACCACCTTGCACAACAAATGGACCTTTTTTCTCTCCACTGCTGGCCCTTTTGTTTGCTCTGAGCTTTCCACTTTTCTTCCCAGTTTGGTGTAGTCTGATGGATGCAAATGGGCACTTACTTAATTGGATCAGTTCCCAAGATGGATTTAAACGGGGCACTGCCTTTTTTTTTTTTCTTCCCTCCTCCCAAAGTTATTTTAAGCGGCGCTCGGTTCATTGGTGTGTGGAGGGAGCGTTAATGAGGAGGGGCGAGGAGACGCCACCGCTGCTGGACTCGTTCAAAACTCTCCGCTCCAGACCGGCCCTCGACTCCCACACAATGAGGGAAGGATGAGGACATGGGCCCCGTGTGCCACGGTGTCTCAATGCCAATTTAGTTAAGTGCCCGCTAGTGATGCAACTCGCAAACCGTCCAATCAAGACGCACCACACTGGCTGCTCTGGTTTTGGTGTGTGCAGGTAGCTGTTGGGTTTTGTCATTCGACGGACAAATTAGATTGGTAGTCAAAGCTAAACATAAACATGGAGAGAGAAAAAAAAAACCCATCGGCTTATGAACTATAGTTCACGCCCATGCTTGCTAGTGATACACTTGACACCTGAATATTACAGACACAAATGAAAAATATGTGGTGGTTTATTTTTCCTGACTGAATGCCAACATGACCAATCCACCCCCCCAAAAAATAATTCAAGCAGTGGCTGCATGCCAGTGGGAGTGTGTTGGCTGCTGCACCCTGATTAACAGAGTGGTTTACAGCCAGCTCCAATAGGTAATCTCATCAGAGAGGGGCTTTAAACAGATAAAGACCACCCCTAACTACCACCACCACCACCACCACCACCCCCATCGCTAACCCCTCCAACTGCATCCCCTTCCCACATGAGACCTCCCATCTAACACACTGACTGAGAGCTGCTAATACCTGGAGGAGGCCAACACGGCCAGCCACAAACCAGGGCTCAAATCTTCTATTGACCTCATTTTCAATAAAGAAGCCGTTTCCAGTCTGATGGATGATCTGTTGGTCTTGCATGGAATGGCCATCTGGAAGGAAGGATATGATCGCTGTAGTAGGTATGCATCACCTGCCAGCTAAGATTTCTCTCTATAGGGCAAAGCTTCCAAGCTGCAGCTATGCGTCGTGCTAGTGCTAATATGTTTAAATCCAGACTAGCTTAAAAAAAAGAAAGAAAGAGAGAAAGAAAGAAAGAAAGAAAGAAAGAAAGAAAGAAAGAAAGAAAGAAAGAAAGAAAGAAAGACAGAAAGGAAAAAAGGAGCTAATTGAATTTCGCACCATATGGTCACTATTGGCTCAGTTTTTTTGTTTTTTTTCATCTCAAGTCAAACATGAGGTTATTTTGATCCAATATGAGAAAATCCCCGGTTGCATCTGGAGACATAACAGCAGTTCATTCAGTTATCAAAAGCTTTGTACCCGGGCCTCTTTGTTGCAGAATAAAGAGCAGGAATCCAAAACAAATCTGTGAAAGAGCTCCGGCTGTAGTAAAACCCCTTGTCCCGCACAGGCTCCCTTTTTTTTTGTTTGGGGAGCTCAGATTGGGTTCACATTAGCTGCACTTTAAGTATAGAACGATCTGATTTATTAGCTTGTCAGGGGAAGCATTGTTCAAGAAAGCAATCAAAAAGCACTTACCTAGCTCCTCTAAAATTACTGCTTTTTTCACTGGCTAATTTGTGTAACTCCCATGGAGAGGCTGGCAAAGAGTTTGATGAGGCATATAATGATGATTAATGAATTTATTGCCCTGCTGCTCATCAAACGGTTGTAGTATATACTTCTCTCCCTTTCTTCCGATGTGTTGCGCAGGCTCCAGAGCGACAGAGGGGCAGAGATGAGATAGTGTTGCCCTCCTCCCTGCTACCTCCCTTTTGGCAGTTAACCTGACTGACCTGATGGGCCTGAGAACGTAGAGGAGGGTCTGCGGGGCAGACTGGGAGCACAATGGACAGTTTAATAAAAGGTTAAACTGGAAACGCGAGTAAAAACCTGCTGCAAGGTACGAATGCTCTCAACTTTCAGTCTCTGATCACTTTTGTGGGAAACGCCGGGTGGTAACCAGATCCACATGGCTTCTTCTGCCCTCCACAACAACCTCTCACAGCCCCCCGGTGCACCAGCCTCAGAGAGAGCAAGAGAGGAGAAATAAAAAAAAAAAAAAGCTGCCACAAAGTCTTAATAATGAGTCAACAAAAAAAAAAATCAGCAAGTACACAATCTATGCGAGAGGCGCCCGTGTTCGTGTGGAGCGTTATTCAACTCAAACAAGGCCCGCTCTCAACACAAATGATGATTAACGACTGGCTGGTTTGTGTGTCGGCGGTAGTGTGCTTGTAACGCGGTCACTATGGGGTCAAAAGCACCTCTACATATTTGCTAAATAAGCCCGACCCCCCTCCCAACGGCCCGCTCCCATAACTCTGAAGGGTCACGCATCTCTCCGTTCAACATTGTAAAGGATGTTTACACTTGATTACACCCCATGCCTTCCTATCCGCCGCTCTTTGGCCAACTGTGCTTGATTGAGTCCCCGCTTGTTCACCAACGCAGGCAACTAAAGAACGCATTGTTGCAGCCCCCCCCCCCACACACACACACACACACACACATCCCCACCACCCCCACCCCCACACTCTTTGAGATCAGCTCCCAGGATGGGCTGTTTCTGCATTCACTGATTCATTAGGGTTGGTCCCTTAAATACATCAAAGAGCTCGTTCTCTCACACAATAAACCAATAAAAGCAATTATAACCCCATATCTTCCAGGCAATGTTGATCTCTCGGGGCGTTAGCGTTAGATAATGAAAGAGCTTGATGACATAAGTTTTCAGAGAAAGGCTCACTTTCTGTCTCTTTCTAGTGTGCATACGCTTCCGACTGATGGCGGTTCTTTTCTACGCACGCAGTGCAAAATAGCACATGCCACAGTTTTACCCTATAATAACATGCATGTAATCTGCCCATATATCATAACCGCAGAATTTGAGGTTAAAATTAGAAGCCATATAAAGTCTTTTGAGGAGCTCAAGGAAATATATTGGTGCTTTGGCTCTCATGCATTTAACATTAAATGTAACCAGTTAAAGTTCTTTAAATATTCATCGCCCTCCCTTGCTCTCTCCCCTCCTTCTGTTTGATGGAGTGGATGGAGAGGTTTAGGTAGAGGCCGTTCTGGCTCTGATAACCTCTGCCGCTGGCATGGCGGAGATGAAATGCATTTGTCAGGAAGGAGAAATTGAGATTCACTCAGTGCTGCCTGATGCTGCTTTCATTCCCCGTTTCTCAAAACAAGAGACGGCAACCCAATCAGGGGAATCGGCATATGCAGATCGCAGCGATAAATTTTTCATGAGCGTGTTTCGTCGTAAAGAGGATAAAAAGGGAGAAGGGGAAAGTGGTTATTAAACAAAAGATGGAATCAACAGAGTGAAAAATGGCGTAGAAAATGAAGTTTCTAAATGGGTGTTTTGCTTCACAAGTCGTTTCAGTTCTCTGACAAGTGTGCATAAAATACAACTTATTGTACTGCATACAGTACGCTAAATGGGAACAGTTAAAACCTCCTATTATGCAGTTTGGCAGTATTTCTAGAATGCACCCATTGGAGCCACAACTATAAAGAAAGACATTTTTGTCTGTCTTATTGGAAACACATTGAACCAACGGTCAGCAGGTTCACTTGAATATATCACCGGTTATAATCACACTGTCTGTCGCCTGTGGGAATCCTGGAATTTTAATGAATGATGCTTCAGCTTCCATTCCCGAGCTTTAGTGTCTCTGGATGGGCTGAATGCGTGTGGAGCAGACCTCGCGTGAACAGCATTTTGCAAATACTTTTCATGGTTTATTTTAGCCTAACAGGTGTTAGATGGCTGGAGTTTTCCCCACAAAGACTTAGAGGTATGTGGGGATGCTTATTAAATCAAAAAACTAAAATAAGTCGATTATGTGGGATCGTATGTGGGTTGATCTTCCGGCCTGAGTCTAACTGATGTAGCTCTCTACATATCAGAGAACACAAAAGAAATGGATTCCATGTACAATTCTATCCAATACGAGTAAATGTAGCCAAGGCTAATACAAATGTTGTGGTAAATTAGGGCTTGAGTAATCAGTCAAAATCTTCCTAATTGCTAACAATAAATTCTGTGAAAATGAATAAAATGTTTAAGTCATCAAGCACAATCAATATGGCTTTAAGCAAAGCATTTAACCTCCATATGCTACAGCAGAGCAGTGTAGAAGATCATTGGCGCTTCGCCGCCGTTTTCTTGAATCAGTTTGAAAACACTATAGCCGTAATGTCAAGTGTTTGTCTGAAATAAACAGAAAATGGTTTAACCGTTTTCCAATGTTCCAGCGCACTAGCAGAGGACGACTGCAATATCTCCGTCAGTCCTTGACCTGTTGACTGACTCACAAATGCACCAGCTTCATTAGCAGGTCACCAGTCACTATCATTAGTAAATACATGAGTATTGACACACACACACACACATACAGTAAAAAGAACCCTTAGCACATTACGTTATCTACTAAAGCGGTGTTACCTACGAGGCCAGAGAGTTGATGAGGGGTCGCCCAGCCAATTACAACTCTTCCACCTGAACCAGTCAATAGCAAGTAAAACCGTGATTCATTAACAAAAGTGCATGGATAAAAATGCAAAGTAAAATAGAAAAAAAAATAAGATATATGGATCGTCATAATATGCGTACAGCTAGACAGTCCTAGTTTGTGTGCATAATTGCTTTAATGCGAGCTATTAAGCCTAAGTGGATATGATTTTACTGTCTGCCCTACATTCAGTATGATCGCTGCCTTGATCAATACTTATGATTTGTAAGTCACCAGCCATCGATGGCACGGTTGAGCGTTTGACCTTGAGAGAAAGAGCTCTTTCCTTGTTCTTGAGACTATCAAAGGGCACATGGATGCTGGAGGACAAAGGGAAGAAGACAGCAAACCTAGAGACCTAGAGACTGCAGACACATGGGACCGACTGATAAGACTTCATCTTCAGTATATGTGACACTTACACATTCACATCTTTAAAGAGGTTCCACGCAATGAGTCCATAGCAACATAACAAAATAAGCCTTTTTTATGGCCAGGTATAATACGCCTACACAGATAATAAGTTTGGCTTTTTTTTTATTTTTATAATAATATTCAATTACATCAAATTCAAAATATGCAGGCACAAGGGAGGCTGTAACGTTGTGGGAAGGGGAAAGATTTGTGGCTTTGACTGGGCTTCTAGCCTGTACATTCTTTCCCAACACAAGGCCTGTTCGGAGGGCTTCGCCGTGTACGAAAGTGACACAAACACACACACCAACGCAAACGCGCGCTTCAGATTAGACGTTGAGCCTGAGTGACTTAAACAAGAAAAGATAACTCTTTGTATGGTGACAGATGGATAAGCAGCGCTATCTCAGGCTGTAATCTTGGAATAGTTTGAGACACTTTGTGTTTTGGCAACAGACGAACACGATATGTGATCTCCCCCCCTTGAATGAATGAGCTATAGTGCTTTAAGAGAGAGGGATCTGCTTTTGATTTCGTGTTTTGTTTTGTTTTTACCGTAGGCGATCATGACACCAACATCTGGCATGATCGCCCCCACAAACCCAACAAAAAAAATATCACTGTAAGATAATACGAGACACTAAAAGTCAGAGACACCACAGGTAAATAGCTTGCACATATTTCAGGTCTGTATGAAGTCTCTCTTTTCTGGCTATGATGTATTATTCCACATGTGTCTGTGAATGCGTTGGTTTGTGTGAATACACCAAGTACTGATCAGTCATCTCAGCTTCTCAGGGACCTAGACCAATTAAGACGTACTTGGCCGCGATCAATAAAGAAAACATCAGAGAGTAAGAACCCCCCAGTCTCATTAGACACCGGTCAATCAGTTGCCGATGAAAATCTCCTGTGTGCTTGTCTACATGTGTCTGCATACACACGTGCATGTGTATTTTACAACAATACACTTGTTCGCAAATTAATACGAACAGTTTGATTCACTCTGGGGACATATATGTTAGCATCAAAGACTTTTACTTTTAAGTGTTGATCAAGATACTGAAATCATTTAAACCTCTCAGATCTCCCTGCCAGTCATATTGCGTATGTTATCCAGTACAGCATTTTTCTCGTATCAACTTGTATCGTGTTTCCACTTGAGCCGACTCTGACCGCAGGCATTTCTTGACCAGCTGCTGGGGCAGAGTTTTTTTTACTGAATTCCGTCTCCGCTCTCTGAATGGGTGAACGAGGCGGAGTCTAAAAGAAGCAGGACCAGAGGCACCTAACACAACACAATGATCAAGTGCCGGTAGCATGAGTAGCCAGAGCACACAGGGCTATTAGATGTGAGCGATACGGTTGAAGTTACTCCTGTGAACTTTGCCGTGACTAGATGCTTGGTACCGTTTTTGGGGGGGTTTGGGGGGGGAAACCACTTGAGTTTGGGGGCGTTGGGAGGCGTATGGCCTAACAGTTGATATTTATCCCAGCAGCCATACAACTCCCCTCCGTGTTTCCCAGTTGGATTCCACTCATGAGTGCCGCCATTCTTTCCTCCCATCGAGCAGAGGCAACACGTGTTTGTGACCGCACTCTCTTTCTCTCCCCCCTCCCGTCTTTCACCATCTCACTCCCTTTTCACCGAACCCAGTCATTAACGAAAACACTGTCTGACACTTGTTTGTGCTTTTAATTGTGTCTGGATGTTATGTCTCTTGTGAACACATACATTAGCATTTCTCTGGCGCAGCATAATCACTCCTTCGACCACAACACCAGGCAGGCGAGAGCACAGGAAATTACCACATGTAATCATGTTTGCTGCACAAGCATATTTGGCCTCGCTCGGGCTCCTGCATGGTCTGCCACTAACTTTGTGTTGTGTTGGGAGTAAGTGTGCTTTGTGGATGCTATTTCATTTAAACCCAGTGTAGTGACAACAAATTGAATTATAGAAATAATCCCTCCAGTAATGTCAATGGTGACAAACTATTAGAAGGCTATGAAATAATGTGGAATACAGATTACAATGATGAATTGATGTTTGGTAATTAGTATAAAAAAGTCAGTATCTATTAACATTGAGCTCCTGTTTATTACAATGTACACTCTATAGTGTTTTTTCTACCTGCAGACTACTGTGATTATCAAAGACTTCTTAGTAAAACTGAAATGATTCTGACTGTCGGAACGCATTTACATTTTTTCCCCTCACTGATAGAACACAACCCACAAAGAAAAATCTCCCACTCTTCAGGACTCTCCACATACTGTGAACAAAGCATTGGTGTGCCAAGGATTACACTGTAAAATATGCATGCCCCAATGAAATATGTATATAGCCGTGTGTCATCAATGACATGGCTTCTACAAAGGCTACAGCGAGTACACAGGAACGCATGTTTCTCTGATTCTATTCCCTTGACTTTAATTGGTGTAGACACAAGAAAAGGCTCATCTGGGGGAATAATTAAGCCCGACACCAATATATTTGGTGTGCATCTTAACACTTTTCACTGAACCACTCATTTAGTTTATTTGAATAACTCCTAGAATGGTAATAAAAAAGCATGCAATAAAAGAGGCTCAGTGCGCCAGCTAGCTTTGTTTCGGAATTAAACGCCCCAAATATCTTCAGGAAATAAGATTGTTTTCCTGCGGATGGGGGCCTAATCTACTCAGTCATGGTGGTTTGAAGAGGGAATGTTTTCAAGATTTAACAGGGTTGGTTCCAGCATTCCCACCACCACCACCACCACAGTGATCTAACTACGAAGAGGGGCTTCTCTTTTTCTCTCTCCACCACAGAAGGGAAAGGAGGTTACATGGATGAGCTGTGAATTACACTCTGGAACTGCCTAAGCACACCATCTTGGATGCCAGGGACCTGTGAAGTGTCACCGCTGATTAAATGATATTTATCAAGATGAGCACCGAATCGTCTGCGTACAGTATAGTGAAACTCTGTCCTCTAAGCAGAGATTAAAGAGAAGGCTTTTTTCTGGATTCATTACAAGAACTAAGCCCAAGGCTAAAAGGGCCACCACATAATCCCCCCATGAGTCAGACTCCCACAATCAACACAAAAGCATTACAACCATAACAGTTTGACAACGTTCAAGTACGAGAGGGTGCAACCAGAGGGAAGCGGTGTTAGCTAGTAGCCTCTAGCTGCATGGCTCCGGGTCTCAGGTGTCTGCCTTTCTACAGGTATGTGTTACCATAATAGAGTAGTTAAGAGGGCCTCTTGTCGAGGGCCCTTCCCTCCTGTCTCGGCACACTGACTCCAGTGTGAACATGGGTGCCTGGCCGATTTAGCGCAGTCTTGTTGGATTGACTATTGCACAATGGAAACTGTCATGCGGCTTGTAACGTGTAATTGAAGTTGGAGCCATTTTGCTTGAGAATATTCAGACACAGCTCGATTGGATTTCAGAGACTTGTTTTTTGGAGACAGGCTGAGGAACACTTTTTCCTCAAATGGCTACCATGTCCAGTATATTTGCACCCTCCTCTTATGTCCCCAAAACCACAATCAAACCCACGCCCTCCAACCCCCACTCGGCTTTCTCACAACCCACGCCACCCTCGCTGGGACTGGTTTGTCCTCTGGAACTTTCATTATGTGACGAGGATAAAAATACAGCACTCTGTGAATTTATGGCTCTGTCAGAGTTGCCATTGAAAATATGAACTTTTCAGACATTCGCTCTGAAACCAGAGTAAGAAAACAGAGCAACCACAGCGTTTATACAGAGTCACCGCAACATAGAGGCCTACAGTCACTGCACTCGCACTTACAGCTTCTTTGTATTAAGGCACAGACACTTTAGGCTCTCCACACACACATACACATCCACCCACAGCACGAGTACACATTCATACAAGCATATAAACATTTAAACATATCCACATGTGTCCTTATGAGGAACATAAGCAGCCAGCGACAAATGAAAACATGCATATATCTGCATGCAGGAACATATACACACACACACACACAAAGACACAGACATACAGTTACCATAATCCATTACGTCCTCTTGGATATGTTCTAAATGTTTATTAACTGTGCCAGTTTTAAAGGACAGTCCGTATATCTTATTCCTTTCCTGTGTAAACCTCTCCTACCCATTTCAACCTCAGACACCGATGACACATCCTTTTAAACATCCCTTTCTCCTGCGTGGACACATGACTCAATGATAATGATAGTATTGAGTGTTTTATAGAGTCATAATTACAATCATCTAAACCTCCATTTCTTGGGAGTTTATGTCCGTTTCGACCTTTCTTTCAGTCTCTCCCTCCCTCCCTCTCTCTCTCTTTCTCACTGACAGCTGCTTTACCTAGGAAAGTGCCTCTTTTCTACAGACGATAATCTATTGCCGTCCCCCCATCGCTTACATGTAGCTACATGGTGAGTCAGTGCTGTAATTCCGTCATTAGCTGGATAATGTGTGTGCTGTCTGTGTGTTAAAACTCTAAGTGCCAGCTTTGGTGTGACCCCGGGGCAGCCTGTGGGTTTGACTGATGCCAGTCTACCCACCAAGCGTCATTTGAGCTCTCTATAATAGTTTTTTTTTTTTTTTTTTTAGCTCATCTTGGCCTACTTCGACTTAGGGTATCAGGAATTATGTGGACTAAATGCTGATTCTGCTGCTACCGGACAAAACTTTTCATGTTTGGAGCCTAAAAGCATCTTTTTTTTTTTTATTGTTTTTGGCTGGAGGGGTTTGAAAGTTTTAGGATCTATAAATGTAATTAGGTAACTAAAGGTCAAAAAGCTATACAAAACAAACAAAAAGGAGTATGTGAAAAGCTCATGACTGTCTCCCACAGCATTTTATTTCTTTTTCATAACCCTACTTGTTGACTGTGTCTGGGGGACACATCTCTGACACAGGATTCACACCTGTACACAGTAACCCCCAATAACCTCCAGACCCATTCTCCACACACTGGGAGCATTCACCGCACCGCCTGCTAGAGACGGACACCTCTAAATCAAAAGTGGAATTACAGTAAAACACGGATTGTATTACGCCAATACTTCAGGATACACAGAAAGACACAGCCAAATTGATAAAACATGTCTCGGCTCAGTCCGCACCTGTCTTTTTCCAATAACAAACCCGCACAATTAAGTTTTAAACTCTGCCATAAATCTTCCAGGACGCATGTTTAAAGAGTTTCCCCCAGGCAGGCAGACATTTGCTTTTGATTGCGGCATGAAGAACAAAGAAAAAAAGAGTTTGTGTCGGTTTTATTTATTTTTTATCTAAAATGTCATGTTTGTATATTTACACGTTTGTTGACTTACATATCAAAAAAGCACAGACAAAGTTCTTAGAAAATGCACACAGAGACACACAAATGCACATGCTTCTAGTCTCTGCGTGTGTGTGTGTGTGTGTGTGTGTGTGTGTGTGTGCGCATGTCACATTCAAAGACCGTATTCAATCACAGATGAGCTACTACTAGCCCATGACAAATCTCCACCTGTGTGTGGGATCAGTGTTGTTGTACATGTGGGAGCTCGCCCTGATCCCACAGCCTATTGCACTATCACCTACCACCTGAGGCCCCACCTGACTGATTGAGTGACTGATGGGAGAATCTGGCCTGACAAAAAGCATCAGTGATTGATCACCGAGGCTCACCTGAGCACCTGAGGGGGGGCGCAGCGTGCCAGGGACTGCGGGCCCAAGCAGGTGCACCTTTCCTGGGCTCGTCCACCTGACACCCTGGGGCAGATTCCCCAGCACATGGATCTGTGTGGTCATCACCACTGCTATGTGTATATACACAATCTACCACTGACTTTGCCATGACAAATATAAAACATATACACTACACCCCGGGGAGACTAAATAATTTATGCTTTGAGACAAGTGTCTTTTCTGTTGATCTTGATAGGAGCGTAGTGACAAAGCAGGTCTTGGAAATAACCTTTGTCTATTATACTGACTAGTCTGAGAAATAGGATTTCGCCTCATCAAAAATAACGTACAAGAGCAGGCCAAATTGTGCTAACGAAAGGACAATTAGCGCGGAATCAATCCCTCTCTTCCGGTTTCCTTTTTTCATTTTGGGTTTTGTTGTTGTTTTATGTCAGCACCATAATGAATGCTATGAGAGAAAACACATAAACCATGAGATTCTTGGAAGACGAAGGCAGACAAACCCCCATCCCGCTCATAGCTATGTCTGGATTGCCTTCTGCGCTGAGATAGGAGTCAACATGTTTAGCGACATCAAAAGAAAACCTGATACCTTAAGTATAAGAAGATTAACACTTGCAGTGATCTTGAGCTTAGGCTTCTCCAGGACTTTCAACAGACTGTGCCAGAAGGGACAATTACCGATGAATTGGCACCAACATCTCGTAGTTATTTAACAAAATCTGGCACAGTGTATAAGCTCTCGTCCTTAAGACTTCCTTTCAAGTCTGGCCCCGGTATCAGAAGGCTAACAGATTGGGGGAATGTGACGAGAGCAGACAGCAGGGGAATCTGCAGGGACACTGAAAGAGGGAGGTGGGGAAATAAGAAAAAGCAAGCAAGCAAGACAGGAACAAAGAAACACAAAGAAAAACAAAGGAGACAAAGAAGCAAACAAAGAAGCAGAAATCGTATCACTCAGTAGACATTTTGTTTCCTGACTTTAGGGCCGTGTCATATCTCAGGGTGGATATTTGTGGTGTGTCAAGCTCACTGAGTTTCCTGCCTTATTTTTATTTTTTTCCTTGCACCTCGGTGGACTCAATATGACAACTTTAGGAATGTGAAATTGTGTAAAACAAATGCTGACAGCCTGACACAGAGCCATAGCCGCATTCGAAAACACGCACTTACACACAGAAATACAAAAATTAAAAATACGTTTTAATCGTTTTATGATTTGAATAGCATATTAGTTCATGATTATTGCTATTTAGAGTAATTCATACTACGTTAGTGTCCCACACACACAAATTCAGCTACAGAACACCTGTAAGAGATGTAACGTTGCCACAAGCGCTCTGCTAATCCTTACCTTGAGCACCACGCACTCACCACAGGACTTCTGAGGGTTTATAAAGTACACTGCTCTTTACACACATATCACTCTCTATTAATCCAAAGTACATACTGTATGCTTGTACCTACAACGACTTTGTACAGCAAATATAATCTGCCTGTCAGAGGGGATGCCAAAAGAGGAAGCCGCATGGGGGAGTCATCGACAAACTCCTCAGACGAAGATGTCTCCTTCCCCGCAGGAAGCTCATGATGGCGGCCTTGCATTTCGCCCTCCAGAACATCTGAGTAGGGGCAAAAACTTTGGTGGAATCTCTTAGGTATATTTTTTGACATTAACATTGATTTAAATGGTGCTTATAGCTTGAAATGTATTTGGAATTCTTACTCAACTCTTCAACACCATACAGCTTTAAGCGTCTTTACTCACCATCTTGGCTTCATAAACCACTCTTTTACTGTCAGGTTACGTCTCATATAACCCTGCATAACTTTTCCAGAAAAAAACAAACTATACAACAATATCTGATAAACATACTGATTGCTACCTGCCCAGTAATTAGTGGTAAACATACAGACTAAGCAACTGACTGGTACAAAAGAGCGGAACATATAGCCAGGAGCTGGTGGAGACCAGGAAAAACAACATAAATATTTCACTTGAATATATATAATTTGCCATTGTTACTCTGTGTTTTCTGGATGTGAAAGTAGGAAGCGGATTTCTAACCTGTTATCTTCAAAAATGTATAAGAAGGTTTTTTTTGTGTATTTGTTTGTTGTTTTTTGTATAACTGGCCTGCATGCAGCCTTAAAAGGTCTGTTGTCAACAGATTGTTTTTGAGACAGCTCAACTGCAAGTAGAACATGTTTAGAAAAAACTGTGCTGTCTTCAAGAAGGTGTGTGTGCACCAGAGAGAACATAAGCAGCCACCTCTCAAGTGGATCATTTGTGTGTTTTTAATAGTACTGATAGTCTGTCCGTTGTCCATGCAACGTGCTTGTATGATGAGGTAAGAACTATGTGGAACATTCGTCTCTCTCAGCATCAGATGTGGCTGTTGAAACATTGGGTAAGTGTTTGGAGGCAGAGAGCAGCTTTCAGTGAGTTTTTTTTTTTGTTGCTCTGGATTCAATATAGTGCTACAGAGATCTTTGACATTAATCTTAATGTTGTCAAAACAAATCTACAGGAAAGATAATGACACTTAAATTTATTTTTTCCTACAGAAACATGAACAAAATTATGTTGAATGTGTCTGCAAAAAAGTCCACTAGGAAACCTATTTTTTTTTCATCCCTTTTAATTCCTGCTTGAGCCAACTAAAGCTGGTCTAACTGATATTTGACCAATGCTAAAAAAAAAGACTTCAGAGTTGAAGTATGAGATGAAATATAAAAAAGGTGAAATCCATTCATCTACATTCCTGATCTCTACACTTTTCACTTTTCCTCAGCTACATGATCATCCCACTACTTTCTGAATTGGCAATAAATATAAAGTAAATCGCTATCACAAATAATTTGCACATTTACATAATTTCTAGGAACCATCATTGCTTTGCTAATGGGAAAGTGAGTTCCATCTGTCATGCTTTATAAGCAGTTGGTTTACATCCAGACATGATCTAAACCATCATCTTGACTAGATTATAAGAGAGGGGAATGATTTCTGAGTGGCTTACTCCTATAAAACTCGTTTCCAGCCATTATGGGTCATCAGACTGAATAGATGCCACGGCACTTTCCATGTTCTAAAAACTCCCACCCTGCAATTTTTTAAGATAGCTGTGAGTGATCCGACGCAGAACTCCAAGACATGGGAGAGATAACAGGTGACAAGACAAGCGGCGCCAGTTCGTTGTTGGATCTGGAGGCTGCCTTGGGATACTGTGACAGACGTTGGATTCCGACACATCTCTGTGGTGGATGGGGAGGAGCAGGAAAAGTGAGTGATTTGGCGTTGTTTTGGAGAAATTCCCTCCAGTCATGGTGCTTTCTCATTCCCTAACCCTCCCCGGAGCGGCTTTGACAGACAGACAGAGGAGACGTGACCTGAAACAAGCGGCTGTTTGATCATCTCCATACCGCTTTCATTCTGTCACAAAGATCTATGCAAGATCACATGATATTAAAAAAGATTTCAGTATTATTAAAGTGAAAATAAGCTCACTGGTGCCAATGCATTATACATCAATAACTCTGACAAAATCAATTTAGTAAGTAAACTGATGAGCCGAGGGAAGAAAGAGAAATTGTGATATGTCTCAAGAAGGGTATAATGTAGGCCATAGAGAGACGTTTGGCGTGTGTGTGTGTGTGTGTGTGTGTGTGTGTGTGTGTGTGTGTGTGTGTGTGTGTGTGTGTGTGTGTGTGTGTGCTCCTGTCATAGAGAAAGGAGGAGAGAGATTCAAGTAGTTCTAAAAGTGTCAAGTGCAGTGAAAGTCCATTTTAACTTTTAATTTTGTCTTCTCTCCAAGCCAACCACAAAAGGTTATGACCAGTGTGTGTGTGTGTGTGTGTGTGTGTGTGTGTGTGTGTGTGTGTGTGTGTGTGTGTGTGTGTGTGTGTGTGTGTGTGTCAGTGAGAGAGAGAGAAAGAGAGTGCTTGTGTACGTGCAGACAGGCATCTGAGAGACCATTTGATTTAATCTACAGAAAGTGGACAAACATTATGTGTGTTTTTGGAAGAAACCCACGTATTTAAATAAAAAAAGAATACCTACATTTCTTTACGAGGCTATGGTCTATCTAGAGAAAAATACACACACACAAATAACCACACTCACACACACAAACTCAAAGCTATCCCAACACCTCGTAAAGTCAGAGACTGCCCACGCCCAAAACAAATGTAAAACAATCAAGAGAAGTTTGGCCGGAGCAGACTGCTCTCGTCATTACTCCGGTCTCAGTGACAGCTTGCCCTGCTCACCTCATCTGTCTGCGCTCTATAAAGAACGGCCTTATGGGTAGGCTCAGAGCCCCCCCGACCCCTTCTCACACCCTTCCACAGACACCGGCCCCTCGACCCTCTTCTGACAATTTAGACATGGTGTGAGTGTGTTCATTCCCAACCACTATGGCTGGGAACCGACTTCAACACTCAAAGTAACTTTTGCACTAAAACTTTCAACAAAGATATCACAAACACAGCATCACAAAAATCATTTTCTTCAAATCGCAAATCGCAAATAATATATCTCATACCTGACAGTGTCATCTGGCTAACATTTCATATACTAAGACGTATTTTAGGACCTTTACTCTCACACAAGGACTAGTGCAACCCGGGATATCTCATGTCCCTGGGTTTACAAAAACTGCAGCAGAGTAAGTTTATAAGAATCACAAAAAAATGTAACAAGCAGCCAATACCACAGAGCTCAAGAACAAAAGAAAACAGAGAGTAAAGCTAAAACATTCATGTATCCCCAGGATAATCATATAAGAGCAATAACACCTAACCACAAGAGTGACAACACATCCAGGGCAGTGAGGGCAGCAAAAAAAAGTCTGCCAAGTCATCATTAAGGCCCAGACCCCAAATTATTTCTCTATTGTTCACCTTTCCTTCTTTTAGCCTCTGACACATTTCTATATACACCCTCAGAGATGTGTAAGCAAATAGACGGATGCAGCTAATCGCCTACAATTCACGGAGACACACTTTTAATCCCTCCATTTCTGACAATCACATGTAAAAACACTCAAACACATGCAAATCTTTACCTCGCCCGCCTTTGGCACACATGCGGGGACAAATAAACGAACACACCCTAACGTAAGCCTCTCCGACTCTCCTCCACCGCTGTTCCCTGCTGCAGCAGACTTAGCCAGGATTTACGCAGCCCAGTCACAGCGTCTCCATTAATTGCTGAAAGTGACACCATGCACGGTTATTACACGATTACGACATGACAGCTCTCGTTTTTCACCATTAAGAAGCAGACGGGCCTCCGCTCAGCTGCAGCAGGGTGTCAGCACATGGGAGTGGGACGGCAGGAAGACAGGTTATACTGAGAGGGCAGCGGCCACAGCATGGGGTGCTTAGCTTGCTTATGTGTTGGCACGACACCGGGCTGACTTTAAGAGACATTCAACACCTCGACGAAAAGGCCCCTACGCAAAACGTCTGAAACTCTGCTCGGTAAACAAGAATTCAGCAATTTGACCCAGTCATATACACACACAAACACAAATCCAGTGTCATTTTTCAGTCATTTTAGACCGAGAAGGAGGAAAGGTAGCAATAATATAAATAGCTGTAACCCTAGAAGACATTTATGAGAAATAGTGAGTCCATGTCAAGCATTCAGCAGAGTAGTTTCGGGTTTACAGCTACCATTGCCTTGATATGTAATATGTCTCAACCATCATAAATTATGTCAAAGGGCATCGAGATCCCTAAGGTCATGGTAGGAGGGCCTTGGGGTTACTGACAGGATGGTGTATATATATTTATATACATAATATTTCTCTATGTTTTGGCAACTCCCAACAGCTGCAACCGACTCAGCACAATCACCAATGACGTTCATTCACGATCATAGTCTCCTTGCCAAAAAAAAATTAACATTGTCATTTAATGGCGTCATTATGTCCTCACCTTTAACTACAATTATGAGAGAAAATACATCCCGCTTTTGCTTCTATTAATTGCCCACTTGAAGCAAAGACGTCAAGGGGTTGTATGGATTTCCTGCCAAGGAAGTCGTGTGCGGCTGTCCCTCTCCTGATGCGAGATTGGTTGGAGGAGGGGGGGGTTGAAGAAGAGGATGTGAATAATGCATTACAAGGTATGAGGCTGGATAAGGAGCCGGGGCTGCGGGAATTTAGAGGCATTTGTGTTCGTCACACAAATCAGGAAGTCTCGCTGAGCTTGGAGGCAAATCCGAACCGACGGCTGAGAGCGGAGGATGACACCACCTTTTTTCCACAGAGCTCGGGCCGGAGAAAGAAGCAGTTGACGAGGAAAGTGAGAGAGGACGTGCATGTATGTGTGTGTGTGAGAACTTGATGGGAAACAGAATGGAAGAGAGAGAGATATACAAAAGAGTGAAAGGGAACAATGTCAGCCTATCTTAGAGAGGTCAAACACAATTGAAATATTTGCCCAGTAAATGGTCCAATCATGGCCGAATAGAGGAGAGGGAGTTCAATATACATACCAATAATTACCCTCTTTGTGTGAATGTTTTTTTCTCAACTTTAATTCATAAATACTTTATTATATTAACCAGAACATTATCTCAGAACAAAGATTTCTACATTTTCTAAATGACTGTTTCTGATGCTGGTATCCAGAGTGACATACAGTAGAGTGAGGCCTCAGCAGGGCTTCAGAGTCCCACTGCGTGAGGTTGATAATTGACCTTCGGCTGTTAGGGATCAAACTTACCGATTTTATTGGTTAAATGGTGATCTTTTTAATCTCAACTCACACTCTAGCCTACTATGTTACAGATAGTATCTGCTACACTGATTATCACAGTCAGAAATAGATACCCATGATTCAACATTTACTAGCAGCTACTCTCATGTATGCGAGACCTTCAGATGAATGAGGCCCACGCTAAGGTCAGACACACTTAAGATAAAAGCCATTGACCTCTGCACATTCTCTTCCTGCCTGGCATGCCGTGCTGCTCTGTGGCTTGTCTGTCAGTGACTGTGTGTGTGTGTGTGTGTGTGTGTGTGTGTGTGTGTGTGTGTGTGTGTGTGTGTGTGTGTGTGTGTGTGTGTGTGTGTGTGTGTGTGTGTGTGTGCGCAAGTCTATTTAAGATCATTTGTGTGTCACTGTCTGTGTCTACGTAGCAAAGGGTCAACTTGGGCTCCTGGTGTGAGCCACTAAGGCATGTCTGAGGCAGTCTGAAGATGGAGGTTGGTTTTAAAGATTTTCACCTTGCCTGGTTTGGAAAGGAAAGAGAGGTGGGGGTGCATGGCAGGAGACTATGGGAACGGACGACTGGGTGAGTGTGAGGTTGGGCTGCTGCCCTGCCACTGATGAAGAGGGTGCGGAGGTGCGGACAGACAGGAAGCAGATCACAGTCTGAGAGGCCGAGCCCAGACAGTCTCAGCCCTTTTGAAGCATTGAGTTACAACAACTCTGCTTCGTAGTATATATCTAATATATATATATATAAACCCTCAATGCTCTATTTAAAATCATAATATGCAACCAGGCGATGTAGAAGATGCAAACAAACTTGGGAAAGCTAAATATAAGGTTTGCCTAGTTTTTGCTGAATGGAATTTGTCTGCTGTGTGCATTATTTGCCATTATTGTTGCTGTGGTAACCATCCAGCAGCCCAAATAAGTAAAGACAGAGTCCAGAAAATGATAAAGGCCGCTCCTTGGCCGGACCTTCAAATCACGATGAAGCATCAAGAGTGACAGAAATGCGGGAAAAAGTCCAACTACTCTTCTGGAGAGAAATAGTTTGAAGTAGTTTCTTGCCTCGCTGTTGACAGGAGTTTTGCTTTTACTTAAGGTAATGGCACAAAGTCCCCGGCTGCCAAGCCGAGGCTGGCAGACACATACCAGACCTTCACTTAAAAGGCCGCGTCAGGGGTTAAGTGGTCATGGAGAAGGAGTCAGGGAGCCGCCGCTGAAGTTATTAGGCAGCATAGTTTCTCTCGTCAGCAGGTGGGAGGTGAGATCTGGTGTGAGGAGCAGGTGCTGCTCAGGGCCAGAGATCACAGCCCCAACTTAAGGCTGCGATAAGCCCGATGCCACTTAAGTTACACCCCCAGCACCGCTCTGACCCCTGCGTGGTTTGTATATGTGCGAGGGAGAAAGTGAGAGAGTTGTCGGTGTAAGTGTGAGAAACAAAAGCTGAGACATGTGGATGTATGTGAGTGCGTGTGAAAGCGGACCGGTGCCGTGAGATCCATTTTTTTCCTCTTTATGCTGAAGGTTATGAGTATCTACATATTTTGAAAAAGAAAACACCTACAGCTAAATAAAGGCCATTCATGAATGACAGCTAAGGGCATATTTGTCTGTTATCCTGTCATCCTAGTGATGATGTGCCCTCACAAGTCTCAGGGTGTGGGCGAGGACAAAGGCTGCTGAGGAGAATGGAGGATGAAGGCCTGTGTGGTTTTGTCAAACGCCCCGTGATCCTCCACAAACTGGCACCGAGCCACAGATTTCAAACTGCTGTTTTGTCCAAAGCCATTGTCGACACATGATAGCGACATTTTGGAATGAGAAAGAGTGGGAGAAAAGGGCGAGGTGAGGGATGAGAACGGCAGAGTGACAAGGAGAGGTAAGAAGGGGGCGGATGCATTTATTTGATGATTACGTTTGTTAGTTCCAGCCCTGGGGACCCCGGCACCAAGAAGCACTTCCAGCAAACCAAAATCATACAAAAAAAAAAAAAAAAGAAAAAAGGTGGAAGAGACAGGGGGGATGAAAGTGGAAAGAGGGTTTTTGAGGATGAGGCGAGGTGAGGTATCGATCATCCATTGACAAACACAATAGAAATTTTAGATGTGATGTGAGAGGCCCCCATCCATAATTTATCAGCGGGCCAAATGTGAGTGACGTGGGGTGTGGACAGGGAGGGAGCACAGAGTATTGATTAGTGTGTGTGTGTGTGTGTGTGTGTGTGTGTGTGTGGGGGGGGGGGGGGTTTCCAAAGACATCGGGGGGGGGGGGTAGATGGAGCACAGGAAAGCCATTAAGGATGGCAGTGTTACACTGGCAGCGACTACAAGCGCAAAAAAAGCGAGAAGCGCGAAGATTGGAGGAGAAGGAGAAAGAACTAGAGAGAGGTCAACATCCCCCCCCTTCTCCCCACCGCCCCGATCAATATGACCATGTCAAAACATAAAATGCATGCTTTTGCTCTTAAGTAAAAGGTGTCTCGGATTTTTAAAAGCATTGATTCGGAGACGGGTCGATGGAAATCAAGGCATATTTTCCTGTGCAAAGAGGGGTAATAACACTCAGCTGATAATAGCACAACAGAGGGGGGACTCAACTGTGTCTGCGAGGAGTGCACTGGTCAGATTACTGCACTTCCACCAGGAGAGGTCCCAGGAAGGGGGGGGCAGGTCAAGGATTTGAGATCTCTCTCTCTCTCTCTCTCTCTACGCAAACTGGTGCTGAGGTTCGTCTATGGGGAGGGCAGAATGAGTTGATGGCACTGGACTTTTACTGGAGCATCTGCCAAAAACATTTTACACATTAAAGTGGGGAGTAGCTGGACAAGGAGTTCTCACAGGGTTGTTCCTGGGGGGAATATGCACCATCATACACAACCGGACGGAGCAGATCATTCTCTATTTTTGCAATGCTAACCACACAGAGCCACACACATTTAATGAGAATTAATTTGAATGATATATTGTTGTTTAAAAAGGTCAGTCATACTACCTTGAGGTGATATTGCTGTACTGGTTTTTACATTTGAATTTCAAGCTCCGCTTCAATTGTCATTTGACTGCAAGTCAGCCACTGAGGGGAGAAAAGGAGCCTGAGGCAGGAAGGTTCTGGGTGGGTTCAGCGGTTTGGGATAGTTGCTCCCTAATGTGGGCACCAGTGAGGCAGAAAAAAAACCTCCATGCCGGCACTGGGGACCCAGCACCGCCCATGGAGAGCCAAACCCAAGCAGTTAAAACAGACCAGCACAAAGAGAGACGGCAAGCAAAACACAAGGAGAGAGAAGGAAAAACAAAATCATGTTCCATAATCAGAAACAAAACTAGTGCCCACCACATGAAGGGCACTGGCAGTGTGCGTCCATGTGTCCCTTGTCGTTGCACCACTTAGCACAGCGGCCACATAATAGGGCTTTAAAGACAATGGCAGTACAGCAGCAATTAGCCTTATCCCTGGGTGTGGCCACGCTCTGAAGACACTCATCTGTCCACGACCGCAGAGGCGTGTAATGAATGACATGGCATTGCTGTGACACGTTAAAATAAACAACATCTGGCTGAAATAAGACAACTCCCTTCATCTTTGGTGACCCTTTGACCTTTCATAGGTCATAAAGTGGGCTTAATACAACTGCACTCTGCAATCAAAGCAGAGATACAAACAGAATTATTTTTATCAGATATCATAATGTGATGTCATCTGCAGGGTTAAGTGTTCATTTTGGAAAGATTGACACATTTGTCTTGGTTGGATTTGAGAGTTATTGCTCAGGGTAGCAGCTAGCTAACCTTGTCGCTGACAATTCCAAGCAAGTGTTTTACAAAACTCATAAATGCTGCACAAAAGTTAAAACTCCATGCTTCTTCAAATGTAGCAAATTAATTACGTGATGCATTACGTGGTCTGTCAAGGTCTATTTTTAGAAGGTTCATCAGAGTAAGCACAACAACATTGAAAGGCCCCAGTACAACTCTGGATGCTCAACGATCACTTAAATGACCCTTTTACATTCCAATAGAGAGCCATAGAGCTAAAGGTGCAGAAGTTAAGCTTGACAAATGTTGCTTTGTCACATGACTCCAAGGGATCCTTGCAGACGGCTGAAATGTCACCCATGGAAGAAGCAGCAGCTTGCCGTGCCTTGGTACCTGACAGTTGGACAGGATTGGCACAGTGCTCGCTGCAGCCTGGGATTGAACGTGTGTTCTTCTAGAAACCCAACAATCTGTCTAACCGCCAGGCCACACTAACACCCCAAACAACACGCTTCTCAGCTCAGAGAGGTGGACGCTTGACAAGTAGCATTATTCACTTTGGAACATCGCCCATCAAACTCTAAACCTAACGCCGAGACCTTTGAGTCAACAAGGTCTGACCTGAGCATTTCTCTGACACATGTTGTGGAAATCGCGGGCGGCGGACTGGTTAGTCACTTGGCTTGGCTGCGTCCTGATTGTGTGTGATCACTTTTCAGTGTCGCACATGAGAATGTGGGAAATGGAAGCCGGCGGAGAGATAATCTGGTCACGTGATCCGGGCTCAGCGGAGGCGATGACAGCCCCGCTGTGCCACCGTGTGTCATACGATGAGGGGGCCAAACGGCAGGTGACTCCCTCTTAATTGACAGATGACCACGCCACCAGGAGGACGAGGGAGGAGAGGGGAGGCTGGTCAGCGGGGGAGGAAGGAAGAAGAGAGAATACCCCATTTTGTAAGATTCTTGATAAAAGCGTGTCTGACGTAAGCAAAGAAGAGGTAATCTGTTTCACTCTGCAGTTTGCTATAAGACTCTCTGCTGGTACTCCAGCGACACTGTGTGAGGCCGGCAGGTATGGAAACACTCTGTAGCACATCCTATGTGTTAGTGCGATCGAGGATGTATATGAGCGTGGTGTGTGTGCGGGCGTGAGTGCCGGTGTGTGTGTGTGTGTGTGTATTTAACAGCTTAATCAATTACTTAACCACTTGCCAAAGAGGAAACAGGATTTGCTCAACATGCCTCCCACCTTTCAGAAGAGGAGTCTACACAAATAGATTATGCACACAGCTCGAACAAAGAACAAAGCATCTCCCCTCCTTTTGTTTAAACGAGACTTCTGGTACATTGTATCAATAGCCAGAGTTCTCCGTGGAAACAAAGCCAGATGACAGTCATCGGCGCAAAGGAGAGGGGGTAACCCACACAAACACATCTATATTAATATCTTGTATTACTACAGTCACACAAGATAATTGCCCAAAATAGATAAAGGGCCAGGCAGCATGCTAACACCCTCATGAATGCAGATGTTATGCGGATGATTTAATCACCGGTCTAACAGATGTTTTTAGGGCTGCCCTCTTTCATTAAAAGCCTCCCGCAGCAGATAGAGGAATCAAAGATTATTCCCGGAATTAGGATATGAAAAGCACGTTAGCTCAATTAAGAAAATTAAATTGTGTACATTAGACGGAGGCTTGTTCAACCAGCAGTGAGCGTTTTGCTGGCAAGGTCGGGGGCATAATAAAATCAAAGAATCCCAGGCTTAATTGAAATGCACTTAAAAAGGATCATGCTGACAAATGCGATTGTATTCAGCCGCTAATGTGCACACCTCCTCCCAGTCCTCTTTAAATCCAATGAAATTGAAATACACTGGGCTGCTGACCGCTTCCTGATACAATCAGCCGGCCAGCAGCACGGCATATGCAAAGAGGAGGAACAAGATAAAGATAAAAAAAATAAAATAGAGAGCAGGTAATCGATTTAGAACAAACGCACCAGGACGGCACCTCCCACACCGCTACACTCTTCTCCTACGTACACATCTGATGTTACACCACTTAAAGATCAAAACGAATGAAAGGTGAAGTGTGGAAGTCATCGTAGCCTTATCGGTATTACCCTGCCAAGGGAGACGGTTCACTTCTTTCAGCTCATAATGGCATGAGGTGAATGCTGGAGATGATGGAGCACTTTGTGTTTAGCCAAAGGCTCAATTAACATGCATAACACATGTACACACCCATAGGAACGCATTCATATCACTTCTGTGTATGCAAACAAACGCTGACATGCATATAACCTCCTGTATGTTTCTATATATCTCATCTCCATTCCATTAATCAGAGGGCAGGATTGCTAACAGGCTCAATGGGAGGCTATCTACTGTCATCAGACACACACGTTCAGGTCCGTGGGAAATCCATTCCATTGTCTCCTGACCAACAGCACTGGGCACTCTGTTTGCAACACTAATTAAGATAAAACTACCAAGTTGGTTTGCAGCAGAGTGCTTCTTGGCTTTGCCTGCAAGTATGTCCCCCATAACACTGCATGAATTAATCTGAGTGTCAAAACACAGTAAAACATTAATATATAAGTTTAAGAAAAAGAGAGCAGATCATATTATTATTATTTGCTAATCTCCAAGGCTTTATCCTGCAGCCTACTTTTCTCGGTACTAAACAGAATATATTAGGCTGAATCATAGTGGTTGTGAAGCGGAAAAAAGAAAAATTACCATCTTGCAAGTTGAAAAATCATGTATATGAGAATAAACAACTCTCTCCCCTAACACATTTATTTTATTTAGTAGTGGCTGATGAGAACATGGTACTTGAATTGCAAACACTAAATACCTACACACTTTTTGAGCTTACACTGTTCCACAAACAAGCCTTTCCCCACAACATATATATGTAAGCAAACAGAAATAGACGGTACACAGTTGGACTGCTGCTACGGAAACAAAAAAAGTAAGTGTTTGCTATTTTTCGTGCCATTAACTTGCTGCTGAGCAGAGCAGTGCTCTCTAAGGTAATTCTCTGGAGGAGCCACTAGGGGAGCTTCCAACCCCCTTTTCAGTAAACTTGAGCACACACTGTATACACACACACACACACACACACACACACACACACACACACACACACACACACACACACACACACACACACACACACACACACACACACACACACACACACACACACAGAGACAATAAGAGAAACAAAGAGACAAGGAGAACAAATGTTATGTCGCTCAACAGAGGAGGATGTGACTAACAAAATAATTTCCTCTTTTCATAAAAGAGGGCGTGGACATACCTGATGATGCACTTTTTTATCTTTTTTTAAATCATCATTGTGGCCCATATCCTTTCATTATTCAGCCATCCGCACAACACTTCTCACTGTTGACACTGCCGTGTGATACGGTGAACGAGCCGGTATGCTATTGTAGTACGGCCTAGTATAGTGATGGGAATACTGCGCCCCAAAGTACAGAACACACCTCCATTATGCATTACACATCTAAGATATTTAAGCTCTTTGTAAGAGTTAAGTCTTGGAGCCGTGCCGTGTCATTCTGTGGGGGATGATAGGGAGCTTTAGTCATGTCTGTATTAGCAGGATGACTTCCAAAGCCTCTGGGATGGCGTGTTACAACCACCAGCTCCAGTCAGTCCCTGCGTTGATACCCAACTCTGCCTGGCCCTAAGCACCAGATCAGAAACCCAAATAGGCCTTGCATTAAAGGGGATAAGCCTTACCACAGGGACCGACTATTCACCAAACAAGATCAAATGAAACGCTGTAAGTTTATTGTGACTCGAAATAAATAGAAAACGCAGCGGTTCAACAGTCCAGCATGGGGATGGAGCCGCGGAGCAAAGCTCTCATTTCTGTTTCGTGCATGGTGGGGGAAAAAAAGGCCGTATACGATTATTGTGCTTTACAAAAAGTTTTTAGGGAGGAGTAGTGAGACTCGAGACCTGTGAACATCGAGTGACATGAATTTCCAGGACACGTGTTGTCTTCAGAAGTGGGAATGGCAGTGTTTTCCCTTCTTGGAGCAGGAGAACATGGTTCTTATTCTAAGATAAACACCGCCCATCTGTCTGGTGCTGTATGGTGGCAGGGTGTGTGTGCCAACATCGGGGCCCTTCAAGAGACACTTAGGTCTGTGTGTATATTTTCACAGTCTGATTGAAGTAAAACACAGCCTTTAATGTGTCATTTCAAGTGAACACCGTGCCCAAATGAAAACACACACACCTACAAGCTGCACTTAATTGAAGGCTACAGGTTTTCACATAGCAGACAGGTTTTTTTTCCGTCTTTTTTATTTTTTTTCCGAGGGGAGAAGAGAGCACTTTTTGAAATCAATATTCTCAACTTGTTTTCCTGCAAATTAAAGCTGCCATTCTCAGTCTGGTTTCCACCAGGGACCAGCACTGAGAGACAGATAGGGATAAGAACTGCAGCGGTAAAGTTTTTATATTTCAAGCAAAAAAAAAAAAGATTGAAACGTAATCCTGCATTATCTCAAAATGACTGAAAGAGAGAGAGATGGGAAGACACACGCGCACCAAAAGGGAGCCCAGATGCTATTTCTGTATTCTGACAGAATGGGGAAGAATATTCAAAAAGAAGAGAATAAAAATATCATGGCATTATCATAATTTCAAATGTCCCTCATACATTCCTTTTTGAGATATGACATATTAAAGAGTCTGTTACAATAACTTTGTGTTGACATACTTTCCATCCGTGGGAGAATTATTCCATTGGTACAAGTTTCTGCCTCATCCTCCGTCTCAATAACATGCAATTGCCTGCAGTTAGTCTACATAGCATGCAATTTACACACAAGACTGCACCTCTTCTCGCCGTCTGCCTCTGGTAGACCAGGACTGTACTTTGCCATAAAAACAGACACACTCTTCTTCAGGAAGCTTTGTCGAGCCTAAAAACCTCAATTAGGTCCATCAATATTTGATGGAACGGCTCTGATAAGGTCTGCTCCCCCCCCCCCCCCCCATCCTCCCCGCTCTGGTGCCCCTGTGCTGGCGTGATGTCTTTAATTGTTGGCCCAAAGCACTGGAGACAGACAAGACTTTGTTTTCTCGGTAATGGATGGCTCTGTCCCTAACACAATATTGAGACTGGCTGTTGTGCAAGCATGGCTGCCGCACTCCTGACCTGCGGTGAGAGTGGAAAGGGGATGGGAGAGGGATGTTGATGAAGTAGTGGAGGAAAATGGAGAGTCATGTGACGAGCACTGATGTGCGTACGGTATGTCAGTACGTACTGGCACTTGGTAGAAGGACAACAAACCACATGACCTCCATCATTCCCTAACATCACAGCATAACCCCTTTGTTTCTCCTCCACTTCCAACTCTCACAACAAGCAAGCAGGCAGGAAGCATCCACGCCAAGTCAGGCTCTTTAAAACTATCTCGCACATACTGCAGGGCTGTCGAGATAAAATAGGGGGGGGGGGGGAACATGAAAAGCTAGTCCTCACCCGCCCTACCTCCCCCTATCTCCTCCCCCCTTCCTCTGGCGTGTGTTAGTTTCACCTTGGCATGCGGCGATCGCATTCTCTATCCCTGCCTGTGCTCCTCTTCCAGGACCCCTGAGCTGTCCTGGGAGGTGCCTTTGCTAAGGGATTTCTCTTCATTGACTTCCTGGGTAAATTGATTTTAATAGCCAACACTTGGGGCCCTTTTCTCACGGTCTCCGCTTTCAGCAGCGGCAGGCTCCGTCACGCCCTGCCATATTTCTCCACTCAGGACGTCTGGGCTATTTTCCAGGGCTATTGGAATAAGAACTGACGAATCCCTTTCAAGGTCCCAAGGAGATAATCTCCTGTCATTTCTGATTTGCATAACATTATTTAAAATTTAATGTAATGGCATTAAGATATAGAAGACCCTCCCTATTCTGTGAGCGCACATCTGTTTGTGGCGTGTGCACAATTTTGTGCATTAGTGTATGTGTATATGCAGAGACACAACACTGTGGGGACTTATCTCTGACGGGGAAACAGGAAGCCCCTCTCCTCCCTCTGCCCTTCTCTCTTTCTTCCTATCTTCCCAGAGCGACCCCCACCTTCCAATCCGTCCCAGCTAATGCAGAATACGACGACACTGCACAGAGATAATCAACAGATAGCTCAAAGCAGATGAAAGAGGTATCAGATCTATCCACACTCAAACACACACACAGAGACAAAGACACACACACACACGAGGAGCAGCTAACAAAGCAGTGTGTTCCAGGGTACGGGGCCAAGGCATAGCCCAGAGGACCGAGGGTCGGATACCATTCCATTTGTCGGATCCGTAAGTGTCCTACTTAGAAAGCTGCAATGGGACTCAATTAGGCTGGAACCAAGACGAGCTGATAAATTAATTTATTAATGAATACAATGGAATGGAGAATGGAGGGATGTGCTTGCTCATTTGTTTGGGGGTTGGCTAGGCCAAACAGCTCCACTACAATAGTGGGCATTCATTGGAATAGAGACGGGTCAAACAGGGATTATGCAATATAAACTTTAATAGCTCTCTAGTTGGTTTGTGAGATGGAGAACTTAAAAAAAAAAAAAAAAAAAAAAAATAAATACATTTGGTGCTCTTGTCTAGGTCACAATCTAATTCTGTTTTCATGTTCATTTTTTCCCAGTGTAATCTCAAAAAACACAAGAGCACACAAACAGAGAGACAAACCCAGACACGCTGGCATCCAGACATGAACTCAGGTAAATGTGAACACAATGTGCGATTGCATTACTGATACATGATGCACATACAGACATACAAAAAAGCAAACACACAGACATGCTTTTACACTACAGACAGACAAGAACGTAAACACACACGCACACACAGACTCATTCGCACCATCTCTATCCTCTGTGGTAGAGCATCTTCCTCACATTAAAAATAAATTCATTCAGAGTCAATTTAGGGAATGTTTGGCGATGCAGGGCAGGAATACCATCTAAGCTCTGGGAATTGTAGATTGCTTCCCCTCCTCCCTAAGGCATTCTCTTTGTCTATCTATTTGGTGTGATTAAAAATACAATGATGAATGCATATTTCTTCCAGATGAATAACTTGAAGGGGTTGGCAGCAGATGAATCAGGGAGCAGTGTGTTGGTAGAGAGACTAGCCAGGTCAGGCCGAGTCACAGTCAGATCCTCTGCAGGCCGGGGCTTCTTCAGCGCTGATAGAAATAAAAGGAGGTCATCTGGACAACAGTCTACCTCACAGGGCTGGAGCTGGTTAAATTAACATTAAAGCTGCAAGCAAGACTTTTATGTAAAAAAATAAAACATCTAATCATCCTTAAAATGGAGCTGCACGTATAGTAAATTCCCATTCAGCTATGTGAGCGACTGAAAATCATCTTATTTGCCCGAACGGATTTCTACAGTCAGGTTGGCTCACTAGTAATATATTGTTCACACAAAGCAGTTTTCTGATTAGGACATCGCAAGCACAAATCCAGAGACAGCTTGACCCAGACTGTCATCTGCTATTTAAATAAATTGAGTTTAAACTTCGACCATGAGCCATCACATTCTGAAAAATCAATTTACGTTTGTGAAATTTGAAAAAAAATCCACATGCTGCCATTTGGGTGCGCCGATGTATGAAGATGTTTTCTAAAAGCTTGTGTTGGAAACAGCTGCACACAAAAGCACTGCCACAACCGTTCTTTGTGCTAATGTAAACACAAAAAAAAAACACATAAATGTATTCATGCACCCATACCCATCCCAACGCCATACATCCATAAATACAGTCAACTGGGCACCAAACATGTGAAATATAAGCCTCCCCGATGCCTCTGGAGGGGAAGGGCTTGAAGGGGAGCGTTTGAGGCTCATATCCCCAGTAGAGACTGCTCCTGGCAGGGCTACTGAGTGCCTCCCCTCCCATTGCCCCCTACAAACCATTGAAAGAGGAAGGCCCTCCTCTCCTTACATGTCAACTTCAGAGAGCATGCCTCTTGCTGCCTCAAAGCTTTGATACCAAAATAGTCCAGGAAGCCTCTGTCTTAAAAAATGCCCCAGCAGACCTTGATTCCGGGGATAGAGGGAGGGAAACGAAAGAAATAGGCTGGTGGAAAGAAAGAAAACACGGGAGGACTAGGGTATTACTGGGGAAGAGAGAACGAGGGAAAACGTATGGGTTTGGTATGGTTGCTCAACACTGTACTGTGCTGCAAACCCCTCAAGCAATATGATTCAATCTCGACCAGCTAATAAACCTTTGCATTGCATTGCACAGGATGAAGAAGTAAATGTGTGAAAGGCCCTCACGGTGGAGCCAACACCGGTCTCCTCAGACGCCCTGGAAGCTTCCAGGTCCTTCAGTACATCCAGCATGCACCATATTCATATAAATAATACATAGACAATGATATTCATAGCATCGGAGTGAAAACAATGCTTTAATAAAGGAATTGGTGGTGAGTTTACAGAGCAGAAGATATATTGAATGTTGGAGAGGAGATGGTCTGTTTTTAATGACCTGCAGCTGAAGTCAGAGAGAGAGAGAGACAGACTGACAGACAGAGAGACACCATGTGTCAATGGTGGGAGGGCATCCAAAATCCAGGTCTCTAGAGAAACATACTATCTGGTCGGTCACTCAGGAATTACATGTTCACTTTATTGCTCACTATATGAGGCTTTCTCATACTATTCAACAATGAGGGAATGGCTGTCATAATTGAAAATCGATTTTACTATAAAATAAAGAAATGCACACTGAGAAAACTCACACACATAGAAGAGTGAAGAATGCTCCATCAACATGGTAAGCTGAGATAATCGAGTTGAATATGACTACAGGCTGTCGTAAGAGGGGGAATGGAAGTTTAACGAATGGTTCGTCACCTGGAAAACCCTTTGGAACTCCCATGTCTAAGGCCCCTACTCTATTCCCATTGGCTCGCAGACCTGGGGGTTGGATTGCAATAAGGGTGTGGTGATGAGCTACTGGAGTATCTTGTCATTGGACTGATTATGAGCTGGTATGAGGGCAGAGGTCAGAGAGGGAGTACAGGAAGAGGAGAGCAAACGGGCATGCTGCTCAAAATGTAACCCTTCCTGCTGAAACGGGGATGGACAACAGTTGATAAGCAAGTCGAGCTGACCGGGATCAGGTTGGGCCTTCAAGGCCTTTAGTGCATGGTGTGCTCAGAGGTTTGCGTTAACCGAATATTTTCATTTATGGACAAAAAACTGAAGGCCATCTGTCATTTTGTCGGGGTTGTGTCTCAGTTCATATTTTGCCTTATAAATAAACAATCTATAATCTTGTTTGGTATATTAATTATTAAAAAAACACAAACACATACACCTACAGTACCGCAAGTGTTACCACCTTGTTTTCCCTCTGTCTCAGTGCTCAGTCTACAATTCAAGAAATACTAAACTTCATTCAAAAACCTCTATAGAAAGCTTTGAATGTAAAGAAATAAATAAAATAACATTAGGTACAGGCTCAGTCCGATCCACTTTGTTTCACATTTACAGAGTCAGGGCTTTGTATGAACACTTTTTTCCACCGCACACACACACAGAACGGACAGCTAGCGGACTGCGAAGGGATATTTGCTGAATTTGACAAAAAGTATATTGGATAAAAGAATCCCAGACTCCATCTTTAAATATGAATTTAGCTTAAAATGACAGCTAATAACAGATTACGACAAAATTTTGGTTTAACGCAACCACTGGCTGTACTTGTTAGTACCAGGTACAGCCCTCAGGCTTAGTGCTAATTAATCCACCTCGAACTAACAACAAATCATTTTACCGGTACTGCCTGTTTAGTGACACATGGTACACCTTGCTTGGGGCTGCTTCAATGGGGTAATGGGATTGACAAGTAGTACCTTTCCTGGAAGTACAGATGCTAGAGCAGTTGGAGTAAATCTCTACATCCTGCTCGCACCTGGACTACGGACATGCGGGATCTAAAGGTGTCTGGCAGGGAGTTAGTGGGGGGACCAGCACTAACTGGACTCCTCTCCCTGGCAGGCCTGCATGACTGACTTGATGACTGCCTTGGTTTACGGGGCCAGCTCATCTGCCCAGTTAGCCAGAAGGCCCATATTGGCGCACTTGCTCCTTCTGCTGAGAGACCCATCAGTTCATTCAGCTCCAAGCCCATGGACTTACCCAACATATAGGTCCCTTGTTCATTCAGCGATGCCTGGCGCTAGTCAGATGAAAGCACCTGCACCTGTCAAACAAACTGCTGGAACTGTGATAAATTAATGATCAAATGGGCAGACTGAGAAGTACAGTGGCACTACTGAGTCCTGTAAGCATAAAAGCCAAAGAAATAAAGACAGAGAGAAAAATAGAAAGAGTGAGATACAGACAGAGAAAAATAGAAAGAGAATGAGAGAATGTAGAGGGAGACAAAAGAGAAAAAGAGAGGGAGAATAACAGAGCGGGAAATGTGAGGATGAGAGAGGGAGGAAAAAGAAAGGAACATCAAAACATATTCAATGGTGTGTGTGTGTGTGTGTAGTTCCTTGTGCCTTCAAAGTAAGGGGAGCGGTGGGAGCATGCATCTCAGTAGGGGCTGCAATAGCGCCCTCGATTCTGAGCAATACACACAACGCAGTGGTGGCGTACACTGACCAAATACCTGTGTACCTATTATTATTACTACAAGTATCATTTATATTACTACATATTATTACTTAGTTTGAGGATCCTTTATGGGCAACTCAAACTAGCTTAACAAAACTCTAAATCTTAAAGCTACCAACCTAGAACAGTGGCCCAGTTGTTGTATTAGTTTGTGACGATGTTCCTTCATTGCAGTAGACGGATACACTTTGATAGAACGACATTTTTACCAGGCATACAAGAGAATGTTATCAAATCAAAAGACTGCAACCAAACACGGTCCAAATTCATTATTCATCTGCAGTATTTTAGCGGGGCTTTACACGAGCATTTCATCTTGCTCTGTGTAAGATTGAATACACTTTGGAGGGAGAGAGATTGCTTATGGCTTCTGAGGAAAAATGGAGATGATGTCAAAAAAAAGAAAAAAAGAAGGGTTTTGTAAACAACGCATGATTGTGGAGGGATTTGTTGGTTGAAAGAGGAAGTCGCTGTGAGTGACTGGATACTCTGTTCTTTCTCGGCACATTTCCATCCCTGTTATGTCGTCCAGGCATTGTGACAGAGCGCTGCAGCTCATCTCATATGCAGTTATCCAGCTAACTACCAGCCTTCCCCCTGCTGCTCCACCGGCCTTTGATAAGAACAGAGGGAAATTAAAATCATGAACCTGAATTATGAATCCAATGACAAGATAGCCTCCGAAGGCTCTTTCTCCGCTCCGTCTCTCTTGGCTATTTCTCCCGCTCTCTCTCCCGTACTGGCTCTCTCTCACTTTTACGCTTGTTCTTATTTTTCTTTCCATTCCAGTGTTTTTCTTTCTTTCACTTTTTTCTTTTTTCCCCCCTCAACACCGCCCGCCCCCCTTCTCTTTTGGTTACAGAGGATTCAACTGCTAGCATATTCCATAAGAGCAAGAGAGAGAGAGACTGAGGGGGATATAGAGGAAAGAAAGTTTCAAACGACAAAAACACACAGTTTGATAAAACTGACGAGGGACTCAATTAAGGCTTCTCTGTCAAAGCAAGAGTGATATTTTATTAAGTGGCAGTGTGCCATCCGATGGGTACATCAAGCGACACATCTGTAGACGAGAGGACTGCACCGGCCGGGTAAGAGGGACACGTGTTGCCACTTTCAGGAAACATCAGTCGAAACTCACTTCATCACGTCTGCTGAAAAATTAAGAGGCCCCGATATTAGGATGCTCATTTACTTTTTCATGCACCGCCCGAAGTATGTGAGGAGAAAATGTCGCTGTCCTCCTTTTTTTTTATTTTGAACACATCCAAGCACAAAGAATTCTGGTGTTAGCTTTTGTTACATTACCACCAGAACAAGTGCGACCAAGATTCTGACACATCAAAACAGAAAACAAACAAAGGCCTACATAGTCGCTGTTGCACATGCAGCTTTAAGGAAACAGATTTATAGGTCAACATATATCCATACTTTGTTACTGTATCTAATGTTTCAGTTATCAGTATGCTTCCGTGATTCCTGGTTCAGTATGTTAAAACAGGCGAACTACACATTGCAGAAACATTGCAGTAGTTTTCTCGTGTCAATTTGTTGTTATGAGCCAGAATAAGCTCATCATAATTAAAAGGGGTATATCCTTATTCAGAATAACATGCATGCATGTCTGTGTGTGTGTTTGTGTGTGTGTTTATCTTCAAGATAAGCCTGAACTTGCATGTTAGTGTCATTAGAACACTGTCAGGATTCTCTTAAACTACTTTAAAGGACCAAATCAATGCATCGTTTGTTTTACTAACTTCCTTTTTTGTCTCACAAATCTGATTACTGGGTGCTGCAGCTTTGACACTAACATACTTTACTAATGTTTGCATATATAAATTAAAACTCAGTCTACCGTTGCAAGTCGCTCTGGATGAGAGACTCAGTAAAACATCCGAAATGTAAAATGGAATGCAGCTTTCTTTGTCTATCGCTGCAAAGAGAGTATTTGATTCAACGCTATATATACACACAAGCCTGGTTGTTTTTGTGGACAACTGCATATATATATTCAGCAAGTTCCACCCTACTTTAAATTTCTTTTTAAATAAAAGTGAACTTAATCCTTCAGAGAGAGAAAACATGCTGCTCTGATGTGCCTGGAAGAGGCCACGGTGTTACAGTAAGATGAAACTTTAATTCTGAAGTCTCTCTTGTAATTGAGATTGCTCTTGTAGGATGTCAAACTGCTGAGAAAAAACAGATGCCCCTGTCACACCACACACACACACACACACACTCAAGCATGTGTGTGCATGGGTTTACATGTTGTTGTACACAAGTATGGGTCTGCATGCCAACTTGTTCACGCTGCCAGTGTGTGTGTGTGTGTGTGTGTGTGTGGAGGTGTACATGTTCACGTGCTGGAGCTGACACTTGGTTGTACAGGAGCTCTGTGCTGACCATACATAGTCTGTTTCATCTAGAACAAAAGCTCTGTTGGAGGACACAAAAGGCCAGGTTCAAAAGCATCGCAGGCATCAGGAGCCCAGGCCTAGATACATGAAACAATCAGTGTAAACTTGTCCACAGCTAAGAGGGCTGTGTGCACATACAACAGTGCTCCTCGTGCTCAACGGGCACAGATCTGTCCACATAGGACAAGATTAAAGCTCTGGATAGATCAAACACAGTGTTGATTATTAGCGCAGAGGAATGTTTTTGTGTTTGTATCATTGATTAATATGTTGCTCCCAAGACGAGAGATCTTTTATGCATGCAGAGCACGACCGCATCCGCAGCACTCTGCTCTGTGTAGTTGGCATTGGTGTGTGGCTGGTAGGAAAAAAGGCAGGGGACATGTGTGTATATGGAATGGCATTTCAGTCAATGTTAAATAAATAAACACATCAATATGCCTACAATAATTATTATTATTATGGCTTTAAAATAAGTCCTGGAATGAGTAACGAGGCAATAACTATATACAGAAAATGTAAATATATAGAAATGAAACCAGTATAGTTAAATAAATATTATTTTTCCAAAGGAAAACTTTTTTTTTTTCCCAGGGTTCTCTTGTATTTCGAATCTACATTTATTTCACAGGTCCTTTTACTTCCATCTGTTATATTTAACTGAATGGGGCGTGGTTGGATTCAGAAGTACACGAATGAGCTAGCTAGCTAGCTAGCTACCTTAGCCTCACTCCCCCGGAGACCCCCTCAAAGGAAGACTACTGAGCAAGAAAGTCAGCTGATCTGGAGGAGAGTAGTGGCTGGCTGAATTGGAGTTGCTACAGCCGCTAACTGAATATCCGTTTTCAGGATATGACAACTACAGTAGCTTGGTAAAAAACAATGACAGTGAATTTGCTGAATTTACAGTTTATCAGACCACAATTGAGAGAAGAATTGGCTAGCTATCGCTTCCTGTGGTCCCACTGCCTCACTCCCTGCAGCTAATAGTCTGTGTTGCCTCTGTGGAGAGAGGCGGAAGTAGCTAGCCAGCTAGCTTCCTAATTATTGTGCTTTGTTCTGAATCTGTGAGATGACCACGCCCCATTAATGTGAATATGAATGCTAATAGAAGAGCCATGAAACAAATATGGCGTTAGGAAATAAAAATCCCCTGAAATGAATCAATGTAGTCCTTTGAAAAAATGTCCTGTCTAAAATTTAAACCTGTTTTCTTATTTATTGAACTATATTGACTCGTTTATTTTGACATTTATGTATATATATTTTTTGCCTCTATAATTTATTCCAGGATTTATTTAACAGCCATATTTATTTATGTATTTATTTTAAGTGGCTATAAACAAGTTTTTTTGCTTTAATTTATCATGTTGAAGTAAATGTTGATTGCACAATATTTTGAATCACGACGCCATCGCCGTTTAGTTTGGCTCCTTTAAGCCTCGCTTTAGGAAGAGGGTCGCACTTGCACTCCTTGCTATCGGAGGAAGCACAAAAGTCAAAGAGGGAGAGTGATAAAAACTGTTCTTTCTACTAAGCTTGATCAATAAATAGGAAAGTAATGTTGAAAAGTTATCTTTTAATACTGAATGAAATGGTATTCCATATGTGTGTGTTTATGTGAGGTTTTTCTCTTATATACTGTACATGTATGGGTTGTGATGAGTGGCGGTGGGTGTGAAACTTCTTAAAGCCACATCTCAATGACAGATACCGGAGATACGGTGACGGATTGAGGCACTTACAAGTGGCAATGCTGGAATCTTGTTCTAATAAAGAGACAGATATATACACACATACACACTCTACTATAAATGTCTGAAGGTCTCACCCCCCTCTCTGTTATTCCCTCATTTATTCTCCTCCCCTCCACCCCTCTCTCTCTCCAGGATATTTATGACTGATAGATCTGTCAGTGCTCTTACTAAACAAATGAAAGTTGCAGCTTGTGCCATCGAGGCGACGCCTTCATCGGCGCCCGGTGGGCTCCGTTTGAAGTGGGCCCCCGCCTCCCTTGCGTACCGCCGCTGAACTTGATGAGCTACTACTTGGGAATGTGACATTTACATTCAGCTACCACATGTAGCATAACTATGTTTATTTTTCAGCTGCAGAAAGCTGATGTGGTATTATTGGTCTGTCAAATATAAAATTAGAGCTACATTTGAGTACTTCCAACTCTAAGGAAGGAAAAGAAAAAAATAATTAGAGTAACATCAGTGCTGTCATCACTAGATAACAGTTCAACAAAAGTCCTGCTCGGATAGGATATGTTTTACACATGGATGTAGAGAGTAATGTATTTTTTAAACACAGCATAGTGATTTTTGTCCTATCTGAACTGGCCATGTCAGTAATGTTTATGGACTGAGCACTGCTATGCCAGGAAAGATTTCAGCTTTTTCAACACCTGTAAAACACCCACTAAAGATGACCTGAGAGCAGCCAATTAATACATATTACTAGACGAAGCCTTTGAGCTCTTCACTCATGTCCAATAACATAACATTACATTACTCAGACAAGCAGTTTGTTCCAGAAATGTCTAATATTAATACTATTAATGTATTTTTATTGGATTATTATTCATTTATAATTAAAATATTATTATTAGCTTAAGATTGTACACATGGAATGTTGCTGTGAAGACAACACATGAATTAAGGACGTTAGAAGACTATGCAACAATCTTGCATAAACATATGTGAATGTGAGAGGGGATAGTAAGCTAAGCATAGTGTATTTGTATTTGAGAATTTCAGTGTGAAAGAGCGTGTGTGTGCATATGTGTGAGAGAGAAAGAGAGAGAGTGATGGTTCTGGTTGTGTTTTTGTTCTATATACCTGCAGGCTGCTCTACTGTGACCGGGTACAGATGTGTTGTCAGCCCAGGGGCATTGTGTCTAGGTTGGCCTAGCTTTGGTACCCAAGCCTTCACTGAGGTACTGAGACCTCGACCAATACACTCTCTAGCACTGTGTCACTATGTCCTTTATAATTTATAAAAAAAAAATCACAATTTGCCTTTATAATTAGTTTTTTGCTTAAGTTGCCCCATATAGGCAACACCTACAACAGTCTTTCCCTGTTGGCTAAATAGCAAAAAGGTTGAGGATCACACAACTTTGATTGCAGGTGTAGAGGGCCAGCATTGCTCTGTTATTTACCCCGACAATTTCGGGACATTTATTGACAACTCGACGAATAGATGGGTGTTCTGTGTGTGCCGTTCTGATGGTGTCGGCCCGGTGTAGCTCGCCTCTGTTTCCCCTAGAGTGAATGCATTGGAAGGGATGAATAATAAACATAAAAGTGGGTGCAAGTCAGGAGAGCATTAGTCACACAGCACTGAGGCCTATAGCAAAAAAAACTACAACACAGAGGGGATACACAAACTCACACAGAACCCATGCACATAGGGAGACATAGTAGCACACTCGCAGTCAAACAGGTGCTGAGGAAATTTGTTTTGTTAAGTTGCAGCAGTTCGTGTACTTTCCACTGTATCTTCACTCATAGCAGGCTTCTCAGGTAACATTGTTCGGTAAACCATAGGCTACTGTATTTTCTATAAAGGACATATCAAGAAAATCAATACTCTCTAGTCAGACGAGAGAAGGTACTTTATTTCAAAATATATTGTGACCACTGGTATCTGTGGTCTTTTTAGAAGGCAATCGCATTTCAACAGGAATTGTGTACAGCTAAGAAAAGGTGGGTGCCATTTGTTTTTATCAATAAAAATATATTATTTTATTTCCTAATCACTTGAATTGTGTGTTTTGTATGAAAACAACAACTATAGATGACAATAACAGTGTAAAAGGACAACATTTTGAATTTTTTGACTGTTAACACTGACTTCAGGAAGTGGAAAAACAAAAAACATCTGCATCGGCTGATATGGCTTAAAAATGATTGCGGCAAAAAACGTGATCGGTGCATTTTGAAACAGGGCAAAGTTATATTTACTCTTTTTCTTTTTTGATCGGATTCACGTCTAAAAGCGCTATACAATCCGGAGGAAGTTTTGTAATCCTTGCACCCGTATATACATATGTCCACCTTTTGCAGACAAAATACTAGATATATTTGTTTTTGTTTGTTGAGCAGTATTGAGAATAGCCTAGCCTAAAGGGCTAATTCAGTTGAACAAACTCAAACACAACTGTGTTAGTAAGCTCCAGGTCTGACCGCTGTTTTGTTCAAATCACTTGTGGCTTGGCACACGTTCACACGTAGCAACACATAAATATATACACAAACACATGCACAAAATGTTTAGTCTCCTCCAAATATGTATGTGTGTATCCAAAAGTCGGAGGTAAACAAGTTGAAGCATCCTGTTCCACTTCGGTTCCACTGACAGTTTATGTTAACAGACTGGGAAGAGATGAGAAAGGTGGAGCGCCGGGGTATTTACCCTGCTATAAGTAGAAATAATTGGAATGCAGGAAAAAAAAAAAAATAGTCGTCGTAGATGTCACATAACCTCGCAGCGTTAAGAGGAGACACATATTTGTGGAGGAGAACTTAACGGGCCCTTAAACTATGCATTAATCAAACAAAGCTTAATAGGAACTGACAAGGACCTTGAAAATCTGGCAGCCATCTGGAAGACAGGCCTGTCAGTCATAGAGAGGTGAGAAAGAGGGATGGCTGAACTCTGGGTTAACCCTAGAGAGAGGAAGAACCAAGGGAGGGAGAGAAAGACAGCAAGAGACAGAGAAAGAGACAAACAAAGACAAACAAAAAAAACAAGGCAAAGACAATGAGAAGTCGAGGTAGAGAAAGACAGCGAGAGAAGCCGAGTCAAAAGGTTACACTGACAGATATGAACACTACATAAGTTGATTTGGACATTGCTAAAGATGGGGGAGGGGGTCAAGTATCATGGATGCCAAAACAAGGTCAGAAAGAGAGGGGCGTGTTTTTGACAGCTCTGGTGAAAAGCATTGTCAGGGTCACAATATCTGTTTTACAAATAGACACATGTACACACACAAAGCTCTTTGTGCTGCACACCTACACACAGCCACACTGCTGTTTGCAAGCTACTCGCACAACATCAACCAAAGACACTGAGACATGCACAGACGACACAACCATCCATTCTCTCTGTCTCACAAACAAACACACAGCACAACCCACATTCAGCGAGCATCCAACACACACTTACTTAACCCAGAAGAATACCCTTTATGCTAAACTTACAGAACGTCTGACTGCAGCCTCATGAACCCTGTTGACAAGCTGTGTTGTTGTTGTTGTTGGTAATATTGTCGTCGGTCACAGTCGTGTGCTACAAGTATCCTATGATTGCTGAGCAAAAGCATACAATCAGAAAGCTCTCCAAATGGCACAGTTATACAACCAGGCTGATCGGTTGCCATTGGCAGCCGCTCCATTCCACAGATGGGGACACAGTTACGAGGCGAACAAGAAGGAAACTGACAAGACTGTGATACAAGCAAGGAGCGATACGTCTACCAGCTCACGCTGCACTTTGATTCGCTCCCTCCAGTGGTTAGAGCGATTTAGATTTTAACCGCCTGTAGTGTGCCAAGACTCCCTTTTTCTCCTTTAAAACCCAAGTCTGATTTCACATTGTTCTCCACCTAAGTTATGTATGACAAACGCCTGGGGCCAAATCACCATCAAAGCAGGCACATCGCGGGAACACGGTGCTTCCGAGATTCTTAGTGATGACAGATGTCACTTTTGAAGTGAGCAAGGGGATGAAAGTGGCGGGATGTGACGGGCGGGCATTGAGGACAGCCTCACTCCGCCGCGACCTGCCGTCATCAGTGCTGCGGAGGTGTAATGGGGAGAGACTGGAGGGGCCCGGGAGCTCCGGCGGCCGTGTGGGGTGTCTGTCTTGGGGCCCAGCAGGAGCCTCGAATGTAGCACCCCACCTAGCCTAGCAAGCAGCCAGCACCCAACCTGGCAGCCCCTCAGCTCAGTCAGTCAACAAGCCACCGATGCCGCTGCCACACGATCGGGATGGAAGTGTCTCCCTCCGTTACACCGGCTGCTCTGCTCAGTGGATTCGTCAGGGTATAGAGAGAATAGCTAATCTGAGGGAACCAGCGGCCTGGAATCAAAGGCCCACTGGCTTCTCTCCTCCTTGTGTGCAGCAGCGCTCACCTGGGTACTATCCCCGGTGTGACAGAGCGAGCAGCAAGAGGACTTGGTAAACAAGGCAGAGCAATGCAACTTTCAAACAGAGAGGCAGCTAGGTGCAGGGAAACCAAAACAATCTCTTAACTCGGGAAATTCACAGAGCGTTTTCCCCCTGCCTTCTCCACTGTTCCCTGTGTCTTTATTGTGGCTTGATATGTCACCACTGTCTTTATCTCCTACTTACTCAGGACTTCAAGTGGCTGTCTCTATTTTGCTGGGCCATAAATTATTCAGTGCCGCGTGTCTTCTTAGTATCCGCGCTTTCCGTTGGGATGCTATCTTATCCCCTCTTCTGCAACAGGGGCTGGTGCTTTGAGACAGAGTTTGCAAAAGGTAACACAGGAACTTCAGCACCGACAACCACTTTCTTAGTAGGAGCTCTTGTCAAGTACATATATTTGTTCCGGCACAAGGAAAATATGAAAAAGGAAAAACAAGAAGAAAAAAAAGTTGCATCTGAATACAACATGGCAACCAACAAGCTCCACTGCTGCTACTACAACAACTTAGACTAGTATCTGAGCCTAAAATAATGACAGTATTCCACACTGAGGAGTGTGTGTTTTGTTTTCCCCCCTGCGCATGCATGCGTGTGTGTGTGGTTGAGCCCAGGGAGGCTACTGTATGTAAATAGCCATATGAGACTGCATAGCATTACTGTCCAGACATTGAAGAGGTGACCTGATCCCAATTAATCACACAATCCCAGGGAGAACTGTCACATCCCATCTCCATCAGCAGTACCATCCTGTTCTGTCTCCCTCTGTTGTCATCCTCCATTCCTCCATCTCTCTTCCTCTCTCACGGCACTCCAGACGCTGCACTCATACACTACCGAGGCCCGTCATCCTCTCACCAAACTCCCCACCCCCCACACACACTCCCCCTTCACCTCCCTCATTTTATTCACAGGGTCTAAAGCTGACAGGTCAGCTGGCATGGGCCAGTCGGTCCCCACCTGTCCCCTCGCTTCTTCCCCCAGAAGGCAGAGTGCCAGTAGGACGGTGAAGAGGCTCTTCTATCGTTACAGCTGCCCAAACAGGATGCAGCCGTAAGCTTTCTATCCCCCCCCAAAAGAGATGAAATGTTTACATTGCACTGGTATTGGTGAAGGAGAGTGTCTAGGGGTGTAATAAAATATTGACTTGAGTATAGCAAAAATATGTTTTTGGGCAACTGTATCGATTCTCAAAAACACTTCGAACTAATACATTTTCATGCAGACAGTCGCTCAGATTTCATAAAACGTTGGGCTATGATGTTGGACATTACAGGAACGGTGATAAAAGCAAAGGCAGGTCCCACTGTTTTGATTGCATAAAGAAGATGACTTTTCTTTTTGACTTAATGTTATGAATTGGTGGTGAGTTCTTTATACTATGACAGTTTCCCTAAAATTATGATTTTTTTTTTTTATTGCAACATAATGCATTGCTTACATCATCACAATATATCCCAATATATTGAATTGTAACCTCTGCATCCTTGCAAATACACACTCCTAAACGTATCGACAGATTATCAACAAGAGTGTATTGGGATGAAGATGGTGGCAATACAATTCAACTTTGATGTAACAAGCAGGTTGATTGAGCAAAAAAATAAATCTGACATTTGTAATGCCAGTCTATTGTATGTATGAATGTATTGGCAGATTGAACCTTCTTTAAAAATGTGGTATGCAAGCATATCTTTACTGCTCTCTTGACTGACATGACAGTGGATGTAGGTCCTTTGAAGCTCATAGTGATGACTGTGTAGATTTGTCACACAAATCCACACACACACAAACCTGGGCTACAGCCTTGCAGAGTATCATTAAAAAAGTGTAACAAGAAATATTATGTTCCAGATAAATGTCATCTTATATTTGTGTTTTGTCACCTAATAATATTTCTGGGAGGAATTTTATAAGTAGTTCAAAGATAAAGCATGTATAAATTAAGAAAGCTGTCTTCCGATGGAGATGTGACCGAAAAAGGAGAGAAAAAACATCTATCAGACTCCTGTGTGACCTGCACCCGAGAGGACTGGTCTAATGAAGTTTGTCTGTGGAATCTATCAGCAACACTTAAATGAAACATATCCCTTTTTTTTTTTTTTTTTAGACATATATACAAGTGCAGATCATGTCTATAAAGCGGCATACTGGATACAGGAGTCATGTCGTACCTTTGTCTTGATTCATCCTGATATAACCATTTTGAGTATTCCCTTTGAAAAATGGAGAACTGGCATCTTGTGAAATCACAGCAGAAGTCAGGAGACTATGTATCACATGTAGTTAAAGTTCCATTGTTTCACCCATCTGTTCGTAGACTTTTTCATGTCAGCTTGTTCAAGCTGTTCCCTTTTGTGCTGTTACAGTTACAGGACTGTGACATAAAAGAAGTCTGCGAATCTACAGGGTAAAGCAAGGTATTCTGTCATCATTCAAACAATATATGACAGTAAGAGAGCTTTTTTAAAAGTTGGGTTAAGAAATAACTTTTTTTTTTTTTTTGCTGCAGTTGCTTGGCAAAGTTTAAATCACACAAAATGTGGTATGAAAGTGTGGAAGGCTTGTAAACTATTAAAATATACTGCGCTATTTGCCTCTTATTCAAAGAGGTTTCATGATTAGCGCAGGGTCTCTCAATCAGTCTCTCTCTCTCACACTCCTCCTCTACTATTCCTCCCCGTCTGTGCAGACTCTTCTGCTGCCTCCATAGTTCCTCATTAGTGGGTGTGCATTTGCTGTAAAAACCTGAGTGTGAGCCCAGAGAGAGGAAGCTTGGAAGAAAGGGGGCCAAGGGGCCATTGTAGGGGCCCACAGAGGGACCTGTAGAGGAGGGAAAGACGACATCTTGGGAATCAACCTTAGAGGAGAGAGGAGGAGGGTGGATCTGCAATCCCCAAACGCCATAAACTCCCCTCCTCTTACATCGTCTTGTGTACTTCCCTAGCTCTCTCTACCGTCTCCTCTTCTCACCATGCCTTAGAAAAAAATGGGAAACTGGGAAGAAAAATGGAACACTGGGATAAGTATTTACAATGGTAATGAGGCCCCATGTGGCTTCCTCTATTGTGTTAATCATCAGGTGAGTGAGGGCTGTTTTACTGGGAATCCACAAAGGACAGCAGCTGCAAGCGAAAGTGTGTGCAATAATCGGATACAGATCTCTGAAAGCAGAAGCATCAACAGCAGCAGCTATGAGACATTAACCTTTACCACAGTGAGAAAATATCCACCCCTCCTCAGAATTCAATAAATGTAACATCCCCCCCCAAAATACACCTGCTTCCAAAACACCTTTAACATGAGCTTTGTTTACAAGCAGTGGAAAATGAAGGACACTTGACATAAATTACAACAAGCTTACTTCTTTACAGTTGGTACTGTTGACTTGACTGACTTACGCAACAGCTCATGATTCAATTCTTGGATCAGCATTACAGCTTAATCTTGGGACAGAGAAGTACTGGAGCTGGAGTGTGAGAGAAAGACTAAGCAGAAAGGTATGTATATAATAAAAATAAATGTTTATCATGAATAATAAATCTGTGATTTTTTAAATCAATTTTATATTTTAATATTGTACATATAAAGAGATGACAATGATGACTTTACCGTCGCTTTCTCTAATCTACCATTGACTTCTCGATGTCTTTTGGGGAAAAATAAATATAAATTACGTAATGATTTTGTAATGGGAGCAATACCGTAAAGAAAAGAAAGAGATTCCATCATGGCGGGTACAGTATTACGTTACACTATGTGGATTATGTAGTTACTATGTCTATTGAAACAATCTGAAGCATAAACATGTTTTTGCTAGCATTTATTACGTTTTTGCTGCACCATGTGAGATATCCAGAGTATCAGCCTATCTTCAAGTCTAAAATGTTGGACCACAGCATGATATCTCAGCAACAATTACATAACAAAGAGAGCCATTCAATTTGTTCTGTTGTTCACATTCCCCAGGTTCGTGGTGATGATATTGGTGACGTCAATAATCTTGTTTACTGTAGCACCATTAAGAAAGATCAATAACCAAATGTAACCATGTAGTTATTATTTTAGCCATGACAACAAAGCTACACAAACCTTTAACCAAGTGGCAACAAGTTGTGCCAAGCATAGCTGTTTATGATTTTTTTTTTCACAGTTTTGGAAGGCCCTTACAAACTTGTTTATGATTTCTCTGATTTTACCTGATGCTCTGTGAACTTTCATGATTAACAAAGCGACTCTTTTTGTACTATAAACCAAGGGGGAAACAAAACCAGCAGTGTAAAGAGAGGTTCCCACAGGGTACAGCCTTAGATTCATCCACAGATCCATTTTTAACCATTTTTGGCCTTCAGGTCTCTCTATAACGTGTGAACCCTGAATGGTCCAGCTGCTTTGACATATCTACTGTAGACCCAGACTGGGTAATTATGAGCTACAAAGCTCACTGACCTTGTCAAGCTCTCTCTACCCTCTCCAAGCTATCCAACTGTATGGGAGGAGGGGGTGCATTCTGTGGCTGTCTGGTTACCCCCCGCCCCCAACACACACAGAAACACACCTGGACCATGGCTGTTTACCTGCCAGGTTAAAGGGCTGAAGTCAGTGACAGAAGGAGATTTAACAAGGAAGCAAGGAAGGTGAAAGAGGATGAATATGCAGTGAGAGTAGAATGTGAGGCAGAGAGGAAGGAGGGTGGAAAGAGAATGACAGTCCAGAGCAGAGGGAGGGGGTGAATGGGGGTCACAGAGTGATGAGGGGGTTAAATGCCACAAATGCCATGTCTCAAGGCCTCATAAAGACAAGCTCTGCATTGCTCCCAAGGTCAGGGCATGCACACATGCACCTGTGCGATGGTAGTGGAGGTCTTCGTGGGCTGGGGGGAGCAATTGAGCAACACAGTCTAGCCAGTTAGCGCTTATTGTCTGGGGACAAATGGTCTCACCAAAAATAAATTGTGCACCACTCTTAAAGGGGATTAGAGAGAGATGGATGCTTTTAGCCTCGTCTGCGACAGATGACAATAGAACGAAGGTTTGGTGAGAGGGCGAGAGGAAGATAAGTGGGAGGAGAGGAGGGCATGGACCGCCTTGTTGTCTCAGCATTGGTGACTAACAACTGAGATGGATTTGATATACTGTAATTTTTTTTTTTTTAATTTTGAGATGGTTAAGAATTTGTTTTGTATAGGATAAGTTGTGTGTTCAACTCCATCATACCAATCCAACATCAATAAATGGGTATTTCTTATAAAGAAAACGTGAGCTTAGGCCATGAAAGTCAGAGAGAGAGACGTAAAATGGCACCACAAACTAATTATTTGGTCTGCACTCAATAGAACAACAGGCTGTTTGGAATGTAAAGAGCACGCGGTCCCAATACTCCCACCAAAGGGTTTGGGTGAACGGGCCTTGGTAAAGTTACTCAACTCATGAAACAGGATGTCACAAAATCAGATGATGAGCGCAAGTAAGTACATATAAAAACATGTAATCTTCACACTATTTGGGTTCACAATTTGTGCTCAAAATTATTAAATGACATGTGACTGTGTTGGAATCCCCCTGCTGAAAGATGATAACGGGCAAGCCAAGTGGCAGGTTGAACATGCCAGCGGCCAACCAGCATGCACCAAAGTCCCTCTAGTCAGCCAGCTAGAAGCCCAGATGGCTGGCCAAACTGTGGTCAATGGAGTCTGCAGGAGGCAGCATTACAGCCATCCGCGGATATCAAAGCCACCATGATCACTATGGTAACCGGGAGATCTGGAATCATCTGGAGAGCCAAGTTTTCAATTAGGGGAGGTGGGAGGCAAGAGGACAATGAGTGCTATCTTCAGTCCAGGCGGGAGAGCGTGACTTATGGCCACAGGCTCTTCACAAATATGCTTACAATCACATATGCATGCTCTGTAAAAATACACATACACATGCAGACACACATATTGTACATACCCTCAACCTCCAAGGCCCAAAACAGCACCAAAGCCAGACAATGAATGTGAGATGGTTAGGAGTCTGATCCTTTGATCACTTTCAATAGCCTGTAACTTTGCCACCTAAACCATTATTGTCCCATGAAGTTAACAGGCAGAGGCAGCCTTCAGCCAATTACAGGACGGCATTAGCAATAGGCGGGAGCGTGTGTTATATGAGACAACCAATTAAAATCACTTATGGGAAGGATAATATCCAGTGATTTAGGCCTGAACAAAACGGCTTTGGGAGGATTATCCCTAGCGTAACCTGATCTCATTCTCTTCCACTCAAACGCACACGCACACGCACACGCACACACACACACACACACACACTAAGGTCCAGGAGCTGACACTGCGAGCATTCTGGTGTGTTTGTCCGTCCTGTTTTCTATGACATAGGGGACAATGTTGGAAATATTTTTATTTTATTTTACATATTATCCCTTGGATTATTTTGTGTTCTATATCTATAAATGAAATAAAACAATAAAATAAAATGCTACTTTGCAAACTAAGTAAAGACACACACTCACGAGACAGATGACAAGACAACTGAGCCTTGAGCTGCATTAATGTACATGCCTTTGTCATTCCCAGACTTAAAAGTAACATACTTTCTATGAATGACAACACACATTCACATACTCGACCGGTCGCATTATCTTCCTGACAGAGATGATGATCTAAGGCACACTTAACAGAGGACAAGTCTATATCAAACTAAAATGGAAAGTGACTTTGTAGACTTATTTTGTCATTATACAAGGCAAGCGGAGGCCAAAGGTGATGGCTACTCTGCCTGCAGTCAACAAACAATGTGACTGCGAGTGAACTCACTTTCACTGAAGATTGTCTCTCCAAAACCTGGTCTGCTGTTTTCATCGACCTATCAGGACCGATGATAATACTTGAATTGCAAAATGTACCCCTTGATTTTACTTTTAACTTTAGTTTCATGAGGTTTAATTTAATTTAAAGTTAAACAGCTCACATTATATTATTCAGATATTTGCAACTTTTACTATTTCTAACCAAAACTAACATGTAACTTACATTCCATCTTTAAAATAAAAAAAATGAATTTAATCCTCAATAAAAAGTTACAATATGCAAGTTTAAATCACAGGCAGACTTTTTCCACAAAGAGAGTTGACCGACATAGACACCACCTGTCATATGGATAATAGTCAATGTGAACTTTGTCTACAGAGATCCAGAAAGTCAGCTATACAATCTGACTGATACCAGTCAATCCCAGGGGTTTTACTATTTATGCTGAGGCCTTCAATCTAATCCTTAACTGGTTTGGTTTACAGGCCTTGTATTGTTGGGCTTTGCTGTTTTTAAACTGTGGGTCAAAAGAATAAATGCCAATTCTGAGTAAATGGAAGTTTAAGTATTGATAATATTGCTGGGATCAGTGTTATAACCTATGTGCAATTGAAACAATGAGCGCATTAAAATGACATCATTATGAACTCTGCTAGTCTAGAAGAGATTTTTCCAGTGTCCCAGTATTTCTCATTCCCAGGGTCTTGACAGTAAATAGCTTTTATCTCTTCACCACAGCCAAACCCAGCATGTAGCCTACTGTGGAGCTGGGGCCTGCTAATGAGCTAATGGCTACTGCCCCTACAGTCACTGACCGACACGACCAATCCGCAAGCTCTGTTTGCCTTTCACCTACTTGTGGCTCCACTGTACTGCCAAGGTTCCCACTAATTCTCCCCATGGGCGTTTTTCAAGGCGTCCACAGAAAACGGCTGAAACGCAACCTAAAACCTCAAATGGGCATGTCAGTGTGGGCTAAGTTTAAACTGGCACGGTGCAGTGTACTTTCCTGCACCTCGGGACCACTGTAGCTGACCTCGACATGCAGAGAGATGGCTTAAGGGATGTGTTTGCTGATGTGCCTTGGCTAGATGTGTCTACTAGATCACTTACTGTGAGGAAATGTAGCATCGTCAGGCTGTTGTAGCGGGCTCTGTGGTGAAAACGAGTCCTCACTTTTTCCCACACTTCTAGTCACCACAACTGCAGCTTTCCAGGGGTCAAAGAAAAGAAATCTGTTTGAATGGAAAAAGAAAGAAGAAATGCTCTTCCAAGACTTTGTAAAATGCCCAAGTCTGGGGACAAATTGTTTCACTCAAATAATGCTTGGATGAAGACATTTTGGAAAGACAAAGAATATCAGAATTAGCTGAGCTCAGTGGATCTACAGACAACAGCTGACTAGCACCAAGCCTTTTAATCTTTCTGATTCGGAAATATAAATAGTGGTTCTCGTTTAAATTCATCAGTCTAAAACAAAATCATACAGTCTGCCAAAATGTATGACACACACACTCCATGAGAACATTAGTCCAGCAATTTGAAACCTTGCACTCACAAATCGCCGTACAAAGCACATCAGTGAACAAAGCAAAACTGACCTTTCATATGATTAAGCTGAAACATTATCATCATGTTCCCAATTTTTTTTTCTTCTCCCCGAGATCACAACAACTGGTTTGCCAGTCCAGAGTTGGCAGGGGCGAAGCCCATCTATGATTTCAGTTCAGAGCCGCCGGGCTAAGGGGCCAAGCTGGCAGGTGCCCATCTGGAGCGGGCCAAGTGTCTGCTATGCTCAGACTCAATGCACAGTGGTGATTACTGCGATGGTGCGGCGGCGGTCATGGTGGTGTGGTTATAAATATAAGCCCCGGTTTGATCCCTCTTGTTCATAAACAGAGGTTTTGGAGCTGCTGTGGGAACTGAGCACAAAGGCTTTTGGGCCTCTGAGGCCGACTGAGCTCCACAGCCGCTATGCCACCTCAGGTTCGTCTGGCCAGCTGCTGGTGTCTCACCAGATGAGGACAGTTGGGCGGCCAATAAGGGGACTGAATAACAGAACAGAGGGACGGAGCAACGGCTGGCACCGGAAGAGATGGTGGCAGAGATATGAAGGTTGGAGCATAGGAGTGGAGAGAGGCCAAAGGGCACTGCTTCAAATTGACGGGGGGGGGGGGGTTCTGCTCTGCTGCAATGTTTAAAAGAAATAAGGCTTGATGATTATATAGCGGAGACTTAGGGCGGAGTGTGGAGGAAGTGGATGTATCCTTTCAAAAGGAAAAGAGAAAGTCCAGAACTTCATATGTCGATCAGATATTACATGAAAATACCCAACTGAGCGGAGTTCGACTGCGATAACAGTCTTGAAACCCAAACGCACAACATCTCCTACACTTGATCTAATTAGTGTAGTAGGAGCGGAACCCAAGTGGTGGCATTCTCCGGTGGACTAACCCCGCCATGGTGCCCACTAATCCATGCACGGATCAGCTCACCAGCAGCAAGCCCCTCGCCCCTCTTAACTCCTGCCCGCCAGTGGTCATATGGCTCACATTGCCTGCTCCATGCCCAATCCTATATTAGCATTAGCATCGAGGGTTAAGCCGCTAATGCTGCCAGCTGTGCACGGCTGCCCCCTCCACACCAATCCCTTCAGAACAATGGAATGGCATGTGGGCAGGACAGTTGGGACGGGGTGGGCTGGCATCCCCAGGGGGTAGGCGTGGATGTAGTGCCCTCTTGTGCCAAGTGCTTTAACTTGATATTCATGGTAGTGGCTACAGAAAATAATTGAAACTTATAAAAAAATAAATATATATATATATATATATATAGATTAAACCAAGAAAAAAATATGAAATATGAAATATCTAGCTGGTTAATTGAACAATAAACAGCCTGCGGCTTCAAAAGGCACTATAAAGTTATATCTACCATCAAATCAACAATATATTTGCTCAAAAGTTAAATCTTTGAAATGGTGGCTTACCAACTATGTCGTTTTAAAGTTGCTTAATTCAATTTCTGGCATTTGTTTCACTTTTTAACCTGTAAGTAAGTGCCTGACTAAATGTTTTATTCTGCTTCGTTTTTAATGGGTAGGCTCAGCAGTAAGCGGAACCCTTAAATCTGGCAGTGCTGTTGCATTGCTTTACTAAAGCATGTCAAGACAGTACACTGGTGTAGAGCACCGAGGAGAAGGGCATGGCTGAGCTGGCGACACCGCTTTCTCAGTTAAGCTGATAATTGCCCTTATTGATGTATAAAAGATATCCCACAGAGCCTTGTGAAACACCATTAGCAGGCAGAAGCTGAATTGTTCATGAGCTGCCTCCAAATGAGGAAGAAGGGCAAAAAAAAAAAAAAAAACTCTGAAGATTAATAAGACTTCCCCTGGAGTGTGATAATAGCATGATGTATGTGTGTGTGGGCCTATGAGTGAATGTGTATTTTCAGCCCGGCCTCTGAAGAGTTCCCATTACTAACAGACATTATTCGGAGAAACTAATCTATTTTAAATCTCAAATTGAGGGGAAAAGATGTAATGTCTTTTAGAATACAGGGAAGGGTGATGGTCATTATCATAAGGGCTCTCCTCAATTTGACTAAAGCTGCTGAAGCCTAAATGATGACACTTAAAATGCCCAAAGAGCTCTTAAAAAAGGCGACACTGGCAGCAAATGTACACCAGTGGAGCACTGTGTGAGGCCAAATCTTCCGTGCAGATGGGTTTATAGTGAACCACATTAGAGAATATTCCAAATAAGGTGGATATTTGCCTCTGTAGGCTCCTGATACCCAATGGAGGTCTAAAATCGGCTGAGACTAGTGGCCACAAAAGCACAATATTACTGTTAAATGGTTGCAAACAAAAGGGACAAACGTGCATCAGAGAGGAAATGCAGTGAGCAGAAACGTGTTTAGAGAACTTGAGCTACGAACAAAATCTTAACCATGTACTAGAATATTAGCATTAAAATCTCCCATGAAAAGAAAAGGGTTGACATACCATTTAAGTGGCTCCATAGCAACATAGGAACTAAGCTTAATTATTTACTAGCATGTCAAGAGGAGTTCAACGAGCTACAACACACGGTACATAACATCAAATCTAGATAAACTTGAACTTTCTCTTCATTTTTGAGCAGGAGCTCGGAAAAAGAAGTTGAAAGAACCCATTACAAATATTCATGGTTTTTTTTACTGAAGGAATTTTGTGAAATATTAAACAGAGCATTGCACACTGTATCTAACGATTCCTGAAGTCTCTGTATATGTATTCAAATCCAAAACCTCCTAATTATTCAGAAAGGGGAGCTACGGAAATTCTGACAGAGCTTATCAATGAGAAATGACATCTTGTTAAGTTAGGAATTCTCTTTGTGTTAGCAAGGTTTCTCTAGTTAATCTGGCACCTTTCTTGATCTGCACCAAGGTAATTGGAATGCACAGTCGAAATGCCTGGCGTATTGAGCCAGCAGAGAACAATGAAAGAAATGGATATCAAAACAGGCGTTAGCTCCTTAATCAATTCTCCAACTGACTGTTCAAAAAGTAGGTTTGTACTTTTTTAATGAGGACGCGGGGGCTGAATCTTCCTGGCTCCACTAACATGGCAGATTAGAGTTCAAATTAAGTAAACTTTCACATTATACATCAAAGTATCTATCTCTTTGTTGTGGAGACCTTATTTGTTGTTGGTTTTACAGACAAAAACCAGAAAAATGTCGACTAGAAGACCTACATTCATCAAACACTTGCAAAATGTAGCGAGAAGCTGAAACACAGAAAGATCATCATCTTAAAGTTTGTTTGACTTGTGTGGGTTAGTGTGGTTTATTTTTGCCTGTGTGTGAGTGCCGAAAAACATGTGTGCATGCTCATTTATCTAACTGAGTAAATGCGTGTTACCCAGTCATCACACCCCCAGTGCCCTGGCATTAAGCAGAAGGAGGGGTGAGAGGTCAGGTCAGGGGCAGCCACGACCTTTCCGTCTCCGCGGCACGGTGTCATCCTTTGGGCAAGGCAAACAAACAGGCCTGGCCCCCGGGCAAGATGCGCTCAGCGGGGTGGCATTGCCAGGTCAGGGTAAAGCCCTGGACAAGACAGGGTGCGATGGCAGGCCCCTGATAGATGCTGCTCATTATTTTTACCCCAGAAAACTGGGACAATTACAAACAGGAAGATGCCATGGCAACTGGGGTACGGGGTCACGGGCTGAGTAAAGGAATATAATCTGAGCTAACCCAGCCACACAAGGGCACACACACATGGACACAAATATACAAACGCGCATGTAGAGTTTATCACATTTGTTTAACCAAGAAACTTTTATGAATGGAGTATCACAATGGTCGCAGTATTTGTGTTCAACCTCTTGTGTGATAATCACCATTTATAGACTGTGAAACATACGAGATGCATTATCATAATTTAGATCTCTAAAAATAAGAAGCGTTTACTTTTGGTAGGTATATATAGAATTGCATACGCCTTCTTCAAGTTAAGACAGGTAGGATGACAAGAGCAAGCAACAAAAGCTCCTCCATCATTTGCTTTTGACGAACCAGGTAATTCGGAACATTTTACATTTTTTACGCAAAACATTTTGACCTTATGAGGACCCATTCATGTGATTTAATTTAATTAGTGCTCCCAAATGCTCAAGGGAACTTGTTCTGAACTTATCACAAAACTTCAGTAACCTCAAAACCTACAAATCTCCCCAAATCCCAAAAGAAACCAAGTCAAGGAACTGAATGTACCCATTCCATTTTGTTGTTGGGTTTCTTTTTTTGACCTGCATATCATCCAGAGATGTTTTGTATAATTTAAAGAGACTGTAAGGGAATGAGGGGTGTGTGTCATGATGTCTCTCTGAACTACCTATATTTACTACTGAAAGTGAATTCTTTATGAGAGCACCGATATCAAAGACAGCAGGATCAAAGAGGATTTAATAAGCTACCCACTGTTCTACGAAACCTGAACTTTCATGTCGTGCATTTTCCTTGGTTTCTTCATTGTGGGCTTTGGGCCAAGAATCTGACACTAAAGGCAAGCATGTGTAGTCACATTGTCATTCTCTATTCCTCTAATTTGTTAGTCTGTAAACCTTGCAGTGGAGAATGTACCATTGGCTGGCAAGTGCTCATTATGTTGTGTCAGTTTTGTACAGTACATCAAATCAACTATCTGTTCCTGTCATTAAATTATTTCTGTACACGTTTCTTTGCTTTTAGCCACGGGTATCAATAGTGTAATCCTACCATTTCTTGCAGACAGGTACATCTCCTAATAACAAAAAGTAAATATATATTAAATACTGTGGGAACACTAAATCTTTGACAAGAACCAATAACTGCTGCTTTGTATTTTTGGCCAATAAATGATTGTCTGTTGTACTTGTAAAATATTGCAAATAGCAGAACAATGCACTGAAAACATTACTCAACTTGTTTAAGCTGTAAAATAGGAAAAAAACACAGCTTACAACAATATAGAAAGTACAATGTCTTGCAAGTTTTGTCAATCAAAACACTGTACTGGTCATGGATGATTCCATTGCCCATTCACAGTATTACATTTTCATTATGGCATTTGAACTACACAGCTTCCTTAAGAGGCTTTTATAAAGGACAGTAACAGGTTTAGTGTTCACTCTCATACCCAGAGGAAATAACATTTTGTATGCATGTTTTAAAGTTGTCACATTCTGGGAGCAAAGTACCTCATTGCTGCTGTTAAAACTTTGATGCTGGAGTTACTTCCGGTTATAAGAGTTGATCTAATGGTAACAGAAAATATGGTTTAAAACAGGTGGCAAAGGGCAAGGAGAAGAAAAAAAAGTCTTCTTTAAAAAAAAAAAAAAAAACATAACACCCAACGTTGTTAGTTTTATGTTAGAGCACACTATTACAGCGATCACAGAATTGTGGCTTAGTAGAGCTGGTTTATTTATGGTTATTTAATGTGTCTTTAAAAGCTGTCAGCACCATACTAAACAGTTCCCTTATTTAAGAATACAATAACCGAAGCAGTCCATTTCTTTGTCAACACTGTGTTAGGGAAGTCTGATTAAAACCACAGTAGATGGAATGGATGAAGAAAAAGAAAATACTGCTGTAAGGGGCGAAGGTACATCAATTTACTCCTAAATAAATTTGTAGCGCAATATATACACGTTTTGAAAGGTGCTGAAAGAAACAGATGTTCCAATTATGTTACTTAGTACATTATATTCACCAGCATGTTATCATAATAGTATATTTAAGCTATAGCAGATCATCCTATAGGCCGGTATGGTTTTTCTGTGCAAAGCCAACTCGAAAATCATCTGAATGGCCAAAACCTCTTCTTATACCAAATACAGCATATGGAGAAAATACTGTTCTTCCCAGCTGATACACCCAACTCTAATCTTCTGGGTCCCATGAGGTGCTGGTCCCCTGTGGAGGAACCTCACAAGACCCTCTGATGTCACTGACTGCTAGGTCTGCGGTGTTATGTATTCGATGCCCTCCTCCCCAGAGGATTACAGTAGCTCCCTGTACTGGTGTGTGTGTGTGTGTGTGTGTGTGTGTGTGTGTGTGTGTGTGTGTGTGTGTGTGTGTGTGTGTGTGTGTGTGTGTGTGTGTGTGTGTCAACTCATGTCTTGGGGTATTGACACATAGCTACTGCACTGCTACTGCACGGTGCCTGCTGTATTCGTCAATACTTTGAGAATATATTGTGTGGGTAAAGCGTCATGCAACACAGCAGTTCAATACCGTGGAGGGAAATTCACAGAGGTTCAGTTGTATACAGTGTGTTATGAATTTATCATATAAAAATGCGGCTGAAGTTGTGCTAAGAAGCCTTCCTGCTGCGAATACACAAGCTGCTTCGAACAACACCAAAATGCAAATGTTTTCAACAAAGGACACATACAGAGACACACTCACTCGCACACACACACAAACATGCAGCGCGTCAGCTCCATGCAGCCAGGATGCGTTACCTTCTTTTCTTAACCCCATCCAGTATCTACCTGGTTTGAGACGTATTAGCCGATTACATGGTAGCTGTCCAATATATGCAGAATGCATTGGAATACGATACTGTAGCCGCCCTAGACACCAAGCTGGCTGGTTGCATGGGTGATTAACATTTAATGTTAATGGTAGGCTTATGTTCGGGGCAACTGCACTGGGGTTAAGTAATGATAATAGTAGACTTGGCCGCACCACATCTGTAATAATGTTGTCTGCAAAGCGTGATGTGATGATTGTGAAATTGCTACTCTCTGCACCGTTTACCGAACAGTCAAACAAGCAGTTCTACTGTCAAGCAAACCGGGTCACAAAGGCTTACGCAGTGACACACACATCAGACAGAGACAAAGACACCCACCGACATCGCTCGCAGACGTACAAACATAGTAACAAAGAAATGGAATTTAATGTTCCTTGGTGTGAATGAATGAAAAATTAGTTTAAATGATGTAACACAACAACAGAAATTGGAAAAAAAAAGGGGGATTTAGCATTCCTAGAAATGTAAAACGAGTGAAATTTACATGATGCTTTTATAGTTTTAGGACAATGCTGAATTCAGTTTGAATCACTGAAGTGGTGTTTCCATTCAGGGATGATCAGACATGGTCTTTATTTATTAAGCTGTGTTTACCGAGACGATGAAACAACATCATCAATCATTCTTAAAGACTAGTGCTCCGATGGGGAGAATTAGAATGCATTACAGATGTCACGCATCATCAAGCTAAACATCTCATTTCCAGCTTGCTGTGCGCTGTGTCTGGGACTCGGATCTCGCTCTGTGTGTGGAGCATTTGTTTGTGTGTGTGTGTGTGTGTGTGTGTGTGTGTGTGTGTGTGTGTGTGTGTGTGTGTGTGTGTGTGTGTGTGTGTGTGTGTGTTTACGGTTAAGTGCTCTTGTGGCCATTCTCCCTGGGGCAAGGTATCCATCACCGTCCAAGCAGTTTTTTGACTGGGCACAGCTTAGGCCCCGGAGCCAGTTCTGGTCCCCTGAATGTCTCCCTGGGGTCCCTCTGTGTCAGGGGATACCACCTGCACCAAACACATACACACACACACAAGGCTAATACAAATCGCTGTGACCCTAACACTCCTCTAATGCCCTCATTAGGTGATTAGTCGCAGAAGCGGGACTAAACTAACATTGCTCACTTCCAAACACCCGGCTTTGCCTTCGGGGAATAATGGTGGGAATCAGGTGGAGGTACAATTTATGCAGGCAGACAATAGGGTGACGATGTATATTTTGCTCACACTCTCAAAGGGGTTTGCATTTTGTTGTAATATTTTCAATTTGGATGCATGAATTGAGGCCAGCTGTCTACTACTGCCTTGCTTTTTTTTTTACTTTAGCACACAGGAATGGACAATACACATCGAAAAAAAATCATTCTAGTGAGAATTGTTAGAAAATATAAACTTGACTTTTTTGCGGCCTTCAAAAAACTTAATCTGATAAAAGACCTTTCTGACAATTAGTGCAACAGCGAAACTGTAGTAGGCTAGATGGACAAACACCTCAGCAGCTTTTTAAATATTGGCAGTTATAGATTGTGTATACATTTTTTTTGGGGTGTTGGTCGAGAGTGGTTTGACTATCCATATCCTTCTATCAATCCATCTGACACTCAACCACAGCAGTGTGTCACTATCAACAATGAGCTGCACAAACCCACCACAAGCGCCTCTCCAGGAATATTAAAGTCCGTGGCTTTGGAGTCGTAATTAACTATGAAATATTGATGCCTATAACTTCTTCTGTGGTCCCTGTGAGCGAGCCTTTAAGACACACTGGGTATGGAGGAAACTGTATGTGTCTGCGAGCTGGCGAACCTGAGTCACCGATGAATAATTGACAGCAACATAATTAGCTTGGCGCTCTATTGTGTTAGCAGGTTTCCCACACATCCTCCAAGCATGTTCTGCTATGAAGAAAAATGTCAAACACAGGCACGGAGAGATCTCGGAAGATGTATAATTGAAATGTATTAGAAAAGTGCTTCTTTACCTTGTATTGCATGTTCTGGGAACAAATACTATGATAAAATAATTATGCTAAAATGTAGGTACGGTTGTGTTTTGGTTTTTTTCTAAACCCAATCCTTAAGCACAGCAGGAGGAACCGTATGTTTAAGTGAGTGAACCTGATGTATCAGCTTGTTCGTCTGGGATCACTGAAGACAATCTTTTACCTTCAGAAACTGCTGCGACACACGGAAAACCAGTACAGGGTGGAACACACACCTTCTTGCTTGAATAATTTTTAGAAGATGTGCAAGTAAAATCAATATTATTGGTTCTAGAACAGAAGTGAGTAGGCAAGGACATATATATATAGTACTGTAAGGTATACATACATGCTGACCTCAGTCACTGCAAATACGTGATTATTGTGTGTTTGCAGCACAAACACACATCTTATCTCATCTCATCTGCCATACATACAACCAATTTAAAAGCATTTTTTGGAAGGTCAAAAATACACATTTATTCAAAACAATTGTTGACCAAAATGTTTTGTCATGCTAGGCACATTGGTTTCTTGTTTGTTGAAAGGAACGTAAATGTGCATTACTCACTGTGGGTTGGGGGCCGTGTCTTGTAATGGTATCTAAAAAACCATTACATTTTAATATTATCATGTTGGTTTAATGTTTCAAGATGCCACTTTGAACAAGATGATTACAACCGCTCCTGACGCAGCATCACCTGAAAAGACATTACGACTAGACAAATAATGACAGCTAGGACCGCCTACTCCTGTGTATCAGGCACATTTATGAAAAAGCACAAGTGAACTGGAAGCCGACAAATCCAAAGCTAACTGAGGGCTGTCTGTTCAATACCATCCTCATGCCATGGAATAAAATAATCCCTCTCATCTGCTCGGACTTGTTAACAAAGCTGTCAGCTTGCTTTTACAACCAAACAGGCCTCAGTCAGTCCCTCTCTCCAACTGTGGAGAAGGAGCAGACTCTGTGTAATGCTTCAAACAGCAGCAATACTCCCCCCCCCATACCAACACGCACACACACACACACGCACACACACACTCCCCTCTTTCCCTCTTGTGTCGACTAAATGTCAGCTCTCTTGACATACAGCCTTGTTTGCAGCCAATGATTACCTCATAGCTAATTAATCCTGATTCAATCAATGTGAACTATTCAGATAGTGTGTGTGTGTGTGTGTGTGTGTGTGTGTGTGTTTATGATACTTGTTTGTGCATGCATGTGTGTGTGTGTGTGTGTGTGTGTGTGTGTGTGTGTGTGTGTGTGTGTGTGTGTGTGTGTGTGTGTGTGTGTGTGTGTGTGTGTGTGTGAGAGAGTCGGAGTTATCGGAAGGAAGGACCGGTAGTTTAGATGATGATGGATGGCACTCAGTGAGAGGCCTGTTCTAATCAGCAGGACCTTTTCCCCGCGGTAGAGGAGGTGGCAGCAGAGAGGATGGGGAAGGCTGATTGACGATGGAGGAGAGTGTGCAGGTGTGTGTGTGTGTGTGTGTGTGTGTGTGTGTGTGTGTGTGTGTGTGTGTGTGTGTGTGTGTGTGTGTGTGTGTGTGTGTGTGTGTGTGTATTTGGTAGGTCCCTTTGCATTGACAAGAGTCTATAGAGCATGTCTCTCACAGAAGTAGGGGGGTAAGAACAATATCGATACACTTATCACAATATTCTGTTTTGTAATACTGTATCGTATTGAAGTATTTTTGATGGTGGACGTTACAGGGACTGTCCGAAATGAAAATGCAGAGCACACTGTTCTGATTGAATAAAAAAATAAACTTCATTAACTCAGATATTATGCATATGGTGGGGTGTTCTGTGTACAATGTGTGTTTTCCTGAAATTAAATAAAAAAATTAAAAAAATAATCACAATACATAATCTTGCTTACACTGTCACAATATATTGTATCATAAGCCCTATATCCTAAAGAGAAGACCAAAAAACTGCAGAAAGAAAAATAAGAGCAATAAAACATCATGCAGAGAGACGATAGGAGATGAGGAGAGGGATAAATTACATTTTATAAAAACTAAATTTGACAAATGGCAAGAGGAAGTTCTGACAACAAAAAGTCAAAGAGACTAATCAACTTCAGTAAACACATGTACATACATATGAATACGAGGTAGATTTACACAGATTTTCACTTTTAACAATCACCCTCAAACAGAGCAGGTTGCTAGAGACAGAAAATAATAGAAACGAGAACAAAACACAAAAAAAGGAAAATATTTACAAAAAATGACAATGGAAGATGAAGGCAATAAGTTGAACTGGCTTTTGAATGATGCATGCTTTTTGTTGGGTTAAGTCCAATATGTCCTCATTCTAGGAGTGTCACAGAGTTGGCATTATTTTAGCATGCATACTAAAGACGAGCCATGTCTAAAAGCTGCTCTTTTTATAGTCTCCCCTCTGCACTGCGCCAAACCACAAGAGGTCTCGGCACACATCTCATATCAAACAACCAAGGCCAGGAGATTTAAAGAAAGAAAACATGTTTGTTGTCTCCCTTCCTCTGTTCATTAGCAGCACTCGAGGAATCGTCCCGAGGTAGCCTCTTTCTGCTTGTTTTCTGGAGTGACTTTAGAGAAGTTCTACCAATGGCATGTTTAAAAGATCATTTGTAGATATTCAACACAAACAAACCAGCCTCATTTAAAATGTTAAGGCATAGTTCATTTGTGGGGCTTGTTTGCATTTGAGTAAACATGGTGGCGTAAACACGTTATAAATATATGAGTATTCTTCTTAATCTGGGATTTTCGAAGATAATTAAAAGTAATTAGTTAACAAGCATTAATAAGTGATGAAAAAGGCTGTCGCCTTGCCTTTTTTCAGATGACACTGAAGCACGACATTAAATATATATATCAAATGTTACTGAGAGATGGATAGCATCTATCTTGAGTTTTAAATATTTATCATTTATCATGGTGGCACAGCAAAATGTTGTCAGGAACAATGATAACATGTAAAACATTGTTTAAATTCAAATAGATTTTTAGGGTCAATTATGATACATGTTGAGTTTTTCTGTATTATTTTCATCTAGCTTTATGATAAACACACGGGGGCAGTGGTTTGTCGCCTTATATGTATAGCTCTTTCTTTGTTGTGAGCATCACTAATTTACTTCTACAGTCAGAAAACTGGCAGGTTATGAGTTGAAGACAGTAGTTGTGAATTCTTTGGCTGTCTATGAGCAACGTTAATCCTACCTTTGCATTTAGACTTTGATCAACAGACAGTACGGATGGAAAGAGACATTCAAAAGACTCATTAAAAAAAAATCTATAGGTTCCTCTTGCTCTGATCTTACATAATGAGATGTTCATGTTTCGAGTCCTGTTATGATTATTATCATCAAGAGTCCCAAGCTTCACTTTCTTTTTCCACAAGTTGCACGAAAGTTCAATGCATCATGTGATTTTGCACACTTTATGTCACAGAAATAAGCGTCTAATATATGAGGAAAAAATGTCAACATACAGACAATATTGAAATAATTGAATCAACAGGTTTATGCAGATTGAGCCTTCGCTCAGACTCTTGCCTAAACACTGAAGAGAAATGTACTTCTTTCTCTCCATCGACAACCACTGAGGTCATCTGCTTGATGCATGATGACACACAGGGCAACAGCCCCAGAGTTTCAGGGACTCCAAAAAAAAAAATATGAAAATGTATGCATCTGTGTTAAAGCGCCACAAACTGTGTATTTGTTAAACTTGTGCGTTGTGTTAGTGGGATCAAAGGCAGCGACACACTAGGCCAATCAGCATCAGACTGTTGCAATTTCAGCAGTCATTAGGTAAAGTAAGAGAAGAAGAGCGGTGATGTTTCAACACCCGGTCTGCTCCCTCTGGAACAAGGAGCTTGAGGTGGCTGATTGTTCGACACACACACACACACACACACACACACACACATAAACACTCATAATTACACGTCCAAGCACGCTCCATTGTGAACACACACAAAGATCTCCACCCACTTGCAGCCAGTCACACATATGCGAGGCTTTCGAGCACACTGAAACCTCCACAGACGCAGTGCGAGAGCTGCACAGGTGGTGCCTCATATGAGGTCTGCGCTCTACATCAAAAGGACACCCCTGACATCTCAGATTGCTCACAAATGATGATGCACAGAGATCTTTTGCCGCAGCAAAGGCAGAACAAAAGAACTGACATGAAAGAGAAGTCAATAAACATAAGGCGTTTAATAAAACATTTTTTTTTCTTTTCTGCTGAATTCACTACAAAGGTTTTTCCACTGTTTTCTCTCTCACACGACACAACAAAAAGGAAAAAAAAATCGAGAAGTGTTGAGTCACATGATTGAGTGAGGAGAGCGGTAACGATCCAGTAATTTTCTGTCGGGATGGGCCCGCCCTGGTTAGATAGCGAAAAAATGTGAGAGCAACTGAAGGCATCGTTTCAGAGGAGTTTTGTTGGAAGCATATGAACACACATCACACATGGGGTAAACTCAAATGCATCTCTTGTAGTTGCTAATTCCTTTGCTCTCTCTCAGTCATGCACCACATAAAAAAAATAAAAAAAAGTCCCTGTCGCAATGACATGCTGTGCACACGCGGACACAGCGGCTCACAACTCGTTCCAAATGTGACCAGCATCAAAGTATGCTGCACACACAGTATCCTCACAAGCTGTGCTGGAGGTACACACACTCGCAGCAGCAGCGGCACAGAGAGCATGTGCCCAGTGCAGAGGCGGCCGAGTAGGAGCGGTGGCTTACAGATGTTCGGTGTCCCACAGCAGTTGTTGGAGCTACAGTGAAGTGTCAGCCCGGGAGGACCGAGAGCCGAGGCACAGTGGCATAGAAACAGAATGGAACATGAGGTCACACTCAAAGCCTCGCAGCCCAAAGCATCTCAGACTGCTGGCCCTGCCAACAGCCTGTGAGCCCGACTTCCAAGTCAACACGAGTCAGGAGAGGGGGACTAGATGATGACTAATCTGAATTTCATCATTTCCCAGTATTGGGCTGGTTTTTAGCATTGATACTGTCCTTCCCTACAATGTTCAATAAGCCAGGACTAAAGGGGTGGGGGTGGGGGGGGGGGGGGGGGACGACGACATTATTAAGGTCAAAGTAGATGGTGGAACATTATTAATATGAGGAAAGATAACAGAGTTGTTAAAATGTAGAACCTTTTTTTTTTTCCCCTCTTGAATGCCACCGAGCAAAACCAAGCTCAATGGATTATAAGGCACTTTAAGTTTCTGTTCAGATAGTTTGCAGTTTTTAAAGAACTTATTATTCCTTATACAGCTGACTTATAGAATACAATATATTCTTACTGAAAAACTTTACACGGTATTGGCATCTTGCAAGCACAGTATTTAGAATCTGAATAAACAACTGAACACAAATGTGACTGCCAGTATTTCTGTTTACTAGTATAATGTTCAGCTTTAAAAAAAAAAAAAAAATACTGAATTTATCAACCTTATTGTATTGTAGGTGGACATACAGCACAGAAATTCTACGATAGCTTCTTTTGTACCTTGTAAATAAAATAGACTGGACTTGAGATCACTGTAAATCTCTACAAACACTAAGGTTTGTTTGAGAGTTGAGTGACAGCAGAATTGCTTCTAAGTTTAGGGGAGGGGGGGGAGGAAGTTGCATAAATGGTAGTTAACATTAACTCTTTGCTTTTCCAGGTGGCCTGTGCCGAGGTGGAAATGGCTCCGGTCATGGGTCAAACTACTCTTTATTCCGTCTCTCTGATGTGGCACTGTAAAAGGCCTTTTTGGCGTTCAGGCACCTCTCAAGGCTTTTCCTGTTCCAGAGAGCCTCTTTGCATTGGTGTGTCAGAGTCTTCCCGTGCTGGTTTTGGCCTCAGACGCCCAAACCTGACTGCGTGAAGTATCCTGCAGAGAAAACTCCAGATGACTGGTGATTTCCTCTGTGTTTCAACATGCTGTGTACTATTTCAAACAGCTGATGCAATATCATTCAAAAAGTTCACTTGATGCAGTTATTTTAGATGTTTAAAAATGACTAAACCTGTTTCTTTTTTTTTTTTTTTCCTCATTTCAAACATTCATCGGTGGGTGCTCGGGCCTTTTCATGTTTGTGTGTGCGTGCGCAAATGTATCCGTGGCTGTGTGAGTGTCATGTTTGTCCGTGTGTACATGCCGGTGTGTGCTTAAGCCGACTGAAGGATCACACGCACACGGTAGTGTTACATGAATATTCTGCTTTGCGTCTGGCTGCTGTGGTCTCCCTCGGTGTGGGGAGCCGTGTAGCTGGAGGTGGGGGTGGTGGTGGTCGGGGAAGGGCTACGCTCTCTAATGGGCTACCCAGGGACCCGACGCCGATCTCCAGAGACACATGGGCTCCATACATCCCGGTCTGTAGCCTTTGTCAAAATGCACACTTCCTCAGATATTCCTTTTCAAATCTATTAACTCCAAACTCAAATATACACCCAATTAGGCTAAGCAGGCCAACTTCATAGGAGCCGCATAAGACACATGGCATGAGAAAGTTCTGATGGGGAGTGTGGCATGAGCGAGTGTATGTTTGTGCTTATGATTATGCGACGAGAGTGACATTGTGATGAAATTAGAGTCGGTCCCTCAGACAAACTATCAGGATTACACAACAGTTTTATCGGGAGAAATAATTAGCAAATTAAGAAAAACATGTTCATTTTGTTTCAACTTAACCTTGAACAAGAGTTGTATTTTTCAGTAAATCCTGAGATAATGTTGGATTACAAGTACGCAGACTACAAGTGGGCATGTGCCGACACATGTCCTCCTTATACGACGGTGTGCAGACAATCGACAATGACACAGAAAAATGAGATCTGTGCTTTAATTACCACAATAAATGTCTGTGTGTGTTAAAACTCTCTACCTTTTCTGTGTGCTTTTGTTTTTGTGCATGTCTGTGAGTGTTTTTGAGCGGTCGCGCACATTCGCATCTGTACCGGCATTTGCATGTGAGTCGGTGTGTGTGTGTGTGTGTGTGTGTTCACCTTTCTCCATGACCACCGTGGAAAGCCGTGTGCCTCCTGCCCCCTTTAATCAGAGTCACACAATGGTGAGGCTAAAGCCGCCTTATCTCTACACAATCAGATTAGAGAGGATTGCTGCTCTGCTAAGCACCACAAAGTAACCCCCTCCCCCTCCCCTCTCCCTCCCTCCACTCACCCCTACCGGATCAAGATGATTTGATTAATAATTTGTGATCATATTATCCTTTAAGAAGCATAAATTGTTTTATTTTTATTTATTTATTTTCCATTTGTTTCTATTTTTTCCCCCCCGCCACACAGTTCCTAAGGCTAAACAGAGATTGAAAGATTATCTCCCCCACCTGAGCAAGTGCTCTCTTCTCCTCCTCCCCCCCCCCATCCACTATTTCTCCCTCAATTCATTTCTCTCTCTCTGCTTACTGGAGATGGTTTGTCTGTTAGTTCCGCCAGTGACCAGATGGGGGTGCCATGACTGCTGCACACAGTGGGGGCTTCCTCCATACCTAATCTCATCAAAATAAACATGCCAGCAGTTGTCAGCTTCTCCAGCAGCGAGAGGCAGGGAGGGAGGGTGCTATAGAAACAGGTCAGGCTAATCATGCATATAATTGCATTTTGACATTTTGGGCTACTGGGACCAGACCTTTGGATATCAGGTTATCCTCGAAGCACTTAAGTGATTAACAAATGAAAATGCAGCTCTGAAACTTAATTAGATATTATGTCTCGTCCACGCCTGCGGGGTGGGATTTTTTTATGGTAGCTGTTGTCAGTGAGTGTGTGGGTTTTGGGTTTGGGGTGGGGGGGGGGGGCATGTAGTTAGTTAAATCTGGAAACATAAACGTGTTGGAAACAAGATATTTTATACCTCCCAAAATTGACATCACTGTGCAAATGATTTATTTTTTAAATATAACCCTTAGATTTTGGAAATATGTTCGTTCTTAAACAAGTCGCTCATTGCAGGTGGCAATTTAAGTGTTTGTGGTCTCTACACTGTTTGTATGATCCAGGCTGCAATCATTATGAAATGGCAAGGAAGTTAGAGCACTTCATCATTCGCTTGCCTCAACTTACTTTTTTAACATCTTAGTAATAATCATCCTTCCTTTTGGCACAGTTTCATAGTTTTTATGTAAACAGCTGCGGATTATCACCTCATCATTCTGTTAAAACTTCTTACAGTCACAAAGTTAAAAAAAAAACAGGGTTAAATTGCTCAGCTGGTCTGCAGAAACATTTTAGGCAAAACAGATTTAGATGACTATCAACAGGACAAAAAAGGAGGCGTTACTGCTGACGTTTGGTGGAATGATCTGGTTGAAAATCTCTCTACATTGCCCGTTCTTGTCCTCCTCATATGGATTATATCATATCACTACTTTCTAAGTTTATTTCATGTTTTAGGCCTACAGTATGGATCCACAAATATTAATATTGTGATTTATTAATTAACTAACATTTTGATTAACCACACAAAAATAAATTGTTTTCAAATGTTGCTACTATTATCCTGAAATCTAGACTCCAAAACAGGAAGGTTTTTCAACCAGTGAAAACCTACAAAAATTCTTGGTCCTCTAATCAATTTTCTTAAAAAAAAAACACAGTGTCCTCCTGATGCCCTCAAAAAGAATGTGATGCCAACCGAAAGCAAAACAACATTTTAGAAGAGCCCCCCCATGAGTGTAACCCTGCTGATAAGAAGGATAAAAGACTGTGGTGGCAATAGATGAATAGGGCTTCCCCTACAGTATGACCCAGGAGGAGTTCTCACTGGCCACTACCTGGTTCTTTGCCTCCCACTCATCCTACCCCCATGTTGGAACCAGCTCTTGAACACGATTAGCTACTTTTCCACTTTACTAATTCATGGCCCAACTTAAGCCTCTGAACACTAAGGGCACAATCCATCTCCTTCTTTACCATCCTGTAGTCTATATGCACTGCTTTTGTCCCTGTAAAGTACAGATCCACTCCATCTGATTGTCCCGATTCCTTGTCCTGCTTCTGCTCCAGCAGACCTGGTAACCCATCACCATGGGGTTCACTCCTCCATCAAATAACAGTGAATCCCACTGCAATGCTGTACCTGGAGACCATATAGCCTACTTGACTTTTCATAGCATTTATTTTTTTCTAATGGGAACAAAGACAGTTTTTCAAACAATTGGTAGGGACAGTATGTATAATGCTATCAAGGCTAAAGTGACGCGAGAAAAATCATAATTCATGCTATTGTTCTACAGTGTCATGCCTGTCCTTTAGCTTATCAATGGCACATGTACTTCGATCAAAATCATTTAACGTATTTATTATACAGCTGCACACTCTCTAGTGTTCCTATGACCAATTACAGCATCAAGCCAACCTAGTGAGGCTTCTCCATTCTGAAGACCACTGGGACCAAGGATGAGATATAAGTGACAAGTAGATATGACTGCGTGCTAAGCCCTTGAAGTAAATTGCCATTTAATTAAGTATGTGGATATATGTACTGATACAAACATAGCGTACAGTGTTTAACAAGAGAATCACTGATGTCACTGGTTGAACAGCATACAAATTAAATTGGGAATGACTCGTAAAAAAAATCATTAAATCGTCATTGTAGGAGGGATTTTTAAGTGGATTCATGAGGCCCTACTCAGTGGCCACAATTAATCATGAATATTGCTGACATCATTTTGGTTTACATTTCATTGTTCTTGTGTAAACAAGGAATTATGCAGTGGTTTTATCCTGAGTAGCCCTCAAATGACAACCAGGCTTTTCCTCACTTTGTAAAACCCAGTCATTATAGAGATCTGCCAGTGACAAAATATTATGTGATGAGCTAAACAAGGGCATGACCGTTCCAAACAAGGTAACGTATTTGTAACTGACTGACTCATGAGCTGCATTAGACGTTGGCTGTATCTCTTAGTTTTTATGGAAAATTAATTTAACACGTTTCATTTTTAACACCGTTAACATGACAACGATCTTGAATCGTGCTCACTGTGTCTTGCTGTTTGGTTGTGTTGTGGTGATAATGGAATCCCCTGGGCAGAGTAAAGTTTATGAACAAGAGTCACATTAAATTTAAGACGGGGTCATTAAAGGACAAGTGCTTCAACTCGTAACACATTGAGCAGTGTTGACTGTGATGGGCTAAGGCTGTCAGTCCCCTACACCCCATCCCGTTCAGAGCTCATCATCAGCACAAAGACTGTGATGAAGACATGGCTCCCGACAGATGTCATGGACCGTGTCTGTGTTTGTGCCTCTGCATCGCGGGACAACAAGAGCCGTCAGTCAGAGAGGAAGGGCGGGGAGAGGGACGGATGCTAGGGGGGTTGGGGTTGAGGATGTGGGAGGGTGGACGGGGGAGGACCGGGCCTCAGCTGTCAGCTCCGTGCACTCACATATGGTTCAGTGTCCTAGTAGCACTATGTTAAATGACAAAGAGCCCTCCCTCTCCATCATCATAGGTAGACACACCTTTACAGACACCTCCGTCTGTCTGTCTGTCTGTGCACACACATAGATGTGAACACACACAGATACCTGCACGCACATTTTTTTAAAGATATGCACAGCTCAACCACACCACCACATATAGACACAAGTATGCACACACAAAAACATCTACAAAGCACACTCACAGGCAGGCATACTCATCTCCTGCATTTTGCATAGGTGACACTTTTCATTATTCAAAGCTTCTTTCTGGGGATGTGGTGTGCACATCGAGAGGCGACATTGCACTCTCTCCAAACAAGGTACACCTTAATTATGCATGCTCAGACTACAGGCATTGCATTTTGGTGTGCATGTGTGTGTGTGTGTGTGTGTGTGTGTGTGTGTGTGTGTGTGTGTGTGTGTGTGTGTGTGTGTGTGTGTGTGTGTGTGTGTGTGTGTGTGTGTGTGTGTGTCTCTGGACTACTGTTTAGTGCTCACTTGCTTAATTGTGGGTGTTTATATGTGGGACGTGTGCATGTGTCCTGTATGTAAGCATCTTCAGTATACATCTGCGGCTAAATATTTGCGTACACCTGCACTGAATACAATATTATCATGCATGTCCTTGCAGGTTTCACAACCGCAGACATACATCTGTGACATAATCAGTGTTAAAATCCCATACTATCTGTGAACAAGCCACCAGAATTTCCAAAAAGTCCATTTAATAGTGGAATGGTATGGTGTGTGTTCAAAAAAAAAAAAAAAGTCTTGAGAAGGCCCGCCGCCTACGTTAGCTAAGCCGATGCAGTGTGAACAGATGAGATGCATTGTGTCATATCGGGCCCCCAACCTGACCCGCCCCTCATCAGAGCCATCTTCCGCCCTTGACAAAACATATTTGTATTGTTGTTAGTCTCTTTATCCACTTGACAGGGTTTCAAACTTGCTCGCTTCTCCCTGAAGAGACAGCGGTAATCAAACAATTGGAAAGATGGCGGCTCCTGTCGTTCACTCAGAGTTACAGCTCACTGTGAAGCACACAAGTAGACTTTCATTTAGGCGATTACACCAGATTAAAGTTCCCACTAATGTTGGGGAGAGTAAGTTCCTTTAGAGGGGGGGGGCTCCGCTTTGAGTGTCAACACAACGACGCATTAGAACAGTGAGCATCACATTAACCAGCAGCACTGGCAGCTCAGAGGTGCAGCAAGACAGGGATTTTCAGCTTGATTGGGTTTTCATATTGGAGTAAAGGGATGAATTATTTATTTTTTCAACTTGAATGTGTGTGTGAGGGAGTCTACGTACGTGTGTGCGCTCGCGTTTGTGATGGATGAAAAAAGCCAAGGTAAATACTTTAAAACATTCTACCTTTCTCTTGATGCAGAAAAACAACAAGCTGCAGGGTCAGAGTGCACCGTTCCCAAAAGTGAAATTCCAGCAATTATTCACGGGAGATCCACAGCGGGTGCTCAGGGCAACATGTCCGCACCCTTGAGTGGGCAGAGGAGACTGACAGCCCCATTATAAAAAGGGCCCGCGTGACAGATAAATATTTCAGACACAAATAAATAAAGGATGCCCGGCGTTTTCCCTCTGAATGACTTTTCACAGCTGAATGCCCACGGCCGCTTGCCCCGGGATCTCCTGACGGCACCCTTCACCCTTCCCTCACTATCACCCCACCACCTATTCCACCTCAGGCTCTGTGCGACACCCGGAAAAACAGGCCGCCCCCGCTGCACCCCGCACGACCCCGGTCCTCCTCCTTCCAAGCACATATCCCCTGGGCCGACCGCCCCTGGCAGCAGCATGCAGGTAAGGGCGCTGCTCCTCCATTTCTGGGTACAAAGAAGCAATTAATCTTTACGTGTCGGAGACAGGGTGTCTAGAAGGGCCTTCCTTTTGTGTTTGGGGATCCCTCTGTCGAGCAAACTCAGAGAGCGGGGATCCATTGTTGCCCAGTAATTACTGAAATGTGTAGAAAACATGTTGAATTGTAATGACTTTGTACTTTATTGTTTTTCCTTTTTTTCAGCCAATGTGTACCTATGAGGCGATTACAAATGGTGTGGGTGGAAGGTTCTCCTGGGATATGTTAAAAATTAATAGATTTAATTTAATAGTACATTAAGTGCGTTAAATGTCTGCCGCTGTAATAGGCATGGCTAAGCAGCTGCTCTGCCCTTCCCAATAGTTTCTTATGGATTACCTCGCTTTATTTTATTAGGGGCGGAGTGCTATCCCAAAGGAGGACAGTGTTATAATTCAATTAAGGGGGAAATTATGAGATTTTCCTGTGGTTACAATCCAGGATAGGCCAGATGGGAATCTCGCAGCGATCCATTTCCTTGACTCCAAGCAAAGAGAGGGAGAAAGAGTGAAGAGAGAGACTGACAAAGTAGGAGAGCGATAGTTTCCCAATAGTATCAGTTATTCCCTCTAAGGTATACGCTGGGAAAAGATAGGAGGCGAGCATTAGATGAGAGATCATAGTAAGTGACGGGAAATCTCAGATCAGCTTCCTCAAAAATATAGAATAGTGTTTTTTGTTAAGGCTTCATTTGTAGCAAACTTTCATACAGTGGAAATCCCTGCCCTGACTATTCCAACAATGGAAGCCTTATACTGTATAAAAAAACATATATATACACATCAGCACCGACAAGCATTGCAATTTAAGTATCAGACAAGTACTGTATCTGGCTAGAATGCAATCACACTGACAGGTTTGCCTGTTTTGGACTCGTCCAAATGTTTCTACTGTTTGTACAGTAGTTTGGATGACAGTTTTTTTTAACTTTGATGCCATGCTGGGGCGGCACAGAGAAAGCAACTTCTATCAATGGGACTATTACACCAGACAAGTTGGAATCATGAGAACACAAGGTCTATCTGACTGTCTTTTTTTGTCTGTGTCTCCGTCTTTCACTTTCCCGCTCTCCATATTTCCCAATATTTCTCTTTCACGGTCTTCCTACCAAAAAAAAAATATCATGTTGAGCGGTGTTAGCATTGAGATAAAAAAGAACGCTAAAATATTAATGGAGGTGTGCTTTGTTCTGGCGAGCGCAGAGACGTAGATCTTCTGACTGGTAGAAAACCAGGTCTGATTCATTAGCTGGGGTGTCTGTGCGAGGAGGTCCACAGAGGGCTGCCACATCCGCTGAGAATGCTGGGTAGGCCACCCCCCCCCACCTCCCTCCCCTCAACCAGCCTACCCGCTTCCAATCAAGCCCTCCCGTACACTCCCGCCGTCTCTCTCCTCCTTCCCCTTCATTCTCTCCATCATTATCCCCCACCTCCATATTCACTCTGCAATTCTTTAACCTCAAATTCCTCGAAACCTCACTTTCGTGTCTTGTGAATTCGTCTCATATTATCCTCTCCTCCTCCTCCTCCTCTATAGTGATAAGGTTCCATTTACCTCCCCCTAACCCTACTCCCTTGTATGCCTGTTGTTTGTTCTTTCTAATGCCTCTTCAGAAGTGCGAGTGAAAGAAGCTCATGTCTCCCAGTTCCACTCGACACTAGATTTTGGGGTAAACAAGCCAGAGACCTAAGAGCTAGGATCTGGTGCTACACTTTACACTTTACCCTCAGTGACTGCCTTAGAGAGGTAAAGCGCTGCGTATTCACACACATGTTTGAATTATGCCGAGCTGCGCTGGCGAAGACTGTACCACAGGGAGAGTCCAGCTTCTTCCTCTATCTCTCTTTTATTCTCATCTTTTACTCTACCTCACTTTCCCCCTGTGAGACGAAGATGATCAAACCATACTGAGTGGACACAGTCCCTCCACAAACCGGGAAGGGAAAACCTAGAGAGGGTAACAGAAAGAGATGGAAATTATAGACTCCTCCAAAAAAAACCCTCCTTTCTTCCACAATGCCTTAAAAAAGATGAGCTGCTTCCCCGATGAATAGGGAACAGCTCATTGGGATCGACTTAGAACAAGATTGAGGATTTCTGGGATGTGTTTTATCTTTTTATGCTCTCATTGAAAAAAAAAAGAAATCAATACGGCAACACAAGGAAAGAAAGATGAGAGATAACAATGAGGCTGGATAAAGTAAAGTTTTCACAGATGGCTTGATACGAGAAGTACTACACTTGTGACTTTGTTTCAGTATTAAAACTTATTAACTTGGGTCTCTGTGTAGCAAAACTCTTGAACAACAGTGACTCGCCAAAGCATTACACAACGAAATCAGTGCATGACGACTTCTCCATTAATAGGTCGGAATTCATAACAGATGAACACGAGCTGTAATGCCTGTTGTGGTTTATACGCATCTATTGTGGTTTGTTGGAACGCAGCTCTTTTCTTGTTCAAATGGCTCGTTGTAGTCCAGTGGGAAGTTGGGGAAATATGGGGACACTTGTTCTTCTTGTTCTTTGTGTAAACAAGACTCGACAACCATACCTGACGCGAGAGAGGGAAAATGCACTGCACAAAAACCCAACAACTGAGATGCTTTAATGCCTGAAATAAATAGTTATGAGCACACAAGTGCAAATCATGTTTGACATCCTCCTCACAGACACTGCGTCAGGATTATGATATGAAATGTTATAAAGGCTTTGTATTAAGTTATCGTAAATGTCTTCTTTATTTTTTGATATCGTTTATTGTATTTCATGTTTAATATTATGTTTAAACACACATTAGTTGTATTACACAAACAGACCTGTGTGTAATACATCTAGAGCAAGCTCTCTCTCTCTCTCTCTCTCTTTCACACACACAAGCACCCTAGCAAGCAAACAATCGCACAGATGAGTCACAACAAGCTCAAAATCCCTTTATTACCTCTCGTTGTGAAGAGGACGCAGAAGTGGCCCCGCCAAGTGCTCCCCTCTCTCTGTATATAAAGCCTTAAAGCCCAGTCCAACCAATGAAAGGCCAGTGCAATCTGTAAGCAACCCTGTTCCCATATGGGCCAGCCTGCCATGGGCCTCGTTTGCCTTTGTCCTGTGGCTCTCTGAGGGCCGAGCCCCACACGCCCCAGCCTAGCTCCAGGCATTTATTAAATATGCACCTTCCAGTTGCTGTAAAGAAAGATCCCGACCAGCTAATCTCATCACAGACTGGGGACCCTCCACATATGTAAATCTACATCTGTTCTCCTTCAAAGAGAGAGATTCTCCAGGATTATCCCACTCGCAGACCCAGGCGCATACACATACGCAAGACATGCACTATTGCACGCACACACAAACACACATAAGTACTCTCCCACATGGCCACTGCCAATCAAGAAGCCCCCCCCCCTCCCTCCTCCTCTGCCACATGTACTTGTCTGCCATCCCCAGACTCCAAACATACCCTCCTTTCTCAATTAGCTTGATGACGAGCAATGGCCAAGAAATTGCTCTTTTTGTCATTGCTTTGTATTTTCCTTGGTTGGAAGTGACAAGGCGAGGCCTTACCAAACCTGCCCCTCGACTAAAGGCTACGGCTGGCGTTGGGGTGCTGGGGCTGGGCCAGGGCCCGTAAATAGTGGCGCCAGAGGCCCAGGAAGCTGGCACCATACCGAGAGAAACATCCTATAGCGCCCAGGGATATCATTATACATCGCTGAAACACGGGATTAGCTTTCTCCCTGGCTGGGAGCTGCCATGAGACCGTCTATGAGAGAGACAGCTTCATCAAACATCAATGACTGACTGGCAGATGACAGTAGGAACAGCTAAATTTAAAGCTGTGCTGTAGATGTGCCCCAATCCAACACAAACTGTATGCATATTTAAATTATTAACACAATTCAACCAATGATGCGTGAAATAGCGAGTAAATTATGATTTCTAGTGGATGTTTGGGACCCCCAGGGACAGAGATTTAATTGTCTGTATACATTGATTATATAACTGCATGAAACAAAAATAAATTCATTATTTACATTTAAAATAAAAGTAAACAATCATAGTTTAGGGAAAAAAAATAATAATTTAAATTATGATTTCTCTATTTACTCTATCCATTCCGTTTATAAAGTAGGCTGTATACAGAGAACTAAGTTGTATGTTTTTATCATTTAATATAGAAATAGGTGAATTCAGAAATTTGTCAAATATAGTGTGATTTTACCTACAAAACATGATATAAATAAAACCTCATCAGAAAAAAAAAAAAAATAATGTCCTAATGAAATTTCCTTCGTATAATCACCAGCATTGAATTACCATAATTAAGAAGCACAATGGTGCAACATGTAGGAGGTGCAGTCCCACATAAGTGTCAGAAAACATTGTTTTAAAAAAACAGGATGTGCTCTTTACAGAAGTGTTTGCGTGAGCCACGACTGACTGCTAATACAATATAGTTTAACACAAAACAGTGGTACAGCAACAGATTACATGGGTGAAGCTACCCATTTTAATAAATGTAAGATTACATATTTTCTATGACTGAGCCATGGTTTGCCTGTGGGGTGTAGACAAGAGGAGGTGGAAGTTGTCCCTAATTCATCATTACCTGCAGTGCAACCGTATCAGTAGTCAAAAAGCATCAATCAATCTGGAGTGTTTGCTTAACCCCTGGTGAAATACTTATCACCATGTCTGCATTTCAGCCATTACACAAGCTCGTGCTGACGGTAGCACTGACATACGGTGCTTATACATGAATATCACTGGTGACAGATGAATATGTTAGCTTATTTTACTATTGTGGCACTGTGTGGTGATGGACTTTGGGCACTCGTAATGTAGTTTCTTGGAATGTTGGTTGCATGGAGTAGGACTTCGAATATACTCTACTACATTTCCTGCAAGTCAAAAATACAGTCCATCCAAATCAAAAAGGCAAATATTCGTCACATACGACAATTAACAGCTTTTGATGAATCATACTATTGACGAAGCAACAACAGGGGAATAAAAAAATAAAAAAAACAATGTTAAAAGTATAATGATTAATAACCGATTTTGATGTGTGCCCTTTCAACAATGACCAGCACTACTGCACAAATACTGATTCACCCCCAAAAAATCAATCAGGTATGTGTTAAATTGAATTCACCTCGACCATGTTCACATGAGTAGGTATCGTATAATTAGCTTTAAAAAAATAAAAAAAAGCCTGAAACTCAAAGAAAGACCGTCTGACACGACATAACAGCTACACCGAGAATGGTTGTTAAGACGTGTTCGATAGATCCGATTTGCATGTTTAATTAAGCTATCAGCTCAGTACAACAGAGACCCAAAACCTAAAGCCGCAGAGTCAACAGCCCCTGTAATAACACCTCCCTCCGGTCAGAAGGGCTGAGGAGAAGTGGAGGGTGGAGAAGAGGGAGGAGAGGAGGAGAGGGGAGAGGAGGCAGGCAAAAAGGGTGGGAGGGAGGTGAGTGCGTGGGGAGGAGGTGGGGTGCAGTCAGTCACTAATACACTGAAAGGGAAAGCGCAAAGCTTTTCATTAACACCCTGTGAAAGGCACATTCACACTCCAGCCCACTAATTAAGTCAGGCCTCACTCACTGGGGAGCGGGAGTAAAGGGGAGAGAGGGAGAGAAAGAGGAGTAGAGTTTGGGAAAGGGAGCAAAAGAAACGAGGAGACCTGAGGAGAAAATTGAAAGGAAGAAAGAGGCAAAAGTAAAAGTGAAGTGGCGAGATGGAAGAGAGAGAGAGAGAGAGAGACGGAGACGCAGTGAGAGCCGAGGAGCAAAAAGGAGGAGGGAGGTGCAGAGATAATATCTCTGCTCCTAATCAGGTTGATTTTAAAGTCACTCGTTTGCCAGTCCACTGCAGGCCTCATTAACTCGCCTCTGGCTGGCATCATTGTTCAGGCGGCGTTTGAAATCCACCAAAGGAATGTAGATTCGCTTTAATCCGGGCCCATCAAAGGTAACACTGATGCTGCGGTGACGCTGTGCCTCTGGATTAGGCCGAGCTCGAGGGGAGAGAGAGAGAGAGAGAGAGAGAGAGAGAGAAAGACCCATCCTCAAAATTTAACCATCCCGAAATTCAGTAGGTGACAGGTCTCAAGAGCCTCACGGGCACCGAAGATGACACTTTTAGGCGGCATTTAAATAATCTGGAAGGTCTAGGTTACATAATTATGCCATGACAATTTGGGCACATATGTCAGAGAACAGTCTGGCAGCCAGCGTGTCAGTGTGGGGAAGCTTACAGCGGTAGGGATAAGCGCCACACTGTCCCTGCATTTTACTCTCCTCCAATGTGTTCTGCAAGGTGCTGATTTGGGGAAATTTGCAATTCAAAACAACTTTTTGAAAAGAATATTTTTTCGTCTCATGAATACAGAATTTGGGAGGCAGGGTTTAAATTGCACACAGCGACTACGGGAGACCATTTTGTGGTTAGCCTCCCCCTGGCTGTGTCAAACGACGAGGACTAAAGACTGGCGGCGTGTCTGGGATATGACAATATCACGGCGCTGTGCTTTTCCTCGTGTTCGCCGTTTCATTAGTCAACAAGGAAGGCCGGTTCAGGCCAACAGGAAGTTCTACATGTTACAGAAGGACAGCGTATCCGGATTACTACAAACTGAGATGATAAGGTTGTGAAGAAAAACAATATCTAGTGGGGCAAACACAACGGAGGAGTTTCAGCCCCATACAGAGTGCATGATGATGCTTGACAGTTGTGATAAAAGGAATGCTAAAATACACACTTTTATCACTTCCTAACTGAATCTTGAAAACACGTCTTCTGAAAGACTAGTGTCCGCTTGCAGAGAGAGAAAGAGCACTCTCCTGTCTCGGAGACGTCGGAGTCCTGGGGTAAAAAGAACATACCGGCATCTCATCCTTATTCATGAGCGAAGCCATCACGGTGGATATTAAACTCTAAACAGTTTCAAGAATAACAGAGTAGTATTTCTTCATTTCAAGGAAGTGCTAAAAGGACAAGTCCGTTCAATCTACCTGTTCACTCTCAGAATTGCCCGTTCCTCACACATTTGTTTTTAGACAAAGGACGGGTGTCATGCTGATGTTTTATGCTGATTCCTAGCATGCTTATAACATGTTAAACATGAGTTCCAGGTGTCACCAGCCATGACCCAGCATGCTTTGCCACAGTCAAACCCCAGTGGTGCTGAGGATTCTCAGGGGACTTTAGGGACGAGGCGAAGAGCGGGGGATAAGTAGGAGTGGCAAAGAGGCAAGAGATTGTGGGCATGAGGGTCCTGGGCTCACAGGGGGAGCCAGGTTAAGCCAGTTAAGGGCATTAGACCTCCAGACTGATGAAAAGGGGCCCTCCCAGATCAAATTGAAGTAAATCTAGCCTAAATCCACCCTACAAAGGGAGTTTAGACTCCGCCATTGTGCGGGTCAGAGTAAACAGGGGGTCCTTGGGTAAGCCTCCCTTCACAGGGGACAAAGGCAGAGAGTTGAGGAACTGATCTTACCCCAGTAGGCCAATGTTAGCACACAGATCACAGGGTTAGACACACTCAAACCTATCAGCTGCTACACAGGCCTCTACGGTCACAACACTCTCCTAAGCCTTAAACAAGCTATAAGTTCTCCACTGGCTCCGACACTCTAGCATGCCTCCAGTGACTGCTCACATTTTGCCCTGAAGACAGGAGTGAAGATAACTTTGTGTTCAGTCACTGGGTCTCGGACAGGCATCTCAAAAGAGCCGTTTCCTCACCCTCCTGGCTGATTCACGTATCTTGGCATTTTTTCTTTCATTGGCTAAAAGGATTGTTACTGCTTTGGGCCTCCGCGACAACTGACGTATCAAGCCTCCATCATCCTTTTTCGTCAGAGCATGAGGCGATTTTCCCAGATGGCCGCCGGGCACTTGTGCTTTGAAAGCAGGATCACAGTGGCAGAAAAAAAAAAAAAAAAAAATCCTCATTCACCTAAAAAAAAACTTTCCAGAGAGGCAAGCACAATCATCCTGTTAATGGTTCTAATTGAGGCATCATCATACCCGTCACACTCCAGCTGAACCTAGCACAATAAATATGTGTTCAATTAGGATCCATCAAACGCTCCCAGCCACCGCCGCTGGAAAAACAAAGAGGGCCCCTGGCCCATGGGCCTCGTTCAATTCACCTGGCAATCATATTATGATGCTCTCATTTTTGACCTGCTTCAAATTATCTCTGGGAAAACAAAAACCTTCTCCTTTCCATTTGTGCCAAGACGATTGTTCTCCCTCTCCCGAGTCAAAAACTTTGGCAGATTATAGCCTCTTTGTGCTTGAAAGCTACTAAAGTACGTGTCAGGTACTATTACAGTCAAGGTCTCCAAATATGCACTCACAGACAGACACACAGACACACAGACACACAGACAGACACACACACACACACACACACACACACACACACACACACACACACACACACACAGAGAGGTTACAGGCCCGGCAGGCGTTTGTGTGAGACTACAAAGAAAAAAGCCAACGTTGGTTCAGTAATTACCAGCCGAGGAAACCATAACAGTGTTCACACAACAGAAGAATGTTAAAACAAAAAAACAAAAGAGCCATTCAGCAGCAGTAACACCCATGGTGTTTTCATAGTGACGGCCATCTTGTCAGCTGACACTAGCTGCTGACTGAAATGAAAGATAACCACCGCAGGCAACCAGGTGCTTCTTCCATTTTTTTCGGGAGTCTATTCACAGCACACCGAGCATGGCTGTGTGTGCATACGTGTGTGTGTGTGTGTGTGTGTGTGTGTGTGTGTGTGTGCGAGCATGTGTGCTTATTTGAAACATGAATGAATAAAAGTCAGATGGCTCTGTCTGGATTACACATCTCATGGTGATGATGTGGTAAACACTTAGAGCGCTACAGTTCTTTAGATAGTGGGTTAGTAGGAAGAACATGTTGGTTTGCTTTGATTAACAAAAATGTATTGTACATGAGTATATATAAATGTGTTTTTTCTTACATATATATATATATATATATATATTATATATATTTATATTTATTATACACAAAATAGGCATTTGAACACAGACAAAATTAAATATTCATTGTGAAAGGAATGCCTGAATTAAAAATTGACATTTCATAAATGCAACAGTACAGGCCTTTAACTTTAGCTGGGGAGTTAGTAAAACCTAGGGTCTTTGTTTTCTTGCTGAACAGATAATCACAGCACTAAATAATCAAAGAAATGGTGTGGAAGCATTTTTGATTGGACATCACAGCTGGAAAAAACAGTGTTTAAAAAGGTAAATCTAAGGGAGCATGTATACAAAGTGTAAAGGTGGAAAAATATGTGGAAGTGCACTTTAATTCTGTGTAAATCCTGGATAAGTCAAACGTTCTTTTTTCTTTACTGGCATATCAATTATGCTATAAAAATAAATAACTTCATACCCCAACTAGATCTTTACAAAATGTTCATATCAGAGATTAAGCCAAAAAGCAGTCACTCATCAGCAAACAAGCTAGGAAAATAAGCGCGTTTTTTCGGTAGCTACAATTGAGAGTTTTACCAAATGGCCTGGCGTGTGTGTCAGTGCACAGGCTTGTGAATGTGTGCAGGCTCCAAATGAGCAGAAGGAGGGTAGAGGGCTCGTCTCAAGCCTGGCTGTAGGAGATGATAAACAATCCAGCTGAAGTCAGCCATAAGGAGAGTCTGCCTGTCAGTCCTCTTACCCTAGAACAGCCTGGGGTTATCATGACGTGCCAGCACATTTGGTGCGAGCGTTTGACTGCTTCACCTCCTAATCGTGCCTCCTCCGGGCAGCACTCTCCTGGGAGACCTCCCATCCTCTCCTCTTCCTGCCCCCCCCCCCCCCCGCTCTCTTTCAGCAGACTCAGTGTTGTTATACTGAATAGTCACATAACTGTGGATGGAGGAAGCTTGTAAAGTGTGAGGTTTGTTTCAACAGTGGATGTGTCCATTCATGTGTGTTGAGTTTATAGTCATGCTACTCCTCTTATTGTGGGTATTTTGATCTTGGCCTTACTTTACAGTTTTTTTCCATCATGGCAAATGATGTGTTAAACATGATGTCACTATTCTAGTCTGGTGATAGCTCTATTCTTCCATATACACTCGGGGCTAAACGAGCGCCAGCAAATACATAAAGACTTGTTTGTTTCCTGCCTGCATACATTTGTTCAATGATTAAAGGCCTAAAACATTGATATATTTTAAGTACTGTAAATATGCTGTTCTTGACTAGCTTGAAGTAACAGATAATTAGACTGTTTAAACTGTTTGATTGAATATTGTCAATATAAGATAATCTGTAAAATGGGACTGTTCCCATCCACCTCCAAGTGGAAATTACAAGTAGGAAATGTGGAATATTTTGTGAGTTTGAATATCCTCCACTTGGTATCACAAATTGCAGCAGTGTATCAACACTGGTTGCTAATTGTAGCTGTGTAACCACCAGTGTTGGCATGCTTGGTGTACTAAAGAAACCCATCAGGTCTGGCACCAATTTTGTGGGATCTAGCACTTCATCTGCCACGTTTTCTTGGAAATCACTTAAGAAGATGATGGGTTGGTTATGTGGCAGGGTTGTGTGCTTGTGACTTTGATGGTTATGAAACGTTGATGGGGATGAGTGCATATCTACAGACAATGTTACTGTCAGTAAGCAGGTTATTACTGTAAGACCTACATTAATAAATTAGTATGGTTATGTTACGACCCCTCCTTAGCTGGGTTGTTACAGGCTAAGAAAACGTTTAAGTCCCAATGCTGTGAGCTGAATATCTGCATCTGTAGTCTAGGATTATTTGTGGCATTGAATGTGGCAATATTTGCTGCTATAACTGTGTATTTATAAACTAAATTTGTTTTCACAAATCCATTCACCTTTGTAGTGTCCAGAAGTAATTAAAGCAACAGAAATAAATATATATCCAGAGTTTATATATCAGAAAATAGCTAAGGAAAAGACAGAGAAATGTAATAACCCTTTTATATAATTATTCTAAGGCTATTTTAGTATTGTCCTTATACTTAACAGGCATATTTTCCAATCTAAAAAAACATACAGAAATATCTACAAGTCAGAATGACTCTTCCTGTAGTTTTTTTAAGTTACAGCACAGGTCACGTAACTATGCACTAAAGCACTTCCAGTAAATTTGTTCCCTGTGTGTCACTGCTAACTATATTTAGCCTTCCTCACGGTTGCAGAAAGTTATGATCAGTTGACCTATGAAACTAAAAGTTAGATTGAAACTTTTCCACATTCAAAGCTCCAACAGCCACAATTAAGACTACATTCAACATCAGGTAGGTTTGTATGAGAGGATTCAACCACACTTAACAGCATTTCCAGCTCTAATTATTGTGACAGTGTCACAACTATTTTCTTTCCCCATGTAAGCATCTATTTCCGTGGCAGAGGCAGGCTGTTTGTATGTGGCCTGCGCTGGCCACATCTTCCTCTGTGGCTTGTTGTTCTGCGCATTTCTGAACCCACCCATTTATTTTGGTTAGTCATAAAACTATATTTATCTTCTTTTCTCTCTGACAAGTGGGACTTGAAAAAGAACATGGTGTAAAGAGCAAAATCCCAAACGTCCTCCCTTTCTGGCTCTCCGAGAGTCAAAAGAATGACTGTAAGCTTGCAGTATATACAGTGCTGCCATTTTGTAAGACAAAGTTTTGATTATCCATGCAATGGTTTTACAGGCATGTAATTGTAACTCGTAAAAAGGCTCGTTGGTCAACTTGTTGACAAGGACATGCACTAAATACAATGTCTGAAGTCTAACAAAGCACACATGGCAAATGCTCATGCACAAAAAGACAAAAAGGACTGATTCACAAAGATAATAGCAAGTACAAGAGAGTGTATTGTTTCTCAAAACTGTTTGTGAAACAATGAAGGGAAGCTTTTATGTCCATGCATAACTCAAACCATCATGGTGATTTGATCTGTAAACCAGATGTAACAATGAGAGCAGCCAGGTAACATTGGCTTCAGTCATATAACTACAAACCTTTGTTCCCACATTTTGTTCCACTAAGTTACAGAACAAGGCGTATACTGATGGCTTGTATAATGCGCCAATGTTTTATAACATATTTTTGAAAATGTATGTTTCCTTCCAATTATTCCTTGGAATATATATTATACTTTTACTGCTCCATCTCTGAGATGTGTTGTTTGGGTTATACAAATGGCCTTTCTCAGGCATTAACAGGTTCAAATACTAGTTTGGTAATAAGGCTAAGCATTTAAACTATGAATGTAAAATAAACATTTCACAGATCAGAGTTTACTGATTGTAAGACATAAAGATAGAATATATATTAAAACCGTATCATAATGATAGCTAATTTTGTTTGACTAGAAACAAATAGTCGAGACACTGAGCGTAACCTTAGAGACTCGATCACATTTCAGAGGGAATATATACATGCCACCTCGTGCCACCTCGTGCCACCTCGTGCCACCCTGCTGGTTCAGAGCCACTGTATTGGAACGGTTAAAAGTTGGTCTCACACTGGGTAGGCTCTTGACTCTTGTTGCTCTTTAAAGAAGCATGCTGACTAAAAGAAAACAGACAATCCTGTCCACCCACACAAACTTCTCTCTTACGCTAAAATTTTTGACAGCTCTACTGCAAAGAGCGTTGCGCAGACTGAGAGAATATGCCATGGCTAGAACTTGGAGGCTTAAATGATGCAAGAGGGTGGGCAGCTACTGCGGAGGATGAATCAGAATTTCTCAGTGCACGGGTATACACTCTAAATATGAATTATTAAGTGGCTATCATACCCCCATAGTATGAAAATAAATCCAGGGGTGAATGAAATGAGAAGGGGCTGAAGGAGTGGACCTGAATACTGATGTGAAAACAGATCCCAGAGGAGACACAGGTACTAAAAGGCCGCCAGGAAGCTTGCTTGGATCTCCCGCTGCAAGTGCCTGATCTTGCCTTTTAACCTTTGACATGGAGGATCACAACACAGGTTGTGACCGTCAGTGCTCAGACATCTAACTGTACTCTGAGTTTGCCCATAAAGTGGTGCAAAAATAAGTCCTAATATCCAAGAAATGAATAAGCATTTTTCCAGCTCCGTCATCTCAAAGTCATTGGGTGTTTTTCATGTGTTTGTGGTTGCCTGTTATGAGGTTTTTGGCTAACAAAAGCTAAAGATATTTTAACGTTTTGTTCCACAAAATCAAACAGGTCCGTAGATACCAAACTTCTTCCTTTTAAAGCTTTTAAATGTCTTATAAAAGTTGTTGCTAACAATTTGCTAAATGAGACTACAAAACGTCATCTGGCCGACTAGTCCGCCTTCACAGCGTCGTTGCGTATACTCTTGATTATGCGACCAAGGTGTAGTTAAGTTATAACCTAGTCTTAGCTTTTTACTTCTGCCGATTGCATTTACACTTAAAAAAAAAAATCATAAAATTGGTGTCCATTTGTGAAAATAATCTGGCTGGACGAAACCTGTAAGTATCATAAATTTGTGTTTGCCACAAAACTTTTTTCTCCAAAATTCCAAAAATCCCATGAAAAAAATCCCTAATTGAAAGAATGAGGAATTGGATCAACAATCCAGGATCTGATTCAAATACATATCTGATATTTGAGTCACTTTGAACATCTTATGTTGTGTAACTGAAAACTGAAGAGTCCTGCTTTTGCGAGTAAGATGCCAAGTTAAATGTCTCAGGCAAAAAAAAAAGGTATTAGGACCAAAAGTTCTATTAACAAGCACGAAAAATGGTTAAGAAACCATGTCTCTCAATAATCACCGCGATCACTATGTACATTTTTAGGGGCACCTCTCATTTATAAACCAACCTGGTTTGATGTAAAATGTGGGTGAGTTTGTGAGAGATGGGAGGTTTGAGAGTGTGGAGGTAAAATGTTATTGGGTCTTTCACCACAAGATGGGGTCTGTCCAAGAGGTCTTAATCCTCTCTGCTCTACTCCTGTGGCTCTGTGGCACAGTGCAGTGGGACTGTCACAAACCAGAACTACATAGCATCACAATGTGTGGCTCCTTAAATAAACCCACTCTTACACATAGCTACACTGATCTAGTTACACATCCATCACATGGCAGGGGAAACGGTTGTCAACTTTACAGGCTTACAACCGTTAAAAATAGATTAGTTCACATATTTTTCCAAGTAACCTGCTCTCCAATTTGGTGGATGTGCATTCAGAATGTTTAGCATGCACACAGTGAGGAACTACTCTATCATCGTCTAACTGTGACTTTCCCCATTAGTAGATAAGTACATTTTATTGGATTAATTACAAAGAGGAAGCCTAGAGAATATACAAGTAGTTGATTTCAAGAGCACTACATTCTGACCTTTTGTAGGTGGTACACAGGGATAACATCTTGCCTAGTAATGCTACAAAGGCCAATTGTAGTAGGAATACATCTGGAAAACTGTTGCCCCAACAAAAGGACTGCTTAAATGAACTGAGGTTTGAGAGGCTGCAGTGCATTTTACAAACATCAAACACTGTTTGTTAGAGTAAAGAGAGAGAAACGCTAGCGGCAAAAAAAGATATTTCATAGTCCTAGGTCACACCAGATCTAAGCTGTAACGTCCTAACAGATCACACCTGATCAGATGGCTTTAAAGCCCTGAACCCGGCATGGTTCCTTCATAGAAAGATGTACCAGACCGAACCTCTGGGAGTGAGGCCAACTAAACAGGAACCATGTGTGTAGCAGCATCCAGCCAGGCAGGGTTGAGCTCAGTCCAGCATATGGTCTTAGCTGATGCAGAAGAATGTGAAAATATCAAAATTGAGTCTAAGTAACTACACCCCATAGATTCTTCCTGTAAAAATGATAATAAATATGTTCTTAAAGATGATTATGTCAAATCTCTGCAGTACTGTACGGTCACTACCTGTGGATATCCAGTGAGAACACAGCGAGGAACAGATTTGGACTTTGCATATGGTCCCAGGTGAAAGGAAAGGATCTACTAATCCAGGCTTGCTATAAAAACCTGCACTGTAGAGGAAATATTATCAGCTACACAGAGTTCATGAGTCTCAGAAAGTCTGGGGCTAGAATAATCAAGTGTGTTTACAATTCATTGGAAATGATTGGTCTTTAAATGTCAACATGGCAGGAGTCCTCTTATGGATGAATAATACACTATATATTGCAAGGCCTTGCCTCTAAGAATAAATGATAATGACATTGATTCATGGTTTTGTCACAGAATCAAGTAACCCCTTTCTTTCCAAATGTGCCCCGTCACAGGTAATTTCTAGTTTGTTAAATTAAAGCAAAAAGAGCAATGCTTGTAAGCTGTACAAAATGGATAACAGATACTCTAGAAAGGCTAGGAAAAAAAGAGAGAGAAAGAAAGCAGTTGTTTGTCTGACCGTTCATTGGCCCTGTAATTCACTCTTTATGTTGTGATGTCCTCAAAATTGGATTTATTCCCACATAAAACAGAGCCTTGTATAAGCCTGTTAAGAGAGTATCCAACAGCATCTTGCAAGCTTGGTCCCAAAGCACCCGAACTACACCACAAAGTATAAAGCCTGTACTGGTGCCAGACTGACCGTCTGCTTTCACTATCACAGCCGGCTGTTTGTTCTTCTCTTCGCCATTTCTCTCTCTCTTCTTCCCTTCCTCTTCCACACTCCAAGCACCATGAAGAGTATAAAGATGGGAGCAGTCCAAGAGGGAGAGAGAGAGAGAGAGAGGGTTTTCTAGAATTCACCTTTTATCTCACATGTAGTATGTGGCAAGCGGAGTGAAGGAGGGGAATGGAGCATTAGTTGTTGGCAAAATTAGAGATGAGAGCACATGGAGAGATACTGAGAAAGAAAGGGAGCAACTGAGGAGAAGAAAAAGATATATTTCTTTTTCTTCAGCATATATTTCATGTTCTCTGATCTGAGGAGGAAATGTTATAAGTAATTCCAGAGAGATACAGACAGCATGGATACAGCTTTCAATTTCTACTTTATTGACTTCTAGCTTCAAAAAGTACTGCCAACTGTCTGAACTACACACCAATACAGCCTATGTAAATTCATGGAGAATACCGCTTTCTTACTTATAATCAAAAGATCATTCTACTATATGCCTAAAACATGTCAACTAATTTTGCACAGCAAGCTAATCATATCAATTTACCTTTTTCTCAAAGATTTAAGTTCCTCCAAGCTCTAACAAGACAACACAAATTAAGCTTTAGCTGTTACTGAGAAGAAACTCCAGATGTGCATCTTCTAGGTTAAGCCAAGAGACTGCATGCATCCAAGGGTGAGAAAAGTTTGGTTTGTTTTGCTATGAAATGTTTTTAGCCGCTGTCAATCGCAAGCAACCCTCCTCCTGCTGGCAGACCACAGCTTGTTGGACTACAGGAGGACCTACTGCAGCAGCTATCTGGCAGAGACAACACTCCCAACTGCTCGGGGGAGGCCCGCAATCACATCAGAGTGAGTGATAACACACTTTAGAGGGGAAGAGTTTTTGAAGGCAGTCGATGCGAATGCTGCTAGCTGGACTGTTGAGTGCTATAAGGAGAAGCTGATTCCCTGCTGCCTATATATCACTTGACAGGTGAAGACAGGGGGGCAGGGGGAGGGAAAGGGAGTGGACGTGGTTTGGGTCTCTCCAATAGCGCAACACTCTACGCAACCAATGAGAAGTGATGTGGGGCTTATTGACTTGTCCGGCTTGATGGGGCACTCAGTGGTTGACAACGCTGCATGCAACATCCTTCAGCGCTAAACCAAATGGCCGAGCCTGATCAAATCCTTTGCCTAACCTCTTCACACCAAGATGCTCCCGAGATTACCCCCCCAACCCTCTAACCTGCCATCCCTGTTCACCTCGCTCCGGCAACGGGGTGCAATGCATTATGGAGATCGATTCCATGTACGCCATCTTCATCTCTCCTTGAAAGTGTGTCACAGGAGGGATTCCAGAAACAGTAATTCAAAGCCTGTCCACCTGTCCAGTCACAACCTTGACAAGGACCTCAGTTTGTGAGTTTGACTATGTGAGCAGAAATGTACTGCTCATAGTTGTTATACGAGGGCTGTGTAAAGAAGAAAGGTTTGTTTTTGACTTATTTTCAAGAACTTAGATTTAGGTTTGGCAGCACAATGTGGTGAACATCATGAAGGCAACAATAAAAGCATCAGCAGTCTTCACAGAATTATTTTTTTTTATGTATCAGCCCAACTAATATTGATGATAACAAAACAATGTTGTCCAAAAAATACAATAGCTGCAGAAGTCAGCTAAATTAAATGTAATTGAGGAAACATTGGCCAAGTCATGCATGTGATCACTTTCACATCTTTCTATGCGCAGGGTTTGCTTTTGAACTGCTTTGATCAAATCTTTAAGAAAGTGACGTATAAAGCACAAAGTATAAAAGGTGGTAAGCCATGTAATTATCTCATTACAGGTGTAAATGCTCCAAGGCAGAGTAATCACGTTGAAGACGGAGCTGTAGAATAGCCAGCTCCTCTCTTCAGACGGACAGTAAATTGAGATGAACCTACTTCAGATGAACTCCTAATCAGCCGCTAGACACGGACAATCCCTCTGATGACTGGTGAAGGGTATTCATTGGAGAGGAGTTTAACATCATTGCGTCTGATTGACTGGGCTCTCAACCACTGTGGGTTAAGGGGGCTCCTGGGGTTAGCCTGGTCAGACAGAACAAGAGAGCGCAAGAGGGAGAGAGAGACAGAAAGAGAGGTAGAGGCAGAGAGAAAGAGGGCCCTTCAGTAAATGGGCAGTCCACAGAGAGTTGTGCAGCAGTCTAATGGAGCCTCATCACGGCCAGACTGTCAGTCAGTCAGGTGAAACAAGGTCTAACGGGGTCCTAATGAAGACAGCTTCACACCGAGTTGTCTCGAAACTGCCCAGCTTAAAAGCACACACTCCTATTATCCATCTTTCGTACAGCGGAATATTACCCACTCGGAGTCAACAAGAGCAGAGCAAGATCCAACTTTATGACCAAGGCAGCCAACAACAGATTTTGTTCATTCTATTTTGGAAAGAGCACAGGAGAGGGAGAGCTGTTGTGCTGTACAGCTTGAAAACAACATGCTGTAAGCCAATTGCTGAGGATAATGAATGATGATGGTGCAAATGATGAATAGAGTAATACATACACTGTATACAATGCTCCAGTCTTGTTACACTGTACATCAGCACTTGTGGATTGCTTCTCGTCCCATCAAATATATACAGATGGAATTATCCGTCATTAAACTCCTATATAACACTCGTCATGTAATGATAATAATTCTTTGGTTCATTTGTGTTTTGTTTGTGGGCTGCAACAAGCTACCGCATAAGAAGACATTTAATATATCAAGTACTGCATGTTTCCCCAATCTTATTAATAATACAAAACCATGACATTGCTTGACTGAGTCATTAAATATGCATATGCACATTGGGATTCAGAGTTTTCACAGATTTATAAAACATTACCCACTAAATGCTCATAGAAAAAGAAATAACACTTCTGTGGGCCAAGAGGGAATTAGGCAGATAATTGAAAGACAAAACTGGAGGTAGATAAAACAAAATTATAATACTTTTTGCATTTCCAAGCTAGACGTCATCTGCTATTCAATCCAACTGTAATGAAACCTCTTTACAGACATCTGGGAAATTTCAGACAATTATACGAGTTGGATAGTCTCTTTCTAAAGCCTCTATTGTACTTTTAACAAGTTTTCCAAAAGACAACGCACCAAACCCACCAACAGGTCAGGGATTTGTGGTGTGTAGACAGAAAGAAATGGTCTTTCGTGAAGTTTATGAAAATGTCCACTGATGCCCAGTCTACATTCATCACAAAAAATTAGAAATGCTTTTAGGGTAGTCAAGGAACAGTAGATGAAGTGGAGAGCCAATCATCCCCACTGTCCATTCCAGCCCAGTAGCATTGCCTCAGGACACAGCCTCTGGGAGGCCCCTAACCGGGCCTTGGCCTGCCGTCTCTACGGTAAGTGCTCTGTCACGAGGCTGCCAGGGGCTGCAGCATATGCCACCAAATCCCTGGCGTCTCCACCACGGTAAACAGAGGCCCTGCTAATGGAGGCATGACTCTCTCTATGTACATACGTACGTATGTCTGTCTGTCTGTCGGTGTGTCTGTGCCTCTGACTAACCTTCAGCTGGCCCACTCCTCACCGCCAAATGGCTTCACGGCTGGATGACGCTGCACTGCCTGACGAGCTACATGTGGGAAATAGAGAGCGACAGAGAAAAAGAGAAATGGATGAGCGTAAGGTAGACAGAGAGAGACGTCCCACCTCTCCTTGACCTCCGGGCTCAAAGAAAGAAAATGTTTATCATATGTGAAATCAAACAGTATCTGCTGCCTATTGAAAAATGTTAATAATCAAATGATAATACGGATGATCAGACACTGCTGTATAGGAGCAGAAGAACAAGTTTGCTTTACATTGTTGAAAAAAACAGTATACAGTTTGAAAGATACTGTAAGGACGCCACATGGCCAACTGTAGTGAAGTTAAACAATAAAAAATAAAAAAAATACTCTATCCCCAGTGTTATGATCCCAAGCATAGTCACTGGTGGTATATTTTCATTGTTTAACATATAAACTCAATCTTTACACATAATGACAGGCTTCTAAGTCATCCACCTATGTGTAAACAGTCTGCTAAGACTGCGTAATGGAAACTGCTGCACTGAGGATCTGACCTATGATGAGTCTTGGCAAACAAAGCTTTCCGTGTATTTATTTGTGTTGACTTTGTTTGTACTACATGCATGCCTACTGCCGGTCAAGCATGCCATTGCCCACGCAATAACCTATGCACCTAAACACAATCATAGAGCAAAATATAGTTTTAATAGACGCGTGGTACTTCTTTCCCCTCACAATGGCCAGGCCAGTGCCCCAGTGTGTGTCTGCCATTCTGTGGGCATGGAACATAATTACAGGGCTTTGCAGGTTTGTATAGGAGTATTGGGGCTAGATAAAGCCGTCATTACAGTACACATACACTGTCGAGACACAACCCCAGCACTGGGTACAAAGCAATCACTACAACTGTATTATCTTTCCTGTACAAGTCTATAATTAGCTTTCCCCTTGTTACAAAGTAGGCATATGTTTCATGGAAGAATAAAAGAAACAGATTACTTCAAACCTCAACTCTGTCCTATTTCTCTGAGATAGTTTTATAGCAGGCAGAGATAAGAGGAGAGCTACAGGGAGGGACTTTATAATGTGTCTCGGTATCAGGGAGCATGAGGGGAGTTCAGAAGCAGAGTGGAATGAGGAGCCCGGGGCTTATGTCTTCAAATCACAGCTTTCCCAAGCACTGTCTCTGCTTTATAACAGTTAAGATGTTAGAGGGATGGGAATTAGCTTTGACAGTATACTTTCATAGATGCTCTTCTAGTGGATGTGTACTGCATTTGTGTGTTTATTAAACCAACACAATAATAATACCAATAACATCAACTTACAATATCATCTCTGGTGGCTACTGTCCAATATGGAGCAATTAGTTTACAATACACTTCCACTATCATATCTAGAAGGTATTTCAGGAGGGAAGGGGTTTATGCTGGCATCCATAAAACATAAAGGGGTCACATTTAATTGCAAGGGAGGGAGGAGAAGAGACAAGACTAATTATCTTTATAGCCTGACGGCAATATTTTATTTTACGTCAGCACTGGGTCCTTTGCTTTGTTGGCCGGTGGGAAATGGACATGAGAAGATTTACTCGTTGCGGTGCAGCTGAGCAGGTTTTTGTGGCAGCTACGATTCCCCATCAACTGCCATAATGACAACTGTAATATATACAGATGTGATGTATTCATTTTTCATTCATTCTGTTTTCGTGGGCTAAATACAAAATGACAACTGTACTAATATAGCTCCAAATACACATATGTCGGTAAGCGTGCTACAAAACAAAAAAGGCCTGGTGTATGGGCTAATGCAGCTCTAACAGTAAGAAAATGCCAAGAGCCTGATACAAGAAGGCAGTCAGGTGGAAGACAAGACTGTAAGAGAGAGAAGATAGGAGGAGGAGAGAAAAAAAACAAAAACTGAAAAATAAATTGAAACACCCAAGAACAGAGAAGAGGGCGGGAGAGTGGTGTCATGGGAGCTGAGAGAGGCTAGTGCCATGCTATTGAGCGCCTGGAAGAGCACGGTCTCTGATTTCTTCCCTTTCTGCTTCCCCCCCCTTTTTCAAAGAGCACTTGAAAGCTCTTCTGAGGTATCGAGCAGGTGGGAGTGTATGTTGAGGCGGACTGGGGCCCCGAGAATGGGCAGGGCGGGATAAAGCAGCTCCCTCTTTTACTAACCAAAGCACAGAAGTGGAGAACTCAGAGGTCCAAAGGCCCAGCGGCCCAGAGCTCCAGCCAAGCGTCTCTGAGGAGCCTTCAGCCGGGCAGAGGTGGAAATTGGAGGTGTGAGGCTGGGCACCCAGGATGAAGGCTAACCACAAAAGCTGCCTGAAAAGTATCCAGGCTTGGAAAAAAGGAGACTAACATATTTTGAGAGAAAGCCAAAGTGCCTTGACATTTGGAATTTTTTTATTTTTTTTTAAACCAAAAAAAGCAAAACATTCGACACTCCCAGTAGTTTTACACCACTGATAGGAACCTTCTGTATTCATTCCCATTGTTCAACTTGGCAAAAGTCTCAAACAACTCTAACTAGATATGAAAGTATCTCTGTGTTTTATTTTAACAATACTAGAGCAAAAACATAATGATGGCATTATCACCAATACGTTTACATGTAAATATACAATACAGTTACCTATGCAATGTTAATGAGCGTCCTTAATTGGAGTCATGACGCTGATGTTTTTATTTAGACGTGCATTACACTGCTGAATAAGAGCAGGCTAGAAGGCAGTATTGACTTTATCCAGATTTTTTAAAGTTTACACTTTAATATAATTGATCAAAACAGCAGCCACCCTTTGAACGCTCGGCCCCTCTGGGATGAACTTCAAACAGTATCAATTATAGAAATCGGCTCGAGAGGACTGGAGTCAATTCCCTATCAATAAAGTATTCAGCTGCAGTCGCCAGGAGATTAGGGCAGAGATGAGCCGAGTGCGAACCCACAGGACTGCCTAAATCTACTGCATGGTGGATGCTCCAGTAAACTAAGTAGCTTCAGATGATCAAACAGGAGGTATTCCAATCAAACAGTGGATAGAGCTACAGTAGCTGAAGCTGTTAATACAGTGTTAACCTCTGGAGAACTGCTTTCAAGCCTCAAACTGAAAAATGTGAACGGAGATGTGGCACTATAGTTTTACAATTAGTCTGCTCACTGTGTATTGTTATGCTACAATCAGGCCTACTCTTCAATAGTCAACACAAAACAATCTACACAACCTGGGAAAACGGGACAATCAAACTGATTGAGACACAACCAAGAAAATGATCCTGGCCAATCAATGTCTAATTATTAATGACAAAAAACATCTATATCAGGGTATAAATTATCAACAGTTAACAGGTTAGGGGCCACAATCAATACTTGTGATTTATCAGAGAACACTTGTTTGGAGATGTACATTTAAAGCAAGAATAGAGCATATTCGAAGCATTCAGTAGAAAGTTTTGCAACCATTTGTAAACCATGTCCCTGTTTTAGGTCCCAAAATATCCACAACAACACTTTAACACTTTTTAAATGTTATCAGAAAGTTCAAAAATATAAATTCATCAATCCAAAAGAAATGTATCTTAATACTAGTTAATGCCAATCCTGAACTCCTTGACAAGCCTGTACAGGTGACAAAAAAAACAAGAAAAACTAAATAAAGAATAAATGAATGTTTACCTACTGTAAACCTGTTGAACTCCATCGTTTAAAAAGAACTGCTAACAGCCCAGTGGCATTATTCATCCGCCCTCTGCTGCCGATCTCAGCCTCAAAGTGTTCAAGAATTCAACTCATTTTCAGATAAATATCTGATTTGGCTAAACTATTACCTGCAATGAGCATTTGTTTTGACAGTGTGTAAAACATATCGGCTGTGGGTAGTAGAGGGGACAGCGACTTTCTGGGAGTTTATGTTCTGCCTGTTCAACAGGTGTTTGATCAACTGCCCGTAGCGTTTCCCTTATTGGCGGATTTTGTTGCACATATGGCAAATGAGCAGAGAAACCGTCAACTCCAGTAAGATAGTCCGTTTCATTCTCTCTGATGTGTCCACTTTTCTCCCCAGGGTGTCTGGAGACTTTTGTGTGTGTGTGTGTGTGTGTGTGTGTGTGTGTGTGTGTGTGTGTGTGTGTGTGTGTGTGTGTGTGTGTGTGTGTGTGTGTGTGTGTGTGTGTGTGTGTGTGTGTGTGTGTGTGTGTGGAGCTCAGCCCCACCTTCGTGCAAACAGTAGCAACCCCCCAGAGCAAAGGAGAGGATAGGAGAGACATTGGAGAAAGCATGAATTCAGAGGCAAAAGGCTAAAATAATCACTCAAATTATTTTGCAGCTCCAAGATGTGCATTATCAGGTGTAATGAAAGGCTGAAATTCCATTATCAGATTATTTTTTACTTAAGAACGATAGAACGTGCATCCCTCAAAAAACTAAATCAAACAACTTTTCTTTCTTGTGCAGTTGCAGTTTTGTTGAACATTTTCCTATGTACTTGCTCATCTGCATTCTATTAAGCCACTGGTTGAGCTCCAGTCCACCAGGGAATCTAAATACAGTATGTTATATTTTCATGGCTAAACAGTACTGAAACAGTTTAGAGGAAATTACTTATTTTTGCAGCTGACACAAAGGAATAAGAGTTTTAATCTTCAGCTTAGGCTTGTTAAACAATTACGGGTTGCTGTTATCAGGGTGTTTATGGATGACTCTCACATACACTATACAAACATAAACACACACGTATGTGCGCACATTCACTCGCATGCGTCCATATAAGTATACACCCACTCCGCCACAGTATCAGCGTTTCACGGTATAGATCTATTGACAGAGCCATGCCATATCAATGACACTTTGAATCTTTACGGGCCCTTCTGCCTGAAAGCTTCTGTTGCGACACAATCATTACAAATTGATTGCAAAATAGCTAACAATCATGATTAAATCATTAAATTCTTGTCTACGCTTCAGAGAATGGGGAGAAAATTAACTTCCCACCAACCTCATTTTTTTCCGAACACGAAATAATGATTTTCTGCCAGTCTAATTACAAAGCCAACATCTGATCAAGCCCGCATCCAGAGGGGATTATCACATGCGCCAGTATTAGACCTCATTACCAGCCTGAGTGCAGAATTATTACATCTTGTAATTGGATGGTGAGATTTATATACAGATCAGGCCGGTTTCTGTAAGATTGTAATTACAGGCTTCGTTGGTTAGCTACTTATCACTCAGCAGCGGAGTGCAGGAAATCGGCACGTGGAAGAGCATTTCATTAATCCCTCATCCTGTCGGAGGGGGTAAACGCTGTACCTTCCATGTCTGTTTTAGGGACAACATCATCATTCGCACATCAAGCAATTTATCACCCCCTCATTTGTCCCGTACCTGGTCAGAGAAGCCCTCAGCTTCCTAAGCTTTCCAATGAACAAATCAGGGGAAATTTGTCTGAATAAACTGAAATACCATTTTCTAATTACCCGAGATAAGTGAGCAGAAAATGCCCTTAACAGAGGCATCGTGAAGCACCTTTCTTCAGAATAAGCTGCCTAAGGTTAACAGGCTAAAGGCTCATTACACTGCAGCTGAGGAGGTGCTGTGTGTGTGTGCATATAGGGGTTTGTGAATCCATCCAGCTGTCTTCCCCCAGTTATACAGCCCAGAGACCACAGTATATTTCTCTTGACTCTGTGGGCAAAGGCTGTTCTATTTCCTTTTACTCGTAAATGATTGAACCCACTCTCTCCTCCTTTTTATTCTTAAAGATGCCCTTAATTAATGGACCGGGACACTTGTTAAACACCTCACTTTCCACGGCACAAATCTGCCAAGTGTGATTAGACAGGACCAGCTTGCTCCAGTTCATCAGCAAAGCAAATCAGTGGGATAGAAAGGCTTCTGCAGCTATCATCATCATTCCTCATCACAACTCAAGAAATCGCTGCTCTACTTACAAACAGGTCACTCCTGATAAACCAAAGTAAATTCTGACATTTCTTTTTTTTACACACGGTAATAAATTGACAACAGGACTGAGGCAAATCTTGAGGCAAATAAAATGAAAAATGACAGACGGAGAAAAAAATAAAAAGAGAAATGTGTGTTGCAACGTGAAGCTGACGGAACACATTTCATTTGCTGTCTGCCATCTTGCAACTCAGCAAGAAATGCCTCGATCCACATGCCAGGGTGACACTGGCGGGGGGAAGAAAAAGAAAGCATCAGCACCTCTTCACAGTTAACACCCATACAACTTACTTTCTCTCTGCATATCACCGAGCCCTCCCCAGTTACAATCAATACAGGCCTACATTTTATGAGACAAGGAGTTAACTTGTTCAATTATGCCACAGACAGCTCTATTCTTTTGTAACAAGTAATCTGGCTAGTGAAATCAATACTGACAGGCTCACGGCACGCTAGCTAATTTCATATTACCTCCAGCCAATAGCAGAGCAGCTCATAATGGAGCTGTAGTTCCACTTCATTATAAGGAAGGAGGGGGGGGGATCAATACTAGCACAGACACACACACACACACACGCCCAAGCTAACACGTGCACATACACACAAGCATAAAGGTCTGATTCTCCACACATGGACTAACACAAACACATATGGGCAAAGAGGGCAACTCTGCTACTTCAGAGTCCCCAAGGGAGCTACACGGAGCTGTCTGATGCAGGGCAGATGGAGTGGGGGGGTGGATGGGTGTCTAGGGTCATAACCCCCCCAAAATAAATTACACTTCCAATCGTCAGCAAACACACACACACACAAACACAGCCGCTCACAAATGCACACCTCTCATTTTCAAACTGTCAAGCAATCATGAGGGAAATATCCTTATATCTTTTCTTTTTTTTATCCACTGATCTCCCTTTAGGCACACACACATACAAACACACACACATGAACACAATTAACACTTGACTTCCTCACAACAAGGTCATGATCTGATTCGGAGGTTGACTACTGAGAGGGAAAGAGAAAAAGAAGAGGAGAGAAAAAGAAGAAAAAACAAGGGAGGATAACCTTCAGATGGCGGATCAAGTCTTTGACCTCTGCAGCTAATTACGAATTAAACTCCATATCTTCTTTTGTAAAAAAAAATAAAAAAATATCTCCATTCTTTTTTCCCATTATTGTTATCACTGTGTAGGATTAGCTGGGGACTAAGGGGATGATGTTGTCTAAGCCGATGTCAACTGTACAATTACTCGACTCATCCATCCCTTTCCAAGAAAAATAAGACACTGTAGATTAAGATAAGCCGTCTTGAGAAAGAATGGGGACGTAAAGCCTTTGACAATTACTAAGTACACATGGCACAGGGTGACGATTGCTCTTGGTAAACAAACTAAATACTCATTAGACTTAACTATGACATTCCTTTTTTCATAACTTCCTATTAAACAATTTGGATTTATTGCTCTCATTAATAATCTTTACCAGGTTAGGCTACAAACACCGTGACAGCAGCATCATTTAGCTTTAGTAAAAGGACCCTCGCAGAACGGACTGCTGCGTGAGAACACATCTCCACTGCGTTAGGAGAGAACCCAATTAAATGCATTTTAATCTAAATATCCCTCAACATGCTTTATTGTTCTCCTTTCATTTCCTTTGCCACTATTCCATATGGAGCTCCAGCTATCAAGCAGACAGGCGTTATGAGCCAGACAGAGTTGTGCAACGCTGGGGCTCATCAGTCCTCAGCCATTAACAGGCTGGCATTGTGGCAGCAACAGGGGGCACAGGCCGATAACAAATGCACGGCTTTTGGTGGGAAGGCTTTTAAGACTCCGCTATTCGCTGGAGATATCCAACATTTATTAACAATTAGGTGTACACGTTATCCATCATATGCTGAAATGAGTTTGGTTGTTAAAAGTTTTAATTTGTGGACCATTATGCTCATTGTTTTCCTTATTAAGACCAAAGGGATTCTTGCAATCGTCGCAACTTACTATATCAGTGTGAATTACAGATTTATAAGTCACACATTTTATGATAAGATTGCTTCGCTGCTGCACACAACCTCCTTTCTCCAGAGAAATCTATTTTTTCCCTCTTTAGTACGCGATTACCCCCATTTCTCGTTATCTTATTTTACCTAAATACCAAATCAAACCATAGAGCTAGAATACTAAAAACAAACCCTAGAGCTTAAGGAGCATATAATGTTCAATGTTAACTGTTAAACTGATATGCTTTCAATAATGTGTATCATGAAAACTTAATCAATCATTAATGATAACATTATTTTGAACACTTCTTAGATTATGGGCAACATGATATGAATGAAGACAATATACAAACTCTGTACATACAGTGGGTACGGAAAGTATTCTGACCCCTTTAAATTTTTCACCCTTTGTTTCATTGCAGCCATTTGCTAAAATCGAAAAAGTTCATTTATTTTCGCATTAATGTACACTCAGCAACCCATCTTGACAGAAAAAAACAGAAATGTAGAAATTTTTGCAAATTTATTAAAAAAGAAAAACTGAAATATCACATGGTCATAAGTATTCAGACCCTTTGCTCAGTATTGAGTAGAAGCACCCTTTTGAGCTAGTACAGCCATGAGTCTTCTTGGGAATGATGCAACAAGTTTCTCACACCTGGATTTGGGGATCCTCTGCCATTCTTCCTTGCAGATCCTCTCCAGTTCTGTCAGGTTGGATGGTGAACGTTGGTGGACAGCCATTTTCAGGTCTCTCCAGAGATGCTCAATTGGGTTTAGGTCAGGGCTCTGGCTGGGCCAGTCAAGAATGGTCACAGACTTGTTCCGAAGCCACTCCTTTGTTATTTTAGCTGTGTGCTTCGGGTCATTGTCTTGTTGGAAGGTGAACCTTCGGCCCAGTCTGAGGTCCTGAGCACTCTGGAGGAGGTTTTCTTCCAGGATATCTCTGTACTTGGCCGCATTCATCTTTCCTTCAATTGCAACCAGTCGTCCTGTCCCTGCAGCTGAAAAACACCCCCATAGCATGATGCTGCCACCACCATGTTTCACTGTTGGGATTGTATTGGGCACAATTCTGTCTCTGAGCTCCTTGGGCAGTTCCTTCGACCTCATGATTCTCATTTGTTCTGACATGCACTGTGAGCTGTAAGGTCTTATATAGACAGGTGTGTGCCTTTCCTAATCAAGTCCAATCAGTTTAATTAAACACAGCTGGACTCCAATGAAGGAGTAGAACAATCTCAAGGAGGATCAGAAGAAATGGACAGCATGTGAGTTAAATATGAGTGTCACAGCAAAGGGTCTGAATACTTATGACCATGTGATATTTCAGTTTTTCTTTTTTAATAAATTTGCAAAAATTTCTACATTTCTGTTTTTTTCTGTCAAGATGGGTTGCTGAGTGTACATTAATGCGAAAAAAAATGAACTTTTTCGATTTTAGCAAATGGTTGCAATGAAACAAAGGGTGAAAAATTTAAAGGGGTCTGAATACTTTCCGTACCCACTGTACATGTAGAAAACCGAATGAATCACCTTTCAGAGGACTATGTGGATGAGAGAGAGACAAGGAAACAGAGACAGGCAGAGAGGGAGTTGAGATATTGAAGATTCCGACTCACTCTAGCCCATTTTCACCTCCCATTATCTGATTAGCCTCCCATTTCTTCCCCATCAGTGCGGTGACCTGGATTTCGGTAGGATGCTGATGGTCAGCCAGGGCGGGGTCTGGTGAGAGGGGCCAAACCATTTGGGGGAGGCGGAACCATAAATCAGCAGCGGGAGAGAAGATAGAGGGGGATTTATAAAGATGTTGTGCTCGGCCAGCCCACTTGTGGACACTGTGATGAATTCACAAGCACATTGCCAAGGCAAACTACTTCATTATACCATGGCCCAGTGGTCATTAATCTCCCTGGGAGGCCAGCATCCTGGGGGATCGCCAGACCAGAGAATTTATTCAGGCCTGGAGGTACCCATTTCATTAGCCATTCAATCTGTTCAGTCCCCCTCTTTCCCTCTCTTCATCTCTCTCTCTGTCTCTATTTGCCATCACCATAGTTTATATTATCTAATAAATAGTAGCTCAATTTCTCCCTGTGTGTTGTCTTAATACAACAAATCACTCATTCACAAAACATTCTCCCAAATGTTAAGCGCATTCAAATACTAGCTTTTCTTATTAAACAAGGATTTAGACTGAGCTCCGGTTGGATTTGTATTAATAAAGGGTATATTGTTTTTCATTTTTATAACCACACATACATGTTGACTTATCAGTTGTTTCAGTCTTCGTCGACTAAGATTTATTTCAGAGATAAGTCATTTATTTAAAAATGAAGATTTAAAGTGGTGCTTTTGTATGATTCTTTGTGGATAAACTCAGTTTTACAGACCTGTCGCCCTAACAGTGAGCACAGCATATCAACTACTGCATTTGTGTACAAGGGGTGCAAGTCCAGGTGCAACACACAACCTCCCAGCCGACATGTCGAGGAGGTGAGGCACACTGGAGACGAAGAGGATTCCCAGAGGTAAACTCTCAACTGGCTACTTCGGTCCTGTAATGGTGTCATTACTGGGGACAAGTGCTGCTGGCCCAACATGATATGGGAGGGCCAACATCCAGGGATTACTTATTAATGCTGGGACCCCTTACTCCACACACACACACACACACACACACACACACACACACACACAGAGAGAAAACAAATTTGCTATCCCCTCTGTCTATTACTGTGATCAAACAGATGCACCTGGACACAGAAACATAGCTCTGTTCACGCACACAACAGTGCATGCACACAGAAACACAGCACACGCACACAACAGTGCATGCACACACACACACACACGCACACACGCACACACACACACACGCACACGCTTCAAGGTGAATCAGGGTTGCCATTGACATTATGAATGCTGGAGAATATCTGTATGTGTCTTCAGCCAAGGCCTGCTAAACAGCTCGCATTAGTTGTAGCGGCATAATGCTGAACTGCCAATTGTTAACACTGTGTTGGACACAACCACAAACACTTATGCATATTACGCTTGTCTGACACACATAGACACTAGTCTGGCTATCTCTCACACACAGCACAGAAAAAAATTCACATTAAATACATCACAGTGACTTCCTCCCATGTTGTGAGGTCTGTAATACCACCATGTCAGCCCAACACACCAGCACAGTGAGTCTGTTATCATGAGATCAGACCTTGCATCGGAAAATGTAGGAAAGGCTTCATCTTTCTATGTTCCCTCGCTCCTCTCCCTGAAGGATTTCACCATATATAGATATATATGTGTGGAATAATTTCATCAACCAAACTGTGTCCCGGTGGACCCTTTTCACTTTAAACACTTAACGGGTTAAATAAATAATGATGACTTGCACACAGTGTGTATGTGTGTGTGTGTGTGTGTGTGTGTGTTAACGTTAACAGCACCAGCCACTAGCCCCAGGTCCCACAGCAGCAGGAGTCCTTAAAACGAATAATTTGCTTCCGCTCAGGCCGCCACACTGTAGCCATTCGGCAAGCAGATTATGGGCCTTTAAGTAGCAGCCAGGCCTGAAATGTGACTCTAGGGCTCACTGCTGTCGGGGAGGAGGCAAGACTCCTGTGAGAGAAACGGTGGGACAGGGACAGAGAGGGATGGGGACTGACGGGAGGAAAGTGTAATCTATATGAACGTAAGGGAGAGAGGCGGTGGGTGCACTTACATAGATAAAGTCAGTTACATATAGAACAGGTATAGGTAGCTAACAAAATAATCAGAAGCTATATGCAAAATGAAAAAACAGATACCGTATTTTCCGCACTATAAGGCGCACTTAAAAGCCTTTAATTTTCTCAAAAAACGACAGTGCGCCTTATAATCCGGAGCGCTTTATATATGGATTAATTCTGGTTGTGCTTACTGACCTCGAAGCGGTTTTGTGTGGTACACGGCGCTCTGTCAAAATGTTTTAGTACGACTTTGGTAAACTACAAAGCCGCACCGCAGCAGCATTACGGCCACCGTAGTCAGGAGCGTCGCGGAGTAATACACACTGTGCTTCACCATCATATTACAGTGTGTGTGTATAAGGACCCAACATGGCTCCTGTCAAGAGACACGCTTACGACGCAGACTTCAAACTCAAGGCTATCAGTCATGCAGTAGTTATTGTGAATACGCTAACGTTTGATTTAGCGGTTTCAGACTGTTTTTTGTACGTGTTACAACTGAACAGGGTTGGGAGTTATTGTGAATACGCTCATTAACGTTTGAACAATGTTGAGAGTTATTGTGAACACGTTTAATAAAGTTTGACTGACTGACTGTTTTGTTTCGCTTAATGCGCCTTATAGTCCGGTGCGCCTTATATATGAAAAAAGATCGAAAATAGACCATTCATTGACAGTGCGCCTTATAATCCAGTGCGCCCTATAGTGCGGAAAATACGGTAATTGTGAAAGACGCTTCAAACAGTAACGCTGCAGTGGACACAATTCTAAATAATTGGAGGCTATTTCCTATGATGCAGTAGCAAGGCAAAGAAATGCTCTCCGTCACCTGTTGCTAGGTAGAATAAAAAAAGACAATCAACAATATGTGAAGCAGCAGGTTTGATAATGACATCAGTTGTGCATCCGTTTCATACTTGTAGGTGTGTTAAGAAGCTTTCTAATTTCCATTAAATTGTGATTAGTGTGCAGTTTGAACCCCAAGCAACCGTGATCAGAATATGTGACGGGGGCCCAGCATGAATGACAGGAATGACACAGTTGGAGATGTTGCTTACCTTGATGCCATGCTGCAGGTTTGATTTCACCCAAACTGAAATAAGCGCCTGTCATCTAACCAGCTCACTGTGGCTCCTTCCTCTTTCACCATTCAATCCTTAACAAGACAAAACAAACAATCATTTCACAAACTTAATAAACTCAATTCAATGGGACAAAGTGAGTCTTCAAAATGAATCATATTCAAATTATACTTATTCATTGAATACGGATTACTAAATATAAAACATTTGGCCTTCTTTAAAGTGACTCTATGAAAATAGAAAGACATAAAAGCCTATATAAACAAGAAAATATGAATAAATATTTATCCAGAATACAGATATCACCCCCTCCCAAACCTTTATTATTGACTACACATAGCCATCTGCTGCTGGTTTATGCATAACATCCCATGACCCCAACTCCACCCTTTGCACTGTGGTTTAAACATTACTTGCTGTTCACTCACATTTACATTATGACCTCTCCCTCACTCACTTATAACCTCACATATCTAACTCCATCCAAAGCTACTGTACTACTACACCGCTATTTAATTTGACTTCTACAGTACCGTCCCATCACTCCAACTACTTTCAAGAATCATACAGTGTAAAAGACGCAAAACGTATTTACAGTATTATAGTAGAATGAAACCAAATTAATTCTACAAGCTTGATAAAATGATTGATAAAACGTCTAAGTATGTGTGATGTGATCTATCTGTGATAGAGTCTGTTCGGAGCCCTCGCTCTGGGTTGGGAGCTTACGTTGGTAACCCTATTAAGATATCAGGCTTTAATTCAAACAGCTTTGCTGATTAAAAAAAACAAAAAACAATCAATAGCAGCTTTCCCTAAACCTTTTCTTCAGTTTTTTCTTTGTAAGCTCAGCACGTTCTGACTCAACTTTACATCTGTGATTTTACTCTCAACAACGCCAGACTCAAGTAAAACCCAGGAGGAAGCGAGCAGAGACCATCAGTTGATCTATCGTGCCATCTACTCACTGAAGAGGGGACAGCAACATCAAATCCCCCCGAAATGACATCTGAACATCAATACATGGTCTCCGCCCCTCCAATGTGACAGTAGAAGTCATATTGATTTCCACCCAGATTAAGGATACTATTGGGAGCAATTTAAACATACAAGCTGAAGTGTCCTGGCCCAATGGTGAGTGATGTGTTTCACCATCTATAATCACACACTGTGCATTTTGGAGGAACAGGAGTCTGGATCATGGAAATTTAAAGGATTGAAAGACCTCAGATAGATAGAAACATGGAGACAGGGATAGATAGAAACATGGAGACAGGGATAGATAGATAGATAGATAGATAGATAGATAGATAGATAGATAGATAGATAGATAGATAGATAGATAGAGATAGAGATAGAGAGATAGACACAGACAGACAGACAAATAGACAGACAGACATATAGATGGATAGATAGAGACATACAGACAGAGATAGAAGATAGAGACATACAGACAGATAGAGATAGACATACAGAGATAGAGAAATAGATCGATAGAGACAGACAGACAGATAGATAGACAGATAAATAGACAGACATAGATGGACAGAGATAGAGAAGATAGACAGACATACAGAGATAGACAGATAGATAGATAGATAGATAGATAGATAGATAGATAGATAGATAGATAGATAGATAGATAGTATCAAATTCAAAACATTTGCTGGTTAAAGTCTCTTAGCTGCAACAATTTCTTTCTAAATTACTGAGAAATGAATTCCAAAGCAACATGTTGTAACTAACATTACCTCTTTAACGTTAGCCTCACTTGTGGACATTGTTTGCATTTAACAGTTAATAAGATAAATGGTTGAATGATTCTTTACAAAAAAAAATGAAAAGCAATTATTGTGGTCCTCTGCAACAGATTTAAAATGGAGGTTTCAGGTAAATATTACCAATGATAGTTGTGTGCAGGGCTAGCGTGCAACACCTAGCAAGACTAGCTAAAACGTCTGTAAAGTCATAAGATAACAAAGCTAAGTAGGTGGTTAGCTTTGTTGGTGAGGCTAAATAAATAAAGTAATCACTGAAAATAACGTTTCGCGCTCAAAAAGTTGAAATGTCTTTTGTCAAAATGTGCATCTTACTGATGTAAAGTCACATCAGACACGCAGCTTCCCTCCTCCTGCGTTCAACCACTGCGCATGCGTTCACTTCCTGTGTCACGTGATCCAATGGCAGTACGCAATTAACGTCACGGTTACCACGGTGACGCATTACGTCCACTCTCTACGCTCTTCTTTTTCTCAGGAGCTGAATAAACAGCCATGAGTTGGTCATACATGAATCTCACAAATGTTGCTTACGTAAAAAGTTAAGAAGCAAAATAATGTGTAGTTGTATGGTATGTGTATTTAGTGTCTGTGTCTGTGTAGTTGTATAGTATGTGTATTTATTGTCTGTGTAGTTGTATAGTATGTGTATTTATTGTCTGTGTAGTTGTATAGTATGTGTATTTATTGTAGTTGTATAGTATGTGTATTTATTGTCTGTGTCTGTGTAGTTGAGCTGCTGCAACACTTGAATTTCCCCCATGGGGATCAATAAAGGAATATAATTAATAATTAATATTAAACCTAGTAGAAAACTAAAGTGTGCTGATAAAGATGACACAGATCAGGCATTTTAGGTTGAAGCTTACATGTAATGTAATCACAGTCTGTATAACTGTGTTGTATGGGTAAATATGTGCACACTACTGTGTATTAACTCCCCTAATGTAACAGTTTCACAACTAATGCAGAGCTGGAACTGTATTTTGATATTCTATTCGCGGTAAAAGAAAAAAATAAAGTTTCTGGTTAGATTTGTGAATAATAAATAGATTTAAACAGGAAGCAGTGCAACAAGCTTTCAGGGCACTTCCCCAACATTGTTATATTTTTGATAATAACTATAATACATTATTTTTATTTGTATATTTATATACATTATACTAAGATTTTACCGTTTTTATCTTTTAAAAATGATTCCTAGTGACTATAAATTGAATCAATAGTCTGTGTCAGTGCATAGTAATTATGGATAAAGGTGTTCAACATTCCCACACTTTCTACTCTAGCCAGCTTGTGTCGCCCTCTGCCTTTGAGGTTATTGCTAGCAACATTTTAACCATCATTCATGACCCTCGTATTTACACTACCAGGGCAGACGTACCCAGGCACATACAGATGTGCAAGCAAATACACGCACACATACACACCCATTCAGCTCATCCAGATTTTCTTTCCCCCAGCTGTGCCACAGCACTGAGGCCATGTATCCTGATGGCACTGATGATGCTTCATGCAGCCCTCCGGCCCCTGAAGGTTAACTTCCTGACCTCTGTGGTCTCCTGGCTGAGGGCTACTCTGATAGATAGGCCTGCTCACAGCTAGAGAGGCTGATCTACAGTATATAACTCAACAGAGATACAGCACAGCAATCCAGCTGTTGTTTCACTTTCCGCACACACACATTTTGCTTAATAGTTCTAGCAGCTCCTGTATAGCTGTTTTAGCACCATGCTGGCCATGTCACTCTCATTAGTGTTTTAGCTGTCTCTTAAAATGTGTCCACACTCAGCTTGTAAAACCTGTCCAATATAATCCAAGGTGATGTTTAGTGCAGAGATTTTGGAATGGTTTTATTTTGTATGGCACATATTAAACGTGCAGTCCTGTGTGATATTAATCATATTTTTATTTTGATAAAAAGGTTCCAATAAGAGCTTCATAGCTCCTTTAGAAAATGTATTTATCTTAGTCATTATACTGGACATTAAAACATCTCACTTCATGGGCATTCAACTGTATCTGGCCTTGACTAAAATAAGTGTATAAATGCCTTTGTAACCTTAGCATATGAGGTCATTTTCAATTTCAATGCCTTTCAATCGGCAGTGTTTCCTTCTGTTGAGGGCCCACCCTCTCAGTATACAGTATCATTACCCCATATCCCACCTGGGGAAACCAACTAGTGAACTAGTAAAGGTGGGGGGAAGCAGAGGAAAAACAGTGAGTGATAAGAAAGAGGGCGCAAAGCTACAGAGAGGAAAGAAAGTTAAGAGGCAGATGTAAGACTGCGATGAAAACAGAGACAAATAATGATTTTGGTCGAAACTGGAAAACAACACTTTCAGAGTTGGAGAACAATCAAAGCCGAGGTGAGACCTGAACATGTGTGCACTTGAACTTGGCTAAATGTTGCTCTTGAACATGTGATAGGTGCTGCGAAAAAACAAGCCATTAGAGTCGGTTCAGGTAAACAAAATAGGACTCCGGCAAGAACAAGCAACATTGAAGGGTTGGGGGGTGGGTGGGCGTCTTTGAAGTGGCTCAGAGTATTCCCCTGACACTTCTGAGATATTTATTTGAATAATGTGCAGATTCACACCCGAGTGAGCAGAGATCTGTACGGTGGGTGGGAAGATGACAGGGTTTAATTTCCAGCTCTACTGAGAGGGGTGGTGAGAGCGAGGGAGAGAGAGAGAGGGGAATTATAAAGAGAGAGAGAGAGAGAGTAGATCAGGAGAGAAAAAAGAGCTATATATGAGATGAGGAAGGAAGATGGAGCTATATCGGCTTCCCTTAAAAAACATTTTGACATTTTAAACCTAAGGCAGTTTGTAGGCAGTAAATAAAGAGAAGGGAATCAATAGCAGTCAGTGATAAGGGGATAAAGCAGCTAGATATGAAATACAGCCTAACAAAATGGTATGGATTTCCAATGGGGCCACGTGACAGCTGCTTTGAAATGCAAATAGCAATTTATGCACATTGTCCTTCTCGGGCCTTGCCACCTATTGATCGGCTAAAACAAATTCTATTGATCATTGAATATTTAATGGGGATAATTAAATCTCTCATGGAGGTACTTACACCCCATTTCCAGTTTTCATCGTCTTTCTCAGGAGACCTGCCTTTGACTTACTGAATCTTTAGAACTGCTGTGTGAAGAATAGCACCCAGCTAATTGCAACAAGTTTGTTTTGAGAATATTGAACAGGCTGTTCCTGTCGACCTGCGTGTTCCTCGCACAGGAAGAGACATGTCTGCTAAAAATGTGAGGTGAAAATCACCTTGTACCATTCTAATTGAGGAAGCAAAAAACAGCAAATGTTGCTAAATGTCTCATGTAACTTTGCAGAAAATGTACAAAGAATGATGCAATTTTGAGTCAAATGATGTGTTGTTAGAATTCCTTGAGTGAGAAAGGGTTAAAGCACACTTATAGTGACTAAGGAAGTGGAAAGCATCACTTTGGCTTACGTACATAAGATAAAATTAAATTAAATGAGTCAGTCATTTTTTTTAACATATGTACCATTTGTGTATTCAATTAATTTACTCATTTACACTCATCACAGTCATACATCACAGTCACACATTACCAAAAAAAGTAATGGTGCAAAATCACATTTAACATGTTTAAAACATGTCACTTGGGCGAATACAGAGAACATCTCCCGAGGGCCCTTTTATGGACCTGTTACTGTTCATCTGAGCCAGTTTACTTTACATACAAAAATACACTGCTCCTGTGTTTCTTGTGTGTATTGTGGTTTAAGAAGCAGCTGAAGGAGCTGCAATATTTCTCGACCAACAAACTCTGGTCTTAAAGTTCTTATTGCAGATATTAAACAGTGAGTTAAACAAACGGCATGGGATGTGTTAAAAATACAGCTTTTTATTGATATGTGTGTACTGAAAACATACAAATAAAGTTGATTTAAATCTTTTCCCAATGACAGTGGGTTTTACAGCAAACAAGCCCAATACCCAGAATGCCAGGTTGTTGCTCTCTGACTGTGAGCCACTTGTCCTCTCTCTTTGGGAGCCGCAATCTAGAAATGTACTTACACTGATGGGGCGGAAACATGAGGGAAGAAATATCTCCTTAATCGACTGACATAATTTATGACATTAAGAGACTGGCAAACAGGAAAAGGTTGCTGTCAGGATGGTATTAGAGGGCAGCTCTCACCGCGTGGGCCAGTGTTAAACAAAGTGCCAATCAATAGCCCTTTTATTAGTGACCGCAATCAATGTACCGGTGACTGAGTGAGCCAATTAACGTTATCGACCGCCCAGGCAGAAGAAAGAGAAGGGGACGGGGGCGTAGGAGAGAAATAGCAAAAGACAATATGGGAGACGATAGCAGAGGAGGAGCAGCAATGTCTTCCTCAGGTCTTGTTTTCCTTCTCATCTGTAGGGAGGGGGGGCATCCGTGGAGTGGGAAGACCAGATTCCCACCATGCGAGGGGCCCCTGGGGTCTGCGGTTGAGGACACCCTGACAGAAAGCAGAGGCCGCCTATCTCCCCGGAGGAAGTGAGTGTGTGCGTGTTGCAGTGGTGGTGGTCGGGCGGGGGTGGAATTCAAGGGGAGCTGCTACCTACCCTCCCCACAACGCCCCCATCCGTGCACATCATCCATAGCACTGGGGCTGAGCTATACTGGGAACGCAGCGCCACCCGTCTTCTCACCGCTGGTTCTGAATAGTAATGAGGTCACAGGGCTTTAAGGTCTCTGTGCATGCTCAACTCCACCTTTCTTCCCAAGAGGATGAGGTTTGTGTGTTTTTCTGTATATGCGAGATAACCTAGGCTTGGGGACATGCATTACATTATTTCCTGTGGTCCCTGTATAATACAAAAAACTGCATGTGACTTTAAACGTTAGGGCTGCTGGGTTTGTCGGAGCTTTCTCCAAAATATCTGATTTTCATGAGCTAAGAAAAAGCTTTGTGACAATACATTTTTTCAGTCCATTGTGACATTTGTTGAACCCATAAAAAGCAAACTTTGATAATTTATTATATTTGAAAAATGTGGCGATACACGGTGTCTACATGTTTAGGTGACATTTCACTTCACAGTCTTTTTGTTATTGTGTTAGTATTTGTCTTTCAAACTATTTATATTTTATCAGTGTATTTGTATGGACAATTTATCAATTGAAAACAACTCTAAATGAGCTAGAGTCATCACATAAGACTCATCTTCATCTAGTGACCCTTAGCAGATTACTCAAAAAGTAACTTAAAATCAAAATCAGAATCAGAAGCAGTTCATTGCCTAGTACGTTACACATACAAGGAATTTGGCTAGGTGATCTATTGGTTCGTACAGTAAATAAAAACACAGTGCAATAATAAATACATAATTGAAAAATAAGAATATGAAAATATACAATAAAATATTTTAAACAAGTAAAGTAAAAAAAATTGAATAGAACAACATTTCTTATGAAGTTAATATTTACAATGAAACAGAGATCATGCAAAGGCAGTCCACACTCATCAGTAAATAATACCACAATAAACGCCTGCTAGTTTGCTACAATCCACATTGTTCCATAGATTAACACCCTTGTTCCCCATTAAAAAAACAACAATTTGTTCTTCTTCCTTAATTTAATGTATACTGTATTATTGCAGTGCCACACATAAACTCAAATGTTATCCAAACAAATTTTGCAGCTCATAAGTTCTGAAGCATCACGCCACACTTTTTCAGACACAGAGGGGCTCTGATGACATTCAAGACCCGGAGTGTTTGTGTTTGGGTGTCCTGTTCCCAAAGAGAAAAGGGTCAGGAGGACATCTGCTTCATGTCAGCTGGCAGTGTAGCACTTGGCTCAGGGGTTATCAGGCTCCCTCTATCTGCCCGTGGTCAGAACATGGACCTCTCCTTCCTGAAGGATGCCCTCCGAACGAGCCTGCCGACAGCTTTAGGAGGTGCTACGGAGAGGTGCGAGAGGAAGGACCGGCGGGAGGTGGAAGGAAGAGGACGGGGAGAGGGAAATAGGGGAGAGGCTATAGGAAATGACAACGTGTGTGAAGCGATAAGCCTCTGGCAAGGCCCCCTACAGCCTGGGGGAGGACTGGGGGCTACAAGACTTCAGCTTCAGTGCTCAGTCCTACCACTGTCCCTGATGACCCTGTCCAGCCGTCTCATGTGCTGAGACAACACTTACTTACAGTATCTGACTGAAGCGTACTCTATATAGTTTACTGTTTTTGCTTCCATTTTATATACAACTTGACAAGAAGAGGTGGAATAACTGATCTGAAAATGCATTAAAAAATAGAATATTCCTAATGCTGGTAGATTACTTAGAGATGTCGAGTGATTCGAACAAGTTTCATTATGTAACCAATATGTAATATTGATTTATAGCTTATGTTTTAATCATTCTGTATCTATATGATGTTGGTTCTTGGAGGACCATCTCTTCTGATAAAATGTTCCATATATAGAAATTAAGGCTAATCTAATTAAATGGGCAAAAACATATGTAAAAGGGAAATTACTTGCTTCCAACATTTCTAAAAGATAATAAGGAAAAGTACATATAATCTTAATAACCTTATAAAATGAGTACATGTTTCTTATTATATCTACAAATGCTATTATCTTTGAGGAGATTTTAACAAAGAAATGTGATGCGTTTTAATGCTTCTGTAATGAGACGGAAACCCATGAACCCAAGAATCATAAGAAAATGTAAAATCGTGCTGGTCAACATTGTCCCATTGAGATGGAACAATACTCAAAAAATGTTTTATGTTTTATCCTGTTATCACTTGACACAGGCAAGTACATAAGACTATATGTTAGCACAGGTGAGCACAATAAGAGAGTCTCCTGTATGGGGGTCAGGAAAGGTGCCCATCTCAGGATATACACTTGACTTGGGCTGCTGTAATGCCTCTACAGATTGTAAATACGCAAAGGTCAAGACAGGCTAAGCCCAGTGAGGTGAGGGAGAGTGGAAGAAAGAGAGAGAGAGAGAGAGAGAGCTGGATGTAAATGCAGTCAGGCTCATCCCACAGATGTGCACTTTATCTTGAGTATAATAGTGGGATGCAACAGTGCTTACCAAGATTAAACTAACACAAGAAGCTGAGGGCCAAAAGAGCAGAACAAAAAAGAAGAGTGACTCAAGGAAAATGGGAGAATGAGAAATGGAGGGACAGAGGCAGAGAGAGGCAGAGAGAGGCAGAGAAGTGTTTGTGAAGGCAGACGGGCTCCAGTCTGCCAGAATACTGTTAGCACTTTGTGATGAGGGGAGCTTCAGATGAAGCAGAGCGAAGTGAGCCCCAAAGCCTGGGCTAAGTGAGCAGATTAAAGGACTGCACAGTGGTATCACTCTTCCACTGTATTTGCTCTACCAGGGTCAAAGGTCAAGCGAGTGCTACATCCACACGGTCTGAAATGTGTGCAGACACACAGATACAACGACACAGTTGCCAGACATACAGACTTACAACACAGACAAAGGTAATGACGGTAACAGCGACATCAATTTTGAGCCTGGTGAAAAAGCTCATGGTTTGATGTGATGGAGCACGAGGTGACGTGTAGACACCTTTCAAGCTTTCTGCCCCTGTAGCTGTAAAGAAGTGTAATTCCTTTGCTCGTTATCTTTTTTTCAGCAGAAATATTGTCAGGCTGCTATTATCTGACCTTTTTAGGGTTTGAGTGTTTTATTGTGACAGTGAGCCCGTTAAAACATAAAATGTTCTGTCACCACAACCTCCCTGTCTCCATAAATGAGCATTGATCCAGGTCATGAGCAGGATCAATGCTATTGATGCTTTCCATTTTAAGATTGTATAAGCTGTATCAACATGTATTTGTCGTGTTGGCCACACTACTGACTGAAACTGTTATCTGGTAAACATGCATTGCAAGTTGGTGTCCCTCTATCAAAGAGGGAGTGAAATGCCACTATGTCTCATTCTGACATCTTATGTGAAGATTTACAGCGATTGAGTGATGATTCCTTCAGTCAATAAGCAATCTTGCATTACTGGGTGCGTCATTTTTCAGCCAGTATGTTAGCAGGATAGCAGTCGAGTACTGACCTTCCGCTAATGCTAGTGGATATTAAACAATACTCAATGTCCTTTTGGTTTTACTTGAAGTACATCACATTAACAAACAAACACAGGACTTTCAACCAGGAGGACGCTGTTTTAGACCACAGTTTATATTCTAAGGTGTTCTTGAGGTACTTCGAAGTTACGTAAGTGATGATTGTGGCCTTAGCCTAAATAAGTGTTTTGTTTGAATTCATTAAATTAACCATTTGTTTACTGCCACAGTAGGCGAGGGTCATTGTTTGATTGCTGGGCTACCCAGTGTGTTCGAAAGTGTCGCCAAGGGGTCTGTTTGACCAAGGGTCACCATGTGATGAGTTGGGATGAGAAACGTGTTGGATATATTCAGCAAGGGGAGCTGCTACCTACCCTCCCCACAACGCCCCCATCCGTGCACATCATCCATAGCACTGGGGCTGAGCTATACTGGGAACGCAGCGCCACCCGTCTTCTCACTGCTGGTTCTGAATAGTAATGAGGTCACAGGGCTATAAGGTCTCTGTGCATGCTCAACTCCACCTTTCTTCCCAAGAGTGTTTTTCTGTGTATGCGAGATAACCTAGGCTTGGGGACATGCATTACATTATTTCCTGTGGTCCCTGTATAATACAAAAAACTGCATGTGACTTTAAACGTTAGGGCTGCTGGGTTTGTCGGAGCTTTCTCCAAAATATCTGATTTTCATGAGCTAAGAAAAAAAGATCATTGACACACAGTCAATGATCGGTGTTGGATATATTCAGCAGGTCATTGATTATTGTTTCCCTTGGATGGAGCAGTTACCCCCTGGAAAGTAGGGTACTAATGGGCCCTCTATCTACAGTAATCCTCATGATATCGCTATGTTTGATTATGAAAAAGTGAGCTTTTAGGATGATTTTTACTCTTTTCTTCAGTGCAATGTTTCCTTTTGTTATATCTAATGTGTGCCCTTAATTATTATTAAACAACTAGGAATCATAAATGTTATTACTTGTTCTCATTTTCTGCTGCTCCGAGGTAAAACACTCACTCTACTTTGTCACTGACACTCACTTCAATCTCTGTGTGTTTTTCCCCCCCTATTTAGCCTAAAGGTAACACCATATATTTACTCTCAACACCTTGGGGTGACACTGCTGTGCTTGCCGCTTGGAATTTAAGCCGTGCTAAAGAGCTGTTTTACAGCCCCCTCAGATGCCGCCTGTGTCAATTTGTTTTCCCACAAGCAATGTAAACACAACACTTGTTGAAGGACCCTCATTCACCATATATTTAAAAGGAATGCTGTTACACCCCCCCCACCCCTCTCGCACGCTCCCGTCATGCACCACTTTTTCTGTCCATATTTTCCCCCTTATCGTTCTCAGAATAAATATCCTTGAGATAAATAGAAGGCACGTCTACATTCCAGATATCTCAACCTCAAAATGGAAAACATCTTGAACAGAGCGGAGAAAGAGGATCCTTAAAAGAGCCAAGTTGTATTTCAAGGTTACTGCCCCCTTATTTAGAGGCGTCCATGTTACCCCGGAGCAGGGGGCCTTGTGGAGACCTGATCCAGTATTCTGGCTTTCTCCAAAGTAAGCTTGACAATCTGCAAATCAGAAATTAGCCTAACAACAAGGCAAAGTTGAAACAAAAAGTGTGTGTTTTTTCTGTAATCTGATGATGTATCGGCCATGAGGCCAAGGTCAGGGTTCACTCAGCAACCATGTACCAAGCTCGTTTACATTAACCAGTGAATAGGCTAATCAAAGGTATATGATTTCACCCTCTCTACAGTTAACAGGGACTTTTGATGTTGCAAACATGTAACATCTGCTTTTAAATTGGATGGATTGAGGGAGCCCCATTCTTTTTTCTTTTTTTTACCTTTCTTGTCCTGCGGTAGATGTACATGGGGCAACTGAATAAAAAGGAAAAGTTTTACTCAGGCCTGCTGATAGAGTTCAAGTAGGGGGAAAGGGAAAATTAAAGGGATATGAAACAATCATGTTCAAGTTGAAATCTAAGGATGCAAAAAGCATAATATTATGTTGATTGACACCAGATTATATTATTGTGTGTCTGAGCTTTCCGCTGAGATGAAACAAGGTATCTTCTTCTTCTTCTTCTTCTTCTTCTCACACCATTAAGACTGAGACACACAAGGACATTTTCTGATTATTTCAGATGCAATAAAAAAAAAGGTATGACTGCAGAATATAAGCAGGTAAAGAGAATCTAGTTATTGTATTTGTAGTCACTGTTTAGATAACAGTCTTGAGATAAGGGAAGTAGATCCAGTCATACTGTATCACTGATGGCTGAGCTCGTCAAACCTCTGTGTGTTGAGACCAGACCCATCAATGGTTAAGGACAGAGCAGAATCGGGGTTTTTTCATGGACAAGAAAATATAACATCATTAGCTCTGCAGCCTGACACAATGTGGCTGCAGAGGATCTGAAGACAAAGACAAATGTTGCAGCAAACTTTTTTTATTTTTAGCCGCATCTGGATCCAGTTGGGAGACGACCATGGAGGGACCTCCACTGGCTAAGCAGCAAATGAGGAACAGAGGGTCCGAACGATTGAACTGTCATTGGTAGAACTGCGATTTCCATCCCATCGGGGCTCTGGCTGTCACTCTGGGGGCCTGGGTATTTGTACGGCTTACACAAAAGTCTGCCTGGTACCAGTTAGCACTGAGCTGGCACACTTACCTGGACAAACCTATAGCAAAACCAGAGCTAAGTGATGATGACTACCAATTGGTTTCTGTCTTTTTTTCTAAGCAGTATGTATAATCAAAACAAAATCAAAAAAGTTCCTACTTTAATGGAAGATAGACTTTCATTTTTTTTTTTCATCAGTGTAATACAAGCCTAATTCACCCCATGACATAACTTTAGCTTTTTCCTTCCTTTGCCTTGACATATGGAAGAAAAATCAAAGTGGGTATGCGAGGGATTTAGGAAGAGAGACATTTCCCCCACATTGCATTGGGCCTCTGAACTTTCAACTGAACTTTAAGCATGTGTTTAACTCTACAGTGATGTGATCGAAATTGACACTGCTATGCTACGAGAGAAGAGAGAGCTGCTCAGCATTCTCCATCATCATACAGCCACATTCTATATACACACACACACACACACACACTTTACAAACACACACACACAACCCACTGAAAAGTTCACAGTCCAAGCTCACTGCCAGGAACCGAAAAGAAAAAATCCAAAACAATCTTTTTTTTTATTCTTAAAGAAGAGCAAATCTAACTGTCAGCTCAGTGAGGATTATTCCACCACGGTTGGCTCCCCAACTTCCCCACTGTAATCCACCCAAAAAACTCTGGGTGAAGCCTTTCAAAACAATTTATGCAAACAAACATCAAGCACAGCTATTTGTATTGGCACCACTTTGCAGTAAACCAGACTGAACCGAGACCAGATGGGGCTGGGCCTTTTTCTGTCGCCGTTTGGTGCAACACTGGAGGCAGCTCAGCGGACAAACTCAACGCAGAGCACTGTCTTCTGTAATGGAGAGTGTTTCAATATTTAGACCACTTCTCATCACACTCCCCACTTCTGGGTGTGTATGTGTATATGTGTGGTGGATTTCCACAAGGGCAAATAAAACCACAGGAGGAAGTATTGCAACCATATCTGTATTGTGTTGTCATTTTGGTCACAAAGCTTTCCTTGTTCACTGTGTATATATCCTTAAAGAAGGCTATCATCCATGTATACCCGGTGTCCTTCACATCTCATAGTGATTGAGCTCTTTGATGACTTCCTACTCTACTGAAATCTTGACCTCATATAATGGCTAATTTACAAGATTAGATGATGTTGATAACCAGTTGCTGCAAGCTCAAAGCTGTGCTGCATAACACAGAAGTTCTCCTGCTTAGAAAATATGGCCGAACATGAGAGAAAAGATGCCGATGCATACCATGACCCGTCTGGTGTTGACAGCAGTGGCTGTGCTGTGGCCGGTAATTGGACTGACAGTAATAGGAACTGTCTTTCTGCCTCTGCGGGCCCTAGAGATGGGCCACAATGCTGCTGTGAATTTAGCAGCTGCAGTCCGATGGAAACCATGTAACTGCAATTTTCCCTGTCTTCCTTTTTTCTTCCTCCGTTTGAACGCTGACATGATCATTTATGAGTTGAGTGAATTTCGTGACCCTCGGGCCCTCGAAACCTGGTCAACCGCCAACACGCGATTTCAGAAATACATGGTTGTCAATGAGAAAATGAGCCCTCCATTCGTCATTCCAGAGGAACTTGTTTTTTCGCAGATACATGTATTTACCTGACAGCAGCGTTTTGCCGCTGCTGGCCCGCCGCCTTGAGGGGAGAGTTCGGTTTGAAGTCAGCATCCATCCGAAGACCACACAAACACAAACACGGGCAGAGTAGCATTGAGGTAGCTTGCACAAACCTCATTACTGCCGGTGACTGAAAATACATATTTGATCATATTCGAGTCCAACATTAATTCACAGGGAGACGCGGATGAACGCAAATGCCACCACAGGAGCTTTGACACACCCAGAATAGACGTGTACACACACCACTTGCCGGCAAGAACACACATAGACAAAGAGCCTAAGGCCCCGAGATGAAAGACGGCACATGGATCCACACATCATATGATCGACCTACAACTACCCCACACACACACACACACACACACACACACACACACACACACACACACACACACACACACACACACACACACACACACACACACACACACACACACACACACACACACACACAAAAGTCTCCAGACACCCTGGGGAGAAAATAGACACACATTCCTCCCACTCGTTCACCGTCTCTCTATCTCTCTTACACACACCTATACTCACGAGCTGTGAGAGCCCCCCTCTCTCTCTCTCTCTCTCTCTCTCTCTCTCTACCTCTCTCTCTCCATAAGCAGTTATTTCCCAGAGTCACTGCCAGCACACTCTCTCTCTCTCAGTGACAAGCTACAAATCCCTGACACCACCACTGATGATAGCTTTACAGTAGAGCCTCAAGGGGACTCTGCCAGCCAGCACACACAAACAACGCACACTTGCCTCTCTCTCTCTTTCTCGCTCTCTCTCCCTCTCCCAGGAGCCCCAGGGGCCTCTGGGATATGGGGCTCCTAACACAAAATGCCTAGGGTTTATTTGAGTTAAACATCTGAATACAAACAACTAAAGTGGCAAGGGTACAAATGAAACACCAATTACGCCTGTCCATTAATGTTCAGATTCATGTTTGGATTGTGTTAAACAAAACCAAATGGATATATATGTGTAATTATTTTCTTTCATGATACACATTGTATTTTAAAGTCAATATAGCAATCAAAGCATACCACAGCACAGTAGCACTAAATAAACAGCAATCAAACGTGTACCATCATCTGTTTTTGTCCTTTTTTTGCTCCACCACACCAGATTGATTTATTGAGACAATTGTCATAATGTCATACTCGCACTATCTCTTTTTTCTGTGTTTGATGAAGCTTTAATGACTCCCTCTGTGTGCTGTAATTATTCAGCAGCCCTGGGGATGTTTGTTTTGGTGTTAACCGGCCGGCCACTGCTGTGACCGTATCCGCCACTGCTCTATTATTTCTCATTACAATATTCATTACTTTTCTTTCCATTTTGGATAATTTTGCAGTACTAATAAATGTTCTTCACGGGGGAAGTTAGTGTGTATGCAATGTATGTGTGTGCGTGAGAGTAATAATTCCAGATCACAAGTGCCTTGGATTTATTGGCATATACCAATTTGGCTTTAATGAGATCACACACCTCCAGGTAGGTGCAGCTTCATCCCCTGCTCGACTCGGGCTTCTCCTTCCGTCTCTCCGTCTGTCTGCCCTTATTACCATTTCATACACCCCCTCTCCACCTTCACTACCACAACCACCATCACCACCACTGCCGCTGCTACCCCCCATCTGATGAAAAACCAGAAAGGCTTTGTGTGGTTCATTAAGTCAGCATAGGAAATGTATTAAGTAGGAGAATAGGGCTGGGAGCTATTGAGTGTTGACTTAACCTTTCCAGTTTTTTTTCTTTCTTTTTTTCCACCCAGTGATGCTTCTAATAGAGGATGCGTGCAATACTCAGTCTCATTAGTAACCGCATGGATCCGTTAGAACAAGATATGATGGAGGTTTGGACTTGCTTACTCTAAAATAACATGCGTGAATGTACTGTAATGGTGAATGCCTTTGTACGCTAGTAGCTAAATGTTTTACATGACCTGCCTTGGGTCAAATAGTATGTCTACAAATTCTAACTCCCGGAGTTTGTAGCAGTTTCAAATAGTGAAATGGATATTTTTGGTAAAATGAGAATGCAGGTCTGCAGGATGCTAAACATTGGAAATTAAACCAAATTTACTTACACTTTTACAACTTTGTGGTGCGCTTTGTGTTGTCACTTGTGTGACTTTCCTCGTAAATGTGATACTCAAAGTAGATCATATGGTTTTCTCCATCCTTCTTTCCAAGTTTTTATTTTACCACCAAGTGTGATACAAATGATACATGAGTAAAACAGGGTGGTGTGTGGGGACTGGGACAGGGGCTCCAACTTGATCGAGGCCCATCCTGCTGTTAAAAAGAAGCACTTTGTGATAGGCTATTACTCTTATGGGAGAGTAGTACTCTATATAGTACCCTAAACCTCTAAAATAGCTTAACTTTGCCAGTAGTTTTTTTCATCAAAACAAAAACATCTGAGAAGGAGGTATCACTAATTATTGTAGTCAGCCATTTAGCTGCTGAAAAAAACAAAACCTTGTAACAATGTGAGTCCTAAGTAATCCAGACAAAACAATGTTAAAATGCATCATTGTAAGGTTGTCACACATTTTAAGGAGAAGGGCACTGTGTGGCCAGTCTGCCATTACAATAAGTGTTAATTTTGGCCTGATTCAGTGAGATCTACACTGACTGCTGGACATGCATTATGCATGAGTCTGTCCATATGCACTTGGGCCATCATGCAGCATGCCCTTGTAGAAAAGCATCGACCACCAGCAAGCAATTACATTTAGCTTGTTTCAACCTTCTCAGTGTGCATATTCTCCTATGGAATAATGGTTTCAGCATGAAGAGTGTGCATTCTCCTTTGATACAAAGTTCTGATATCCATCATTGATAGTAAGTAAGTAGTTAAGTATGTTAAATATTGACTTTTGTTGACATATGTGTTTAGCTCTTTCCGCTGCCCATGTGAAACAATGCGTCTCTAAATTTTGTGATTCTGAATTTTTAAGATAAACTGAAGGATAAAGCGTTCCTTTAGGGGTTGATGAAATTCTCAGACCTTCTTCTTTATCTCATTAAACGAAATAAAGAGCTTCTGAATTATCTGATAACGGCATCGCCACAAAGCTGAAATAATGAATAATGAATCTAATGAAGTAGATGAGAAGTAGGGATACATTGTTTTCCTCTTTCAGATATTTTATCCGGAACACTGTAAATAGCCCACGTGCAGTGGAATAGCCTATATTTGAAAATAGTAATATAAGAATAAAGTTGGCCTGTCCCTAACATTTGTAGATATACTTGATTTTAAGTTTTTTGCACTGTGCCCCCTTTTGATTGAGTTTTTGCATCTTGAAATGATTGGCTGCAGAATAAGCCTGGCTCTTAGCTGGTGAAATACCAACAAGTTGGGGAACAGAGAGAGAATTAGAAAACAAATTTATTCAAATTTCAAATTCAACCACATGGAAGGTTTCATTAATTTAGGTGACATGGGGGAATAATTCTTAGTTGTGAGCACCAACAAGTTCCTGCTGTAACTTAGTTGTCTTAGTTGCAGTGAGCACTTGTCAGAACCAAAGCTGCAGTGTGTGAGTGAGAGTTGCTATTGCCTGAGGGTGTTTACTGCTCAGGCACTTCCAAGAGCCTGGACCATGACCACTCTGTCCACTTTATCTTTGGGGAAAATCTCTCGACGGGAGATCTTCATCTCCTACACGCGGCTCTTTAGCGCCCCTCGGAGAGGAAGCCCATAATCGCAGATGCGTCTCCAAGGGAGGAAACGCCATACATCAGATACGGAACGGCAGGGCACCGGGGGATTTGGCACAAGGTATCAGTCGTGACAACGGAACCCTTTACACAGCCCTAGATAATCAGAAACAGGCAGATCATATGACTCAGTAGGACTGATCATCACTGTCACTGTCAATACAAATATAGTGTGTATAAGGGGAATAATAGACCCCCCTCCTCCCTCCGCGGTCCCAGCTCAACACCACAGGAGGAGGAGGCACAGCCTGTTTATGTTTATGGGAGAGAGAACTGGTGATGGTTGAGCTGCTGATCTAATAAGGCTTAAAATTATTTCTCGTTTCATTCACTGTGAGGCAGCATCATTCCTTACCCATCTTTCAAGTGAGCATCATTCAATTAAAATGCAATTCTCGTCGCCCCCATCCACGGATATTTAATTAGACTGGAGAGCAGGGCTTCCACTGTCTTTTTTTTTTTCTTCTTTCTAGCACAGCTCTTCGGATTTCACCTCTAAGGCATATTTTCACTCTGTTACTCGTTGGTTAAACAAGGGCATGTATCCATTTGTTAATTGATACAATTACGCATTACGCGTAATGGTCACGTAGGTCTCCAGGCGCGCATCAATCACTGGTCTATTGACCTGCCCAAAACCCCTCTAACCGTTCCTGCTGGGACTGCCCCTCTCTCTAATAGAGAAAGATAGAAACATAATAGTCATTAACTCCGGGATGGACCTCTGGCCAGAGAGCCAGAGGCGAACAGAGGTCGAGATCAAATAAAGGGAAAAAAAAAATGTGCTTATTCAACCAGCTTTAATTGTGATGAATTGTAAATTAAAAAAAAAACTGTTTTTTAACTACAATCTTTATAAGCAGAAAAATACCCATCAGACTTTGTAATTTAGATGTTTGTTTCCTATTTGCCTGGGTGAAAAAAAAAAAAAAAAAAAGTAATCTCTCCTGCTGAATGTGTCTTGTTTTTCCACAAGACAAGACTTTTTTTTTTAACTTCACAAAGGGTTTCCATATGTTGCCATGCTGCAGTTCAATAATAATGAACAATAAAACAATTTACCGAGATGTTATCTCAGAAAAATCGGTAAAGAAGAATTATATTACAAAAGCCTGTGTACAGTGCACCTTAAGAAACCCCTGCGTTGGACGTGATTGGCAAAGACATTATTCTATCCCTGGTACCCTGCCGTTCCGGGATTACAGTGACGTCACGCTGATACCCTTGCATGGATGAATGCTAAAGAACTATAGAGCCACAAATAATAGCACAAGCAGAGTCCATATCTTGCAAGTCTTACGTTATCCTTTAAGCCTCCTTCAGCTAACACAACAACAATTTTTTTTTTTGCACTTAATGACGCTTAATTTCATTTCTTATCGGGTCCTTTGGGGGGGATTATTCATTCATATAAAACAATCTGCAGCTGGTGCCATCCTAAAGTCTCCCTCCTATGAGTGAAGTCATCTATTATTGAGCGAAAGGCCGTGCGTGGAAATGTGTGTAAGACGGTGGATTTGAAGTAGAATTGGTTGCAATCGATCAAGGGTGAAGAATATTGCTGATGGTAACAAAAGAAGCAGCTATGTCTTTCTCGCAATTTGGATACCCTTACAATGCAACTTCACAGGTAAGCCTCTTTCCTTTTATTTCCTCTAAGTGTTGCATACACACACCACACAGACACACTCACACCTAATGTATTTTTGTGCATATTGTCTTGTATTTCACTATAGTCAGGGCATTTTTCTCTTTAGGAAACATTAATGGCTGAGTGCCTTGCTTTGACATTATTGACTGCTATTTTCGTGGGGGTGCTTTTGTTGTTGAACCAAATATCGATATACACGCACCCGTGTCCAATTACACTGAATTATGAATGAACTCACGTGTTTTTCTGATGACAATAGAGATGAATGTCACATTTTTGCTCACTACGAGGTGTAATTGGGCTGCAACGCATGCTGTACACATTGGCAAACTTTCTATTTGAATGGGACGAGTGTGATGTCAGACACCTTGCATCCCAATGACAGCTTTTAAAACTTAATTTAAGTGGTTTATTTACATTTCAAGACACTATTATTGCGCTTAATGGCAAGTTCGTAGAAGTTGAAGTCGAGCAGGGGACAAAAGTTACTCTCATGGAAAAGTTGTCACCCAGCTTTTAACTCGATAATATTTTTAACGATTTATTACATTATGTATAAAATTCAAATATTTCAAATGTCAAATAGGGTGGCAAATTACTTGCACATTGAAATTACATTAGATTTTTCTTATCTCATTTTGAAACCGATATTTACTGGAGCAGGTCACTTTTACGCACGGATTGCGCACACATCTTTCCATCTTTAAATTAACTTTAAAAAATAATATGCATTTTCTTATTGATACATAAAAAAAAAGGGGCAATGAGATGCTATCGCTTATCGACCGTGTTTACAATGTTAGCTACTACCTCTCATTCCACCAGTCCTCTGAAAAGTGACTTACCTTGAATTAAGGCAGGTAACACGTTAAGATAATGACACCTGATTTAAGATCATTTAACTGATCTGAACAGAGAGCAAGATCACATTTTCACTCGTTTCAATTGCAAGGCTCGACACTAAACTGACTGAGCAACTTAACTTAGATATATATATATATTTTAGCAGTGCATCACCCACAGTCACTTCAGAGTTGTCACAGGCATCCAGATGAGAGCTGAAACAGCCAATGACCATGTCTATCCACGATTCTCTTCATGCAGTTTTTCGTGTCGGCAAACCCCAGTACGACTTGCTGCGATTCGATTTCCAGGTCGGTCTCTGATGGGACAGGCGGACCCCAGACCGCCGCTGCCTCCTTCTGCTGCCCGTCCTACGAGAACCGGCTCCTGGCGAGCAGCCGGACGGAGCTGAACGCAGCGCTGGGGATGTACAGCTCTCCCTACGCCGCAGCGGCTGCCGCCAGCCAGAACTACGCCAACTACTTCCCCTACAGCACCGACCCATCGGCTATCTACTCCACCCTGGTGGGTTCACTTCAGCCTCTTCTGATGCGTAAAGGGGAGGGGGTGGTGGGTTTCAGGCTGATCGATCAACTGGGTTTTGTTCATCAATTTATCTCACATCCGTCTCGACAAGCCGTTTAATCCAGCATCCAGTCTCATTTTCTCCCCCTTAAAAAGCAAATCAAAAAATCCCGTCACTTAGGTGAAGGGAATAAGTGTAGAAGCAGTGCAGAGGAACTTGTCTCGTTTAAATCAAATGTCAGTTTATTATTATTAAGTAATCCTTTAAACATTGGCCTCAAACATTGTGTGTTGCTGAACCAGCATATGAAAACAAAAAGTTGAATTATATTACTCATCTCTCAGAATTATTGACTTTGAGAAAAGTAAGATTTTAGAGTGGAGAAAAGACTGAAAGACTTGTTAAATAGATATTTGGCAGTGCAGCTGGGACTTTACTTTCTTAACTCTTATTTATTTGAAACACCCAAAGTCAGCTAACATTTTCTGTCCATAGGTATGTTGAACATTGTGTCTGAAAATGTAAAAAAAGAAAGAAGAAAAATAGGCTATAAACATTGCACTTTAAAGCTGTTAAGATACATACAAAGAAAAATATTGATGGCATGTATGGGAATAATTTTTTATTCTTAGTTGGAGAGATCTATTCTTGTTTTAACAGCATAAAAATAGCAAATTTTGTCTTTCTTATTTTTTTAAAAACTCAAAAATGCTGAGAACTAATAAATGTTCCATACTAACAACAACCTTACTGTCTTTTACAGAATCCACAGTATGACATTAAGGACAGCACAGGCACTTTACACTCTGGCATTGCTCAAACCGCTGCATACTATCCCTACGACCATTCACTGGGACAGTATCAATACGACAGGTAAATTCTATGTTCTTTTTTGCCCACTTTCTGTTACATGAGCGTCAGCAGACCTGGGACACTGTTTATTCAAAGCAGCCTTTTAAAGGTTGAATATGCTGCATTCAGATCAAAGGTCAGAGTGTTACTCCATACTGATACCTGCATGGAGGGAAGCTGTTTATATATGTCAAACAGCAGGAAGTAGGGATATAGGATGTCTTATTGAGTAGTCTATGAAGTCCCTCTCAAACTGCACTAATGGATACTGTCTTTGTGTATTTCTGTGTGTCCCTTCTCCAGATACGGGACAGTAGACTTTAACGGCTCAGCCAGAAGAAAGAACGCAACTCGTGAAACCACCAGTACCCTGAAAACATGGTTGTATGAGCACCGCAAGAACCCCTACCCCACCAAGGGGGAGAAGATCATGCTGGCCATCATCACCAAGATGACCCTCACCCAGGTGTCCACCTGGTTCGCCAACGCCAGGAGGAGGCTAAAGAAGGAGAACAAGATGACCTGGTCACCAAAGAATAAGGCCAACGACGACAGGAAGGATGACTTTAACAAGAGCGACCAAGACTGTGTCACCAAAGGTAATCATTACTTTGACGGAAGAAGTTGACTTACACTAAATATGAGTAAATAAAGTTGCCAATCATATGGACCACAAAGGTTAAAACGTATATTTATGTTTAATAGTTTTCTGAACATACTGTCTCCATGAGTTCACAATATCAACAACTTTTCCAGCTGTGCTAATCAGCTTTCTTCCATGCAGATTCTAGCGATTGCAAGGATGAGAAGGATCTGCATCTAAGTGATCTGGAGGACATGGACGACGACGACTGTGACAAGTTGGACAGTGACTGTGAAAAGGCGGCTGCAGATGAGCAGGACCTCCACAGGGTCATGGCAGTTTCTGGGACCCCTCAAAAGAGAGACTGTGGCTCCGAGCTGCACCTGAGTCTGACCAACAGCTTCCACACATTCCCCTGCGCCATCAAAAGTGTTACTACACTTCCTCCTCTCCCGTCTGACTTCCTGGACCCCGCGGTGTCCAAGGCATTGCCTTCGACCGGAACTGTGTCCCTGTCTCACTTCGAAGCATCAGATAAGCCTCGGATTTGGTCTCTGGCTCGTACGGCGGCTTCGGGGGTCATACTGGGCCCTCAGCAGCATGGCTCGGAGCTGAGGACAGGCAACTCCACCGGGGACTGCCAGCTCCAGAGCGCCAGGCTTACGGGACAGTGCGGGGGCATGAGAGGCCTCCATGAATCTAGCGGTGTCACCAACACAGAGAGCCCATTCCCAGAGGGCTTATCCTTGCACTCAAAAGTCTATGGCACTGGCAGCTACGGTCACAAGGACCTCCAACTGCACTGTTCATCCTATGCTGCCCTCCCAGACACATGTCAGTACTCCACTATTGAAGGTATGTCATCTTGTACCTGCACTATATTACAAGGTTAACATTGGTTTCAAAGAGGTATTCAGCAAGGAACATCAGCTTTGCAAAAAAAAAAAAAAAAATGTTCCATGTGTTGTTGGATATAGAAAAGTACATTTAGGGGTTATTAAATAAGGAGATGCTTTCTGTCAACTCGAGTTTCTTAGATATGCTTTTATTGGGTTGTGTAGGATTCTCTGGCGGCAAAGAGACACAGTCATCTGACCTCAGTGAAGCCTGCGGGACCGTGCAGGATGACAAGGTCACTGCGTTCAGACCAGTGATGAAGAGGTGAAGCAGGTGAGAGGCTGCACTGAACTGGAAGAAACCAGTGAAGTCACGAGACACACACACACACACACACACACACACACACACACACACACACACACACACACACACACACACACACACACACACACACACACAATCCACAGACAAACACAGGGTACAGAACAACAGTATCGAACACTCACATTTGAACAAGGTAACACAGATACTCCGTTTTTTGGTTAAATATATGTTGCTTAATTTTATATTTTATCTAAATATAATGACTGCCAGGTTGAAGTGATGGGTTACTTATATGCAAGTAACTTATAATAACCATTAATGTATATAAGACAAAATATTAACATTTCTAATGCAATCAATTTGAAACTATAATAACTATTTTTATAAAGACAGTTTATTCCTTATTTTAATTCCGTTTTTTCCCCCCCTCTCCTAGATTGCTGGAAACTGTACCACAATAAAGAATGGGACATGTATTATGCACTAAAGGACACACTGGCCGAGTACCGGCCTCAATATGACACATGGGAGCTACCTGGCGCTGCTGCAGTGAGAGGCTGTCAAACTGTGGACGTGGCTATCATTTTGCACAACTTTGTTTTTATGGTGTAAAAGACTTTATGCAAAAATTCTAGATGCAAATGTATGAGAAAGGCCAAGTTAAAAAAAGGGCCGGATTTGTGTATGGCAATCGTGTAGTGTAGCAAACCTATTTATTTCTCTGTGTATTTATTCTTTGTGTTATGTTGTCTGTTTGTTTACTATCTGACGTGTTTATTGGTTGAACTCGTATCTCCTCTGAGTGTTTTGTTACATGTTGAGTTTTATTGTGGCTTCGTGTCATTTTGCCTGAAGTAAAAGAGAAAAGCTTGTCGGACATAAAGTTGATCATAAAAAGGACCGGATCCCCTGTGTTGCGTGGAGGATTATTTTTTTTTTGTCATTGTGTTTAAAAAACAAAATGTGAGCTTCTTCTGTGTTTGCCTATCATGGCAATTTTTTTTTTTCTAAGAATACAATTTTTTTTTCCAAGAGCCTTCGTTGTCTGTGTCGTGGTTATTCAGAGACAGAGCCCAGCGTCCAACCGGCCAATTAAAACATTTGCAGATGTGCATTTGATCAAAGTTGATCATCTTGACTCGACGCACAGAGGCCGCAGCGCTGATGGAAGATCATAATCCAGAGGACGATGGACGTGAGGGGAATCCACAAGTTGCGGAAGAAAGAGGACATCATGCCTCTATTGTCAGCATCTAATCAGAAGTGGCACCGAACACTTTGTTACTGTTCAGGCCAAGCGACGAGGCAGGGACATAGGATGAATGCTGCTTTGTCCCCTGTGTAGCGAGCCGCTGCACTAACTTAACATTGTGTTAATTAAAAGGTTATTTGCAGGATCAAACCCGGCAGAGAAATTCACATGGCCCATCAAAGTTCCTTTGATTAGGCTTTTTTTTTTTTTTTTTTTTTTTTTTTTTTTTTTTGCCTATAGTCCATCTCGTTATGGGCTGACTTTGGCGACTCCCCTACAGACAGCTGTAATAAGATGATCACTTTAGTGTATGATCTGCGCTGACGGGCTCAAACAACGTGTTCATCATCTCATTTCAAACTTTTAAAATCAAACACTTTCGTATCAATTACAAAAGTGTGCTGTGTAAACTAATTGCAGTTGGAATATTTGATTATAACTAACTTTTCTACTGCAAAATATGCAAAAAAAAAAATATATAAATCCAGTTTGACAAGCCTGTGAAACTTGTTATGGTTCTTTAAACAGTAAATGAAACACTGATCCGGTTTGAACTACTTGTCTGAATAAAGCTCAAAGGGACAAGCTTTCTGACTTTATCTCCCGTTGGATTCCTGAAACCAGTGAATTATTATGACATCAGCTGGCAAAGATTGAGATTTCATAACTAAATTTAATTCCAGGCCACCAATGAAACAATACCTGCAAAGAGCCCACTGCCTCTCCAAAATGTAGGTCGTAAGCTATTTGTGGGATTATGCTCGTAGTAAAAGTAGTTTCCGCATTAAGGCGCTGCGGTCATCCTGTGTGTCCTTGGCCAATGGAGCCGTCAGTAATGCACGGAACCTGGTAAATCCAGGAGTGATAAGGATGAGGAAGGTCAGTAATAATAACTTAGGCCTATTTAGATTTTTTTTTTTCCAAGTTAAATTTTTCCTTTTGTGTTAATCTGAGAATTTATACATGATCTGCGTGAGGCTGAAGGCAAAAACAATATATATATATATATATATATATATATATATATATATATATATATATATATATATTTGAATATAGCCTGTCATTTTTTAAAGGTCTATATCTAAGTTTAAGCAAAAAAGAGGACACGTGAAAATATATTGGTCATTTACAGTTGATCATTTATTTGTAATTGTAGGTCAGCTAAATGAATGAGGGAAAAAAAAACAGATGGGAACAAAAAATGTCCAGAAAAAAATGTGAAGGAAATCAGGAAACACTTCACACACACACCTGATGTGGGGCAGAAATACAGCTTTTACCCATCACGAGTCAGTCAAGGCCGGCACAGTAACAGTCCGTCTGTTAATGACAAGCTGCTATAGCAGGGAGCTCCTCTCCTCCTCCTCCCTCCTCCTCCTCCTCCTCCTCCTCCTCCTCCTCCTCCTCCTCCTCCTCCTCCTCTCCTCCTCCTCCTCCTCCTTAACACTAATCAGTCATGACGCCGGATGCGATGCTCTTTACGTTCAAATGTAGGGTAGGTGTGTATCAAATATTTACAACTAAATTTAATTAAAGCGGAGGCTGTAAAGAAAAGCTGCCTCATTCTATTGAAGGTAATGATGCATACGCAATGGGATTACCACCACGGCGACGTACCTGGGGGAAAGCGAAGATAATGGCCATGATGGGCTCATATAGCAACGCGTGCCTGAAGCAGCTAACAGGTCAATTAGTCTGAGGGTCCCATATACAGTGTTTTACATATGGCTAAAGCAGCTGTGCAGACAATCAAGAGAAACATCAGCCGGATAAACTGGTCTGGATGCCATGGATCAGAAAACATATCTATATTATTGTGAGAAAACCAACATTCGAATAAATGAAATAAAATAACCTTGAGTGAATTTTAAGGATACATGAATAGATGTTTAAGATCATTTCGCTGTTATGGTGATGGGGGAGGCAGGGGGAGGGGACAAACACAAGACACTCTGTTTGTCTGACATCTTTAATCTGAGGCCAGACATGAAATCTGTGGCAAACTACAATGTTTCAGGATAATAAGTTGCTTAGGTAGCCTGTATATGCACAACTGAATCTCCCTAATACACGCTTCCCTCTTGGTAAATTACATTTTTCATTAGGGAGGGGGGGAGAGATGGCGGGTGCCTATGAGAGAGCATGTTTGCATAATCCAAAACAGATTTTTAGATAATCTGTGAATGAGACACAAATATGGGGGGGGCAAAAAAGAAGAAGAAAAACAAGCCATGTAAACAGACTTGAATAGGTTTGACATTATTAATCTGTGACCATGGTTTGTGTGAAATCAGAGGGTGTCTTCATACGCATATGTCTGTTATTAACACACTTCCATAAGTGTACGCTCAGTCAACCCCCACCCCTCCTCCCCTGTCATGGATCATTGATCTTTTCTGGGCCAACTTGCTGCTTGCACCCTATATGCTCTTTTCAAGTCAATAGGCCAGATGACTGTCAGAAACGACAGGTGTTCTTTTAAGTGTCAGTGTATGGGACATTTAACACTCACAATGAATTATTTGAGTTGAAGAAACTTTATATCTTTAACAGCTGCATAGTTATTTTTTGTTTACTTTCAATTTTTGTAGGTCACTTTTAAACTTGATTTTTTTTTGCTGTGAATATCATAAAATACATAAAGTAAGAATAATAATATGTGTCATGTTTTTCTCCCTGATGATCTTTTACTTTTTCAGTCTCTCTCTCAAGAAGGAATCAGTGATCAAAATGACAGCGTTGAAGGTGTTAAAATGTACATGTAACTACAAACCATAATTTGTAAATTGTGTTTAAGCCTGTGATCGTCGCTTCACTTCGAATGTCAGATTAAAATGTTTACTTTATAATAAAGTAAGCCTGTTGTAGCTCAACTGTTGCAGTAAAACAGTTATTCAGAGATCAACTTGCTAAATAGTTTAAAATGTCCTTGTTTTATGTATTTATTATTCATGCTTTTTTTTTCGTAAACACGGTCTTAAAGGTGCTGGGAACAATTTAACAGTGACTGTTACTGTTGTTTGCTGTGCGATATGATACTATAGGTCACTGAGGGGTTAACCTCTGACAAAGCACTGTCAGGACCATCCATCACATGCTCTTTACGTTTAGGCCCCCCATTTAATGAGCATGTGCCTGTGACGTAAAAGAATATGAATTATTCTGACATGATAGCAATGGCCTCTTGGTATAAATGGGAGCCATAATAACAACAACAACATCTCAGACAATAATTTGCCCTCTAGTCTGACAAAAGAGGCAGCATGGAGGTGCCATTTGATGTGTCCCACGCTGGGCTGCTAAGGCTCATAAAACAAAGTCTTTGTACCAGTGGCTCAGAGTTCAGATGAGGAGGACAATATACACACTTCATTACATTTTGTCAAAAGGCGCAATGAAATGTGTGTGGGACATTGTTCCTGTGCATGTCTCCCTCCATGGAATTTCTGATTGCCGATGTTGCTACAAGGTCTCTGCTAATGAGTTTTGTCAAAGACAATTATGGACTTGGTGGAATGGCCAGAGAGGGGATGAAAAGCTGGCTTTGTGCGCTTTGGGTGGATGTTGCATTGCGACCCGCGGCTTCTTTGTATACCCCGTGTTTGACCTGTGCTGTTCGTGTCTGAAAGAATCCAGGGCCTCCGTTCCATCACCAGTGCCGTTCTGGAGGCAGATCTGCTCCAGCACCTTTGCCCTCTTCATACATGTCCCATACTGGAACCCAATGAACCAGGCAGGATCATGGCACTGTGGGATGTTAGCGCTACTGCTGCCATTTCCCAGGGTCTTGTTTCTTTTTTAGACCTCATTTCCCTTCATGGTATATGGCGTCTTGGAGTCTTCTCTAGCTTTTTAAGTCTGGGAATAAAGATTTTCAACCAAATTCAGAGTTTCTTTCCACCTCTCATCTCAATTCACTGACAGTTTGTCACTGCCTAGTTTTGAATGGTGTAGCTAGCCCCTATAGCTCAAGGGGTACTACACTATAAGGGTAAGAGTCACACTGTAACAAAGCTTTAAATCTTTGCTTTCATGGCTTCTGCTGCTGGTGTGATTCTGCTCCTGGTGTCAATTCCACTGCTAAACCAAAGGGTAAGGTCAATCTCTCTCTTACGCCTTCTGTAACTACTGGAAGGGGCGCAAAATGGTACTTAGGGATTATATGAGCAAAGGTTGACATGTTTACTTTGAACACATACAGACATAAGCGGGTCAAGAAGCCCCAATTACACAATAAAAGGCAATGACATAAATTCTTACTGAATGTCAACAAAAGAGGAGCTATCATGTGACTCCCTACATTGACCCCATGGAGGGCTAAACTCTGTGCGCTCTTGTTGCTGTTATCTTGTTGTGTTCTTTCATGTTTGTCTGCTAGACTGGCAGTTCTCTGTTGCTGACCTTAGGTTGGCGTCACCAACATCAGAATAATCTCTTGTGTCTTTTTAATGCCCTTTAATAATCCCCGGCGCATCTCATTTTTAATCTCGCTCTCTCCTTCTGTTTTTCTTCCCCTTCATGTTGGGCATCTGTTGGCCTTTAATGCCTGCTGTTGAGTCTCCATTTGACTTTTAAACAGAGTGGATCATGTCTTAAGATGACCACGAAATAGGCTTACATCCCAAATTCTACAGTCTCAGCAAGCCATGTCGCTGCTAAAGTCAAAACAAAATGTAGTTTTGAAAAACAACGCACCGCATATGAAATTCTATGAATCACGTGGAAGAAGAGGCAGGGCTCATGTGACTGACAGAGGAAGTGTATTGAAACTAAAATAACATGAAAAGTAGGGGTGTTTTGGTTGAGGTGGAGGATGGACATGTTAAAGTAACACTGCCTCGGCAGTTCTTTATGGTTGAGTCCCTGCTGCTCTAATCAACTTCTCCAGCCTTATAAACCCACTTTACATAACCTTATAAATCCTAACCTGCACAGAACCAGAGGGCAAATACAAGTTGAGTGAAGCAATTAGCAGCTAAAGACTCGGATATCTTCTCATATGTTGGTGGAGACCAAACCAGAGCTTAGAGTAGAGTGAATGTGAACATTATTAGTAATAATAATAGTAACTATAAGTAATTATAGCGAATGCTGCTTCAAGTCGACTAGACGTGAATAGTGATAGGGGACATGGGAGTGGCTGTGTTTTTGTCAGCTTGTTGTGATCTTTTTCTGCCCTTTGGTAGTCACAATATTGATCGTGCAGTTTAAAGCTAACTATAAGCTAATTGTTTTAGTTGTTTTACCTATCCCAACTGACATTTATGTAACTTGAACGTTTCAGTCAATATTAAATTACTCTGACATAGTGTACAGTTTCCTTGTAATATCTTATATATATCTTGTGTATATATATACTTAAACATTGTATGAAAACATAATAGCCATGCACAATGGACCTAATGCTGCAGAATGTGTATTCAGGGATTTAGTATAAAGTAACAATAATGGGATGTAATGATGTTCCACAGTTATTTTCTTGCTTGTTTGTAGGGACAGTCAAAACTACAGTACATAATTGGAGTGTAGTGCCCCCTGTTGAAACAACTCTCACTGTCATTGGTGTATGTATGATCTCAGGTTTTTTATAGAAAGGGATGACAGTTGTTCTGGTTTAAGGAAGAGATGTGTGGTGTTCAAGAACATGTGCAGACAAACGGACACAATTTAGTAACTTCACATCACATGACACAAATGCGACACGCATTTAAGGTCAAACTTTTGTTTCTGGCTGATTTTGGATGAAAAGACTCTTGCCACAATAGGGTTACTTTGTTGAAGCTGTGTTGGTGACAGCTTCTGGAGCAGTTCATCTGGACCGCAGACAGCAACAATGTTCAGCAACAGCATTCTGCAAAGCAGCAGCAGCACTATCAATTCTCTTCAATTTATGTCTCCAATTGCCTGAGTTCAGCCTGTGCCAGCACAACTGCAGATTTGACAGATGAAGTCCAGCATGTGAAGCAAGCAGCTCGAGCTCTCTTGGAAACTCTACACCTGACTGTTTTTTCTCCCCGCTCTTCACAGATACGCAGCACGATGAGTAGCTGGTAGCAGTAGCACCTATAATGAACAGCCTCCACCACCTCCACCTGAACACAGAGTATTTCCGCTACATTAGTTTCATTGGCATCATGCGGGCAGGAGGAAAACTCGCAGCAGGGCTGTGTAACAGTATGGTGTCGACAGCTATCTTCTCCAGCGGGCTCTGCTTGGGGGCCTGCCTCTCTGTGTGAAGCTCCTGTGTAGGATTAGAAAGTGGTGTGCAAGTCAAATGGTTGCTAGCACTAATGGAGTCTCCACACCTGCCTGATGTCTACATCATCCCTGCTTACTGTTACTCATGTCCCTCACGTTTCTAGCAGACACACCAAGAATGTTGAGGCTTTTCCAAGAACAGTATGTTCTTGATTACAGAACGTATCATTACTGTGACAATGCTAACCATGGAAACATATGCATGCGAAGTGACAAAACATAACAGAAGGGCACTTTGAAGCAATTATGTCATGTTGAATACCTACAAAAGGCTCTTGAAGTAATTGGAGACACTGGGGAGAACATCATGGCCTGTAAATCAAATTACATCCTTTAAATACATTGTATGGAAGCCATGACGTGTGAAAAACGGCTTTGTTTATCACAAACAAACCGAACAGGCTCTCATCAATGCATGGTGCCCCACAACAAGGCGTTTGTTGTTGCAGTGGCATGCCAGTCATGACGTAGCTTTTTACACGGCGGAGCAATGAGAGGCATCAAAGAGGGGCAGTCGAAACACGCTCCACATTCTACAGCAGCAAGGTAAACAGCTAAGGGGAGAGGAGGGGAGGAGGAGGAGGAGGAGGAGAGAGGTGGTGGAGAAAGACTGGGGAGGAGGGAGCAGCAGAGGGAGGTGACACGCAGACCACACATTTTCAAAGTTCACTCTTAAACACACTACGCTCATAAAAAGCGCAGGTCCCATTATTCACGGGTGGGATTTCTCTCTCTCTCTCTCTCTCTTTCTCTCTTCTTAAAGCATGCAGGCAAACAGCCCAAACCCCCGAGCTGTGTCAAATGATGGAGCATCATAATTACGCCCTTTTTATTGGCCATCTTATTCCAGCTATGACTGATGCTGCTCCCAACCCTAAGTGTTTCCATTTGCACTTTCATGTGGCAAACGAGCAGAGAAGCCGTGGCTCGCCTGCCTTTCAAAGGTGGGCTGACAAATATTTATGGCCTGACGCGAAGTCACTTTTAATCAGGGCTGGTGACCTGTTCCTGAAGAATCTGGCCGCTGGAACACGCTTATCTCCTCTGTAATAGATGAGCCTTCAAAGGGCCCACTGTGCTTGCATTATGCGCTTGTCTAAAAATAATAACTGACACATTTCTTTAGAATCACTCATAATCAAGAAGCCAGAGGAGGCGAATGCAGATCCCTGCTGTAACATGGCAGAAATAAATCATTGACCTCCCTCTGCTGGTCAGAGGCCAAACTACAGTGGAGTGAATTAGCAGCCTCTTTGACTGACTGTTTGACGGTGAGCTATGGTTTACCACGGATTTATCATTTTTAAAACAACTCCTTCATTTTAAGTTTTTGGATAACCACATACCTAAAATATAACATCTGTTTTATGTGTCCTTTTAAAGAAATTGAAGGCATGGCAAATTACACACACACACACACACACACACACACACACACACACACACACACACACACACACACACACACACACACACACACACACACACACACACACACACTGAAAGAACCAGGATGAAAACTGATATATTACATTTAGAGAACAAATTATCCACATCCCATGTATCCAAATCCCTTTAAAACTCATGGATAACTTCTAATACCTAGCATCAGTCTAAAGTAAAGACCAGTCCTTTCTATTTTAAAAATGTGTTGTAAATCCTTTGTATATGAGGGCAGCTGAGGATGTGATGGATGGCAAAGGAAGCCAAGAAGAGATCTGTTGATGATGCACTATTAATAGAAATTACCTCAAACCCCCAGACTTCACATCCAAGCCAGTCAAGATGTTCTGTAATCCGTTGCTTTGGTTTAACTTCTTCACCATTGTCCCCTGTCTGCGATCCCGCACTATGTTTTATGCTGTCTAGTTTGAAATCTAGATTTATGGCACCAATATGTTCTTTTCCATGCTTTAACAGCCTATAAGGCATTATGGGAGGGCTCCCTTAGTGAAAACAGATATTTTCCTCCATATTAGGAGTTATGGGGAGAGTGATCCTTAAAAAATGAAAGCCATAAATCATTTCCCTTCACGATTATACCATTAACAGGAGCATGGTTTTGTCGTTTAGGTCATGCTAATACTTTGGGCTTGAGGTTGTGGCCGTGGGGAAGGAGCATTGAGCGACGCATGTTCCCCTCTGCCAGCGAGAGGGAGGCGTTTTGTCTTGGTGGTCCTGTGTTAGTGCTTCAGCTTTCTTAGCCTGATCACTGTGGACGTCATCCGCATCTGCTCTGGATTTCGCGCCCCCCTTCAGCCCCCGTCTTCCAATTGGAGTTTCTATATCGGGCCTGGTTGTGGTCTTCTAGAGAGACCCCACGACAAACTATCGGAGCATTTTGCACTCTACAAAAGGCACCGGATGCCAGCAGAGTACATATTAAATTTGTTACTAATTTTGAACTTGGCATGGCGGACCACGTAGCTGCTACTAGCTCACTGGAAGCAGGCGGGTTCAGCCCCACTGCAACCACAACCACAATACAAACAAAGCATATGGAACAGCAGCAGAGTGTACTACTGACAGTAAATGTTTAGAAAAGGAACTTTTAAAAATAACCCAGTGTAATAGAATTAGTGGGAGAGAGGCGCCTGGCGGCATGTTTTCCCCTTTTTCGACTCTTGCAACAGATTAGAATAATAGTTTGAGAGGCATAACCAAAACTAAGGAAAGAATGAGGCTGCTTTTGTGTTTTTAAGATCATTCTTGTGAGCTGCCCGGGGCTGGGAAATCCTGGGGCATTTTTTTTTTCACTCATTTCGGTATACCTAACCTTCATGAAAGAGCACTTTAACATTTGGAAATCTAAATTTAATAACTTACTGAGTTATGCGCATGCCATGATACAGTAGTAAATGCTATTGAACAAGGTGTTAAATAATAGCTGTGAAAATCAGAAGTACTCAGATATTTTCACTAAAATAAAAGTAATAATTCCATAGTGTAGAAATACTTTGCTACAAGAAAAAGTAAAAGATAATGGATTCATTCTATTATTTAGATTTTTTATTATTTAGAATCATGACCCATTTGAGAATAATATGTATTATGTCATTGGATTATAATTAATGATACTTTCTGGTTTGCATCATTTTAATGTTCAAGCTGGTAAAGGTGTATAACTTCTTTATAAAGTTTCTATGTTATTATATCAATATTAGTTTATTGATTATCTTTTATACCAATAATCTAAAACTGCAAAGTCATTAAAGCTTTGAAATAAATGCAGTGGAGTAAAAAAGTACTATATTTGCATTTTAAATGAAGTGGGGTAGAAGTATAAAGTAGCATAAAATGGAAATACAAGTATGTTAAAATTGTACCTAAATAGTGTCTGAGGTAAGGACTTGGATGCATTTCATTTCCTCCCCCCTCCAGCAGCAGACATGTGAGCTGCAGCCATGTAGCGTTCAGTGTCAGTGTGAAATCACTGCTATTAGCACCTAACAAAGCCTCACGCGGATTTGGATTTGCAGCTTCTGGTGACAAGGTTGCAAGGTTTGTTTCATAGGTACATGTCTGTCGTTGAGTGGCTATTTGACAGTGTGTAACACACTGTGATATTCTCTGGTTTCTTCCAGCTTTTGCCTCTTCCCTTCAGTTCATGGCCATTACTTAAGTGGCTGTGTAAAACAGGATGTAGATGCTGGCCCCAGCTGCATCTGTCACCCATGGAACTGCAGTGACCTCTAGAGACAGCTCTCCCCACATACAGTGTGGAGGCAACCTGAGGTGTTTTGGCTCAAATCAGGTGAGGTGATAGTAGTAGTTAGGTGTGTGTTTGTGTTTGTGTTTGTGTGTGTGTGTGTGTGAGATCACAGGCAAGTCGAGACTGTGCACAGCTCCGGGGCCAAGCCTGGATTCATCGGTAAATGCAAGGCATGTTAAAAAACACAAACATTAGAACAGAATCGCACGTGCGCAAACACACATATACAAAACCACACAGACTCTAACATGCACGCACATCATTAAAAGTGCATACCAGCGCTCGCACATAGTTAAACAAACCCAAGCAGACGAGACCCTGGGCCACCCTGCAGATCACCCTGATCAGTGTGTGAGCCGAGTCTTCTCTGATCTAATATGTTTAGCAAACATTCATTTATTCTCCCCCAATCAATAACACAGAGCAGCGTGTGTTTATGACTGCCTCTACTCACTCAGTTCATCTGCAGTTCATCGAAGCTGAAACACTGGTTTACCCTCTGGCCTATCGCTTTATCTCTTCCAGTCAACGACTATGTCTCTGTCACCGTCTCTTTATATCACCTTCTTTGTCTCATTCGCACACACACACTCCTTTAATTATCAGCATTTTTTTTAATCTTGCATTGAGACTATACTAAGATGCCCGGAGGCAAACGGATCAAGAGAAATTCAGGAGAAACGCTATTTTTTTTCCCCCCGCAAAACAAATATGTCTAGCGTTGCAGATTTAAAGTATTTGACACACCACTTCAATAGAAAGGAGGCCAAATAGTGTTTTATGGTTCCTCTTAGCAAATAGAAAAAGTTTTGATAAGGAAGCAGATTGAAATATACACATTTCCAGCTCGTGGTGATGTGCAAAACCATCACAGTCAGGGAGAGGGAGTATTACCTTCAGTTGAACTATGAAAGTGGAGGGGCTCTAGCTTTAAAAACGATTATACGGCATCTTCAGACATGCGGAATGATTCGCTATGGAGCCTTTACACCCCGAAATTCCCAAGGTAGGAAATTATCCTGAATAAAATGTTCCAAAATGAAGCCGTGAATCACTATCAGATGCAGGCTGAGTTTCATTTGAGGGAAACCGGTGCTTGCTTTAACTCTCCGCTGAGGAACATAGAGGATCTAGTAAAGAATAGAGCTCATTCATACTCCCACATGCAGTAAAGGTATTTTATATGGGTAGTTATTATTGTTATCATAATTATCATTCTGTGTGTGCTGTAAAAGTGGATGATGGAGGATATATGGATGACTGAGGCTGTAAATATTGGTTGCCTTGGAGGGCTGTAAAGCTGTCCCCTCTTTTCTGTGGCAGAATAAATAACATGTGTGCACATGCTCAGTGCACATCTACACTCATAAGAAATCTGCTTTGTTCTGTGAGGTCAGAAGGTACTGTGATGCAAAGTAAGGTGTCCATGGTTACTGTAGATTTATATTCAGATTTTTGCAAGTTGGGTAAACTTTTTTTTTTTATGCGTAGGGGCAATGTAGGTGCATGCAACTAACCCTACGTGAAAGCAGCATGGATAGACAATACATACCCAAGTGTGCCTGTACAGTATAAGTGTGCGTTTACAGTGCAGTATGTGCCTTCCATTAGCCATGTACAGTACAGGGGCCGATGCACAGATGCCCTGAGTGGTGCCATACGGCCGATGGCTCATTAGAGCTCAGATGGAAGACATGAATCAAAGGAGGAGCGGAGAGGAAACAATCAATCTGCCTAATGGGAATCCCCTGTGAGGAGCGTGGGCCAGCCGTCCCAGTGCAGCTGTAGCTGTTTTTATATGTGACCTCCCAGTGTAAACGACCCACCAAATATGTCCCCACTGCCGCCGTAGCCACCGCCACCGGAGAGCCCACTACACACACCAAAAGGCACCAAAGTCCCACAACAAGCTATTAGTGCTGGGGCCTCCCACAGAGTGTGCGTGGGCGCTGCGTCAGGATGATGTGGTTTTTTGAAGTGGAGACCGGGAGACCCGACGCTCCCATGCGTCTCCGGCAGTCCCCCCGCACATGTGTCGTCCATATCCTTCATACCAGGGAATGACACCCAGCTTAATGTGGGGGGGATATCAAGGAAGTGGCAGGGGTTGAATTTATAGCTCGGAGGGCGCCTGTGTGCTGGGAGGCATGCTGATATGTTGTGTTTACTGTCAGCGTGTGAGGTTGTGGCCAAGGTTAAGACATCATTGTTGTGGTATAGGGCGAATGGCACTCAATGAGGTCAAGGTTAGGTTTCCACCCATAGTTTACCTGAATTTTCTCCCCTCCCACTTTATTCTTCAGACGGCCCTCACCAGCTTTGATCCGGTACACTGCATGATCTCTGCCTGCTGAAGACTACTTATCTATTCAACGTGGGGTTTGCTAGCAGTGCTTTAAGAATCGAGTTATGCTAAACAGAGGTTGATTTAAACCAGAGGTTGACTTCTGACCTGGGCTTAGAGGATAATGTCCCAGGCAAGGAGAGCAAAGTCCTGTTACCGTCCATGAATCAGACTCCCACCGACATTATTTCAAAATTGCTTAGTTGCATGGAACTCCCTTTAGTGCTGAACGGACTTTCATAAAATTGATTTTCTGAGTACACCCTTTTAGCAGCTATAAGCTTGAAATATGAACCCTTCATTGCTGAAAGCATTTCATTTTTTTGCCCCTGTGACTAATGATCCAGGGAAGAAGTGTGTTTGAAATTCTCCTCGGCAGCCATTTCCATAATTAAACACTGCTAATTATAGAGCTTTGGCTGACTTTAAACAAACAGGCACAGTTGCCGAGCATGCTTTCACGCCTTCCATTTGGAAATTTATGCAAATCGTACCCGTATCATGTGTTTTCTTAGATGAAACCGACAACGTTAAGACACATTGCTCCTGCTCTCGAAGATCAGACAGTGTTGCCGAGAGTAATGCTGAGGAGAAACCAACAACCCATTGGTGGTTTGGAGGAAACACCCTGAACAGGTATGACATTCCGTACAATGAGGATCAAAGCTCGCTCTGCAAAAGTATCAGATGATTGAATGTGTTCACATTCATGTGTGTATGATTGCTTGTGCATACATGAATATGCATTCATTCATTACCATGAGTGCCCTGTGGTAGAAAAAAAAAGCCCCTGTCTTGGCCAACAAACATTTCTGCATTGTTGATTCTAGTGTTATGATACTGCTTCTCAATTTATCAGCCTTTGACAGCAAGCCACTAGAAGCCATTATATCAGACAAATGAAAATTATATATGAAGATTAACATCAAGTAATTTGTTAGGGAGAAAATAATTCTGCAAGGGGAATAAACAGGGCACAGGACTGAGAGCTATGCTGCCAGTAATTCACATATCAACAGCATTTAAATTATTAAAAAGATTGGAAATCATAATTGGCCATATATTTTTCCCATTCTTCTCCACACAAATGGCTCGCCTGGGGTACTTGACATTCACCAGTGGTTTGTAATGTAAATGACAGAACCTATTTTCTCCATTTCTTAACAGCGGATGGAGTGATTGACTACTGAATATAAGCAAGCTACAGGTGGGGGTCAATTATCATTTGAATAATCGAGCATCAGTGTGCTGCCTGGCTTGGCTGTGAAGTGTGACACATTTTTATCTCTATGCATTTCAATGAAGTCAGACTGGTACATAAAAGGTTATCACCTAGGAAACATATTTGCCTAGGCGCAAGTTAAACAGCCAAGTGAGATCAGCATAGATATTCAATTTAACCAGTCAACCCTGACCTATAAATATTTCAACAAAACCCAATGAGGACCCCCCCCCCACCACCACCACCACCACCCCTCCACCCCAACCCCCTTCTTTCCCTTCTTTGATCCAATTCCATTTCAGCAGCGGGAGATACGAGGGAAAAGAGGGAGGAAGGACGTTGGGGTGGGGGGAGAGGGGAGGGTATGAGAAAAGAAAGTCAAGCACATTGTAGCTTATCTATTAAGTGAATTGTTTAATGCATCTGCCATCTTCTCACCCGAGGGACGGGTGCAGAGTGAGAGGGGAGAGAGGGGACAGATTCACACTACAGGGCGATGGTGGCTCCGAAGTTGAGGCGGAGACGTAGACTAATCTATAGTTGTGAGCTGACAAATCTGGCCTGACACGGTGCTCTGTAGCGGGTAGACTCAGGAGATGGGCATTAATCACAGCGTGTGCTCTGCTGAGAGCTCCGGCACACTGGGGACACCTCAAAGTGAGCTGGAGGTTATACAGACGAGGGGATTAATCAATACGGCCCCATAATAGCAGCCAACCGCCAGCACTTAAAGCCCCACCGGTACCAAGGCACAACACACACACACTCACCACCGGCCAACTCATATGGACACTCGCTCACAGATACATGGAGGCAGAAGCATGTACACACACACACACACACACACACACACACACACACACACACACACACACACACACACACACACACACACACACACACACACACACACACACACACACACACACACACACACACACACACACACACACACCTGTATGTCTCCTATTCAAGACTTTGTGAAAGAAGTTCTGTAGTCAGAGCTCTCTGTAGAGCACAATGCACTTTTAGGAACATGAAGAAACCTCAGGCAAAAAAGGAAGAACACATTCAATACAAATACATTCATTATCTAACTTTGTCAGGAAGGGATCGTTTATGGTTGTCATAACTGGGAGTGAACCCTGTTTGGACAATAAAAATAATAGTTTCTCTCAGTGAGTCATTCCTTTTTCAAAGGTGTGGCAATTTCAAGCCGAGGCATTTACACTGTATCAATAATAATGGAAAAAAAGGATTGCTCCACATTGGTGCAAACAGACCTTTTCACATATACAAACACCTCCATCTTACGACTACACCTCTCACACCTGAAAGCTGGACGCACAGTCCATAATGCCACGCTGTGCTGTGATTACACAGTTGCTTGCCAACACCAAACTGACAAGCCCTCTCAGCTGGGAGTATACTGGGGGCGGGGTTGGGTGTGTGTGTTTGTTGGGGGTGTGTGAGTTGGAGCGGGGCAGGGTGCGAGATAACTGCATTCACCAGTGTGGACGGAGCCCCAAAAAAACTGGCTCAAGTGTTCTGTCAATGGCCAGCGCCACCCCACCCCTTCCCTCTTCGTATGGAGTCTGCCACCCGCAGAGACCTCGATCAGCAGCCCCCTGCCTGACAGCAGATCTGTCAGCCCCCCTGACTTCATACAGTCAGCGAGGGCTGGTTTAGCAGGAAGCAGACAGTGTAGCAGGAGGTGAAAACTCCAGCTATTTGTCAACGTGGCGCCCGTGTCAAAATGTCAGGCCCGGGGACATTCCCCGTGCAGCTGGGCTGTTAGCTAAGGAGACAGGCCGTATGGTCGGAGCAGGAGCATGCTGTCACCGACCAGTCAAACTGCCTGAGACCGGCAATCAAGAAGCTCTTTCCCCTCGCTCGCTCTCCCTCTTTATCTATCTATCACAACTCTCCTCCGTCCTCTCACTGACTCTTATCTATCTGCAGATTTTTTTATCCCCCCCCCCGACTCTCTCAATCCCTTGGCCCATTCACTCTCACTCTGTCATCTTCAGTTTCTCCATTTTTTATCTGCATCTTTCAGCACCTGCACATTTCCCCTCCTGTTAATAATTCATCAACTGATCAATCTGTCGTTCTTCATCATTTTCCTTCAACCAAAATGGAAATGGAAATATTTTTTTTAAATATTTGATCAAAATGATAGAACTGTATCTCCCACTTTTCCTCAACATTGTATTTTTTTTTGGTTCCAATTTTGAAATACAATTGGAAAAGTGGAAGAAAATTAGGTTGAGCAAAACAAGCGCAGAGGGACGTGCCAGATTCTGGATAAGCTGGAGGCTCGCATTAAGATTTGGCCAATCACTGACAGGGAGCTGTTATTTCAAAATATTATCCTAACATTTTGAATTCTTCTCTCGAAATCTGCTTGTGGCAGATTGATAGGTTGTCAAAAACAACTACTCCGGCTAAAATCTCAAATAGCGAAATAGTAAACATCTTCATGTTTGCTTGAAGTGCCAAGTCTGGTGGTAATTTCATTGTCTATATCATTCTGACTAAAATACACTCACCCAGGAGAGTTCCAATCCCGGAAGATTAAGAGCTGAAATAACAATAACAGAAAATCAAATCAAATAACATATGAAACGTGAAAAAACAACATTAACTGTATTCATGAGCGGCACATTCATTGCTCTATCTTTCCTTAAGCTTCTTTGACTTGGCATTTACTAGGAGAGGGTGGAGGATTTACTGAGGCAAAATGCAAACAGGGTATTTATGGGTCAAACACAGCCTAGCTGGCTTTATGGCAGATTATGCCGTTTTTTTCCAGAGGAGAACACAAATTCAGTTTCATAGTGGTTTGATAACATTTTACAGCATTTTAATTTTCATTCTTATTAGGTCATATAGTCAGAATGCTACCGGATTGGTGTAGGCCGGGGGCGGGTGGGTTTGGGTGGGGAAGGGGGTATTGGGTTGGCTGTTCATTCGGGACATTTTACACAATGTTGTTTGTGTGTGGGTGTGTATGTCTTTTTCTCCCTCTTTCTGTCCATTTTATTGTTTTTTTTCCCCGATCTTACCACCCCTCCCAGAGTCCATCTGGTACCTTTGCTCCCCCTCAGAACGCGGGCCGGTGGAATTCCCTGGCCTAATTAATGAGCAGACACTCACAGACGGCCAAAGGCTCACATGTCTGTCTCTTTGCACAACGTTGCCTCAGGAGGCCCTTTATTGAAAAGGGAAATGAATAAGATCAACTGGACAGAATGCACAAGCCAACAGCATGAAGTGTAACACACAGTTTTTGACCAATATGGGTTTTGAAAGGTGATTAGGTGCTTTAAGACTAAAGTTACTGATAGTCTATATTTTGTGATGAGTGTCAAAAGCTGTGCTACCATTTTAATGTACAATGTGTCTGTGTTTACTCCAGACTAATTTAATAGTATTAAATATCACTCAAGGTGCAACATATTCAGAAGGTTTATTATAGCAATAGGCATCATGGTGGAACAGTGAAGCCTTGCTGTGCAGAGCTGCATGCGATTATATTTGCTTGGTATTTCCTCCAAATGATCTGCTTTATTCTTACACGCCAAAGAGAAATTTACATAACCTATAGGCGTAAGTTTGACCCTATTTGTATTTGTGAGATGAACTGGAGACTTTTCTGCAGGCTTAGAGAGGTTGCAGTCCAACCGCGGTCCTAAATACAACAGGGGTATGTAAAAAATATAAAAATAAAAAAAACGTTCGTAAATTCAGTTTCATATATTTGATTATAGGACTAAAGAGTAACTCTCTGAGAGTGGCAGAGAGGCGGCATGAGGCTACAGTAGCTGCCAGGCCACCCAGAGAGCCACTCAGGGTTTCAAAAATATTTTCAATGATTTCATCTTTCTCTCTCTTCCCAAGTGCCAAACAAGTCCCGGAGAGCTCACAAGACAAGAGTAGAAGGAGTTGCAAAAAGAGAAACAGCAACAAAGTCTTTGGCAGAGTGAAAATGAACAAATAATGATGCTTGAAAATATTTGCCTCTTTCTTGTCCTCTTTTGAGTTGTGACATTATTTGTCATGTGGGACATCAACCATGCAGTGAGTTAATGACACATCCAACCCATGAATCTTTCAGCTCTTTTCCCCAAACCCTCAACTAGGCATGCTGGGGCTGTTCCTGCTCAGCAGCTGCTGGAGCAAGGCTGTGCCGGAGCCCGGGCGGATTTGCCAGCACCGGCGCTTTGATCTCAGCTTGTGGAACAGATAGCTGTGAGGCTGGGCCTGGATCTGGCTAGGTTGGAGTCTGGATGCAGCGCTGTACGAGGCACACATACACAGCAGACCCATTCCCAGGCCTCCCTCCCCACTCCCCCCTCTCCCCACACCTAGCAACCCTCTATATGACCACAAACCTGTAGTGCAATATACAGTATTTGGTCAGTGCTGATATTATAATATCAATTCTGAATGTATGCAAAAAACTTGACTTGTGTTTTCCTTTTAGGCTTCAAAATACAAAATGTCCAGTTTAAAAAATATATAATGCATCTAATATAACTCTAGCAGTATTTTCTTGCTTTTGCAGTAAACCTACAGCCTTACGTTCTATCTATTTCACTGCTGAGGAGCCAGAATTCAGGAACAGCCTGCTCCATTCACACTCCCTGGGCAGCTCCACTGACATACTTTCCCTGCTAATGGGGCCACCTGCAGGTCTGTGCAGGGCCCCGTCCGGACAGAGTCAGAGGGGAATGCAGACAGAGCAGGCGGTGACGTGGGCGGGTGGTGGTGCTGGGCATCTGTGACTGGCACAAGCATAAGAGCTCTTTCATTTCCCCCTGTTCTGATGAGTGCCACGGGCACACACACAGAGCCGGGCATGGGGACAGGCCAGGGCACCAACACATGTCAGGAAATACTTTCTGTGTGATCTGAGCGAGCGGGGCCCGTGATATTTGGACTGCAATGTGGAAGCTAAACACCAAAAAAACTGACGTTCATTTAATGTGTGAAGAATCTGTGTGCAAAAAGTATTCGATTGAAATGGTTCCCTTGATCTAAATTTACCTGTGGTAACATAAGCTGGATGTTAAACTGTGTTTTTTATTTTTGAAAATATTGTACTCACTATAGCTGCAAATTGAACCCCATTGCCCCTGCTTAATTCCCCTTTCTGATGTATGCAAAGTGATACAAAACAACATAATACAACACAACACAATATGATAGAATACGGTATAAAATGATACAATATGGTGTTACACTATATAATACGAAAAAAACAATACAATCTGACACGCTATCCCAAAACATAATAAAATACAACAAGATATATCGTGATACATTACAAAACAAGTAACAAGTCCACCAAATCCAAACAAAATACGTTGATTGTCCATGCCCTCAAGATGCAATATACAGAAGCATTTTTTGATCTAACGCCACCTTTCAGCATGACAGCGTTTTTTGTCTGTGCTATGTGCCTCTAAAGCCGATGAAAATCTCTGTTCGGAAAATAAATGGATTTAGTATATGACAATGCTATGGTAAACGTTTGGTTGGGGTTAGATACAAAAAAGACTGGGTAAGGTTTAGGGAAAGAACATGGTTTGGGTTGAAATTGCTACATGGTATGATACAATGCAATTTAGTATACAATACAACATGACAAGACATGACACAAAACTATACGATGATACAACACAATAAATATATGTCACTGTCACCATCAGCAAAATCACAGCACAGTTGGTCCACCCTAAATATACATGAAATTAAACAAAATTCAGTCGTGAAAACATCCATGTCATCTTTACTCAGCTAAACACTCTTTAATGAGTCACACATAAATGATGGATAAATATCATCTATTTGCAACAAAGACATATTGCACCACCTCTGTAGCACTGAGTCATTTAACCTCCAAATGTATAATGAAAACGTCTAACAGATTAACTTCCTCTGAAGAACCCTGCGTCTTCCCTCTGAAGGTAAAAGCTGTTTTTCAAAGCACAGGATAACACGAGGGTCAGACACAATTTACACCAGCCTGCCTGATTACAGACAGCTCAAACAATAATTGTGTTTTAATTTGCGTATTCAATGCCGTTATTCCCAAAATAAAGCTCACAGTTGGAACCAGTTTGACAACAGCGCTGAAAAGGGCATTCAATTAACAAAGCCTGGGAGTGCCTGCTACCTGGGCTGTAATTTCCTTAAACACCATTCTCGGCAGTAAAAGGAGGGGTGTTAAAGAGAAAACACCATGCAGTCCTGACACACTGAGCCCTGCCTTGGGGCAGCCGAGCAAATTTATGGGTGTACTTTGCTCATTACACCGGAGAATAATCAGCCTTTTAAAACAAACCTATCATTTCCTGGGTCTCTGAAGTCCACAAGTCTATTCAAATCATTTTGCAAATCACCCTACTGTAAATTCGAAGCAAGCGTACCTCTCAGTACATGTGAGCTATGAGCTATTTCCTATTTATTGCACCTACTTGTGTGTACTACACCTAAATGATATGCTAAAGTGCTTTGTGTTTGGAGGTGCTCCTCTGGAATAATAATAATGATCCAAAAAGGGTTTCACTTTACTTTACTTACTACATTATTTCTGATACAACTGATCACCCACTAGCATACAAATGTAATGCAGACAATTGATTGGCAGCCTGCTTACACATTCAGGAATATTGTTGAATTTAAAACCTTAAAAGATGATATCTATACTGTATACAACAATGTGGTATTAAAAACAGTTTGCTACAGTATTGGCATTAGATTGCATCAGCTGAATATTTAAGTAGTTTTTAGTTGAATTTGTTTTAACTTGGTTTCCAGAGACATTACATTACATTGCAGTCATTTAGCAGACACTTATTTTATCTGATTGGTGACAATTGGTGGATTGGTGGACAATGTGTTATCACCTTAATATATGAGTCATGTGATAGTCGTACAGCCATAACTTGCTTTAAATGATCTCATCAATGTGCCATAATTCTTGTCCACAGGCTACTAAACACATACACACAGCTATATACACATTTCACCAAACACTCCATCACTGAGAGCGGAAACCCAACCCTCCATTCAGAACAAAGTGGAAAAACGCAGGCCAAGTTAAGAGGGAATCAAAAGGAGAACGATTTAGAAATTCAAGGGGATCAAATGGTAGCTTCATTAGGAGCTGAAGCAGCAGGGCCGGATGGAATGAAAGCCCGGTCTGTGCTGGGCCTCGCTGGCCAGGTCAGGCGAGACACCCAGTGAGAGAGAGAGCACTCAGGCCTGGAGCAGCCTTCACACCGTCAACCAAACCCTCAAGGGTCATCCCACCCTCCTGCCTCAGCATACCGCTGCACAAATGTCTTTCTCAACAGGTACAGTGAGCAGGGGGGCAGTCAGGTAATCCAATGCTGATGGGATCACTCAGCTTCTCTGCAGGCAGGGCGGGCATTTTTTTGTGATCATCACGTTAGCACGGTCGCTTATGAGATGGCAAGCTCTTAAGTGAATGGGGCTAAATGAATGGGAAAAGCATTGCTCTGAGCAGCGAATGCAGGTGACGACAATTCAGGTCAAAGATTGTCTTGCGTCTTGCAGGGGTGTGTGGAACAAATCCAATTTTTACAGCAGGGACAGAAAGTAAAGCAGGCCAAAGAGGATATCATTCATAATTACAAGGCTTAGCCAAAGCAAATGCTCCCCCACAGAGAACTGCAACAATGGCCTTAATTACATTTTTTTCCTCCAACCCCACCTCAAAGTAAGAACAGGGATGACAAATTTGGCATTGGGATTCCTGCTCATGGCTACTCTCTGTGCCAATTTCACTTTTTTTTTTACTTGTTGCCAAGACAAATCATATTAACATGTTACTAAAGAACACTAAAACCTTTTGGCTACTTACTATCACACCGGTGCCAGTAAACTTCATTAAAGCGCAAAATGCTTTTAGGAAACCTTTCCTCAGTTGCAATTATAAATAAGTTCCCTTCATGGAGCCCCCCGTCATGGGTGGGCTAGCAGCCCAGGGGCCACTGGCGTGCAGACAACTGATCACTAGCCTGAATGGAAAGCAAGCCCAGGGAGCCAGCTCAAGTAACTGCTTTGTTGCTGAATAAATGTCGCCAGCAACAAAGTTTACAAAGGACCATTTGTCAACATGTTTATGTAATAAAGGTCTATAACTATGGTGACGACCGCCAAAAAAATAAAGTGTCTGAGCCCCTCAGGGAGAGGAGAGTAGGTGGTTCTGACATAACATGATATAGCCTTGGATGGGACTGGCTAATAGTGGTTGGATTGATGAGCACAAAAAACTCTGTGGTTGATCCAGTGTGAACATGCAATGTGAGATGACTGGAGATTCTCCAGAGTGCTACAATACAGGAGACCCTTACATTTTCCCGCCAAAGGCCTCTGCCTGCCGTCAC